>NW_022900942.1:38249748-38289184 GCF_012274545.1 Fukomys damarensis | reverse complement strand
ACCACATCTTCTATTCCTATTCTTCATTCACTGTCCTTTGCAAGGCAGCTGATATTACCAATTTCTTGCCTTCCGAAGATTCTGTGCTTCTCTAGACATACTCTCATAAATATATTTTACTTATTTACACACATAATGTATCTTTTTTAAGTGGAATTTTGTTCATGAGAATCATTCCATATCTCTATATGAGGAGCTTTCTACCTCCCTACCCCAGCCCCACAGAACCCAGTTCTAGGCTCTTGTGGGCTAGAGCTTTACCAGTGAGCTGTACCCACACCAGCCTAAACTTTCTCATTCTTTTTTTTTTGTTTCTTTTTTTTGTTTTTTTTTTGAGACAGGGTTCTCACTATGTAGTTCAGACTGCTCTGGAACTCACTGTGTAGCCCAGGCTGGTCTTGAACGCACAACGATCCTCCTGCCTTAGCCTCCCAAGTGCTGGGATTACAGTGGTGCGCCAGCACGCCTGGCTCCATCTTTCTCATTCTTAATGACCACATTATATGGACATACCACGATGATCTAAAATATGTCGTATTAAGTGGTTTTGACCAGAGTACTGGTTATTTGGGCTGGGAGTTTAGCTCAGTGGCACTGTGCCTGCTTCACAAGGTCTTGAGTTTGATCCCTGGTATCGGGGAAAAAATACCATACTGGTTATTTATTTAGGCAGCAGAGATTAAATCTCATTTCGTATTTAAGAGAATTGAGATGATTGATGTGCCATATTGAAACTAATTGATACTGTCATTTTCTTACAAGGAAAATCAGTCCAGGTTCATTTGTACTATTCATGTAGTCCATTTTATGGAGAAACAAAAGATAAACTCACTTTAATAAGTTCATTTATTTTCAGAGTTGAGCTTTTTATTGAACACATTACAACAGAGATTTAGTCTAAAAGACCAAAGCGATGTTCTCACCAGGATTCTTAGATTCTTTCTTTGCTTCTCATTCACAGCTGGGCAGCAGGAGTGGAGCGGGGGCAGGACCTTTCCCTGATGCTGCATCAGGTTCAGGAGCAGGTCCACAATCTGCATTGTAGGTGAAGATCCCAGTGTTGACATTGGCCAGGATCTTTGTAAGCAAAACAAGCTATAAGGTTCAACATTTACACCAGCTGCTTAACAAGGGCATTGATCTTATCCTCCTTGGAGGGTCACCTCATTGTCCTGCAGAATGAGAGAGAGTAGGGTGTACTCTGGGGGACCTAGGTATAGCACTAGTCTTGATGAAATGATGGCTTCAATGTAACAAGGCTTTAGCTTTGTTGGAAGGATCAAACATCATGTCAGCAGTCGAGGAAAGGGACAGTAAGTTTATTTTTCAGCCTGTGGTACTTTCAGTTGTACTTTGAAAAGTCCCATGCTGCCTTCTTTCAAAAATTGGAAATTTTCGGTGTGTGTTTTATGTTTGATATTAATTTCATTTGAGTATATTTATCAGATACTCGGCTTTAATGAAAAAGAATCTTTATTCCAGAATATATAAATTGTCAACAGAATAATCAATTTGCGTTTTTATTAGAGATTTGACATACCTGGGGGTATTTACTATATAAATTAATAACTTGCCAGTGACTGGAAATTGTTATTTGTTTTATCAGCAGTTGAAAAGGGCTATATTTTAAAAACAAAACAAAAGTGTGTGAAATATTTGTGTTTGTATTAAGCAAAAAGTGAGTGTAAGATGTCAGTTCAGTGAAAGGATTTTTCAGATATTTTCTACTTTTGGTTTACCATAGATAGAACCATCATGTAACTTGATGGAGTCAAGTAATAGAGATGCCGTATTGCACTGACTGTCATACTGCCAAGATTAGTGGGTGACCTATGGGACATCATAATAGTTGTCTTCTATAACATCACATATACAAGGCCAGACATTGACTTGATGTATACATTCTTAGTATCCTCTTTAAAAAACACTGGTTAATGGGCTGGAGATTTAGCTTAGTGGTTCTACTGCCTGCCTCATAAGCACAGGGTGCAAGGTCCTGAGTTCAATCCCTAGTATAACACCCCCCCCAAACCCCACCGGTTAATGAAATTTGCACTGTAAACAAGCCACACACTCTTGTGATTAAAAGTTATGTCCACTTTCTTCACAATTGTTTCATTATATCATTCACAGTGATGGTAGGGATATTAAGTTTTAATAGCATGAAGTGTGAAATGTAAGATGGTTTGTCTTAAGCCCTTTAAAATCGTTGATAGAGTAGTTTTTGGGTTCACAAACTAGTTGATATTTAGTGGCTGCTATTTATGAAAAAGAACATCTATTTAAACACTAGAATAACTGAATTTAACATAATCATGATGTTAGAACTAGGAAGACTGAGGGAACAGCAGAATTTGGTCTTTCATCTTAATGGTCCTCTGGAGCAACTCCTATTAGAGTGTTGTAAAACTTTGGTCAATTGCATGAGGTGAAAGGTTTTTGTTTGTTTGTTTTTGGTAGAAAGAACATAGGTGTGTGTTTGTTTTTCCCTTGTCCCTCACCCCTTTTTAGGATTTGAGTATGAAAGTAATTATTCCAGTTAACTTAATGTTTTCCAGACTAGTTTATTTTGAAGCATTCCTTTTCATTTCTATTAAAGTCAAGCATACATATTAACTATATCAGAGTTTTGAGGATCCCTTTCTTGAATTTTTTATTTCAAGTTCTAAATTTGAGCCAGGTGTGGTGGCACACTCCTGTAATCACAGCACTTGGGAGGCTGAGGCAGGAGGATTACTTCAAGTTTGAGGCCATCCTGGGCTACTCATTACGTTCAAGGCCAGCCTGAGTGAGACCCTGTCTCAAAAACAAAAAACAAAAAGACACAAGAATCTTTATTTGGTTATTTTCTAGCCTTGCAAGTTCAGTATTAGAGTGCTGCCACTTAGGAAAGTTGGCATATTGTGTTGATAAAGTAATCTTTTATTTCTGTTTATTGATTTTGTGTTTTTGTACAGATTGCTTTCCTGTTGCATCTTTGCTACCATTTCCTAGACCTTGCTCCATGATTTAACTTGAAATTCTGAAATGAAGATGGAGGAGGCAGTGGGAAAAGTAGAAGAGCTCATTGAGCCTGAAGTCCCAACAAAAACATCTGAACAAGAAACAGCCAAGGAGAAAGATGGATCTGCAGAACTGGAACCTCAAGTTCAAAAAGATGGTGTAGCAGATTCTACAGTTCTTTCTTCCATGCCCTGCTTATTGATGGAACTGAGAAGAGATTCTTCTGAGTCTCAGTTAGCCTCCACAGAGAGCGACAAGCCAACAACTGGCCGAGTTTATGAGAGTGACTCCTCTAATCATTGCATGCTTTCCCCTTCCTCTAGTGGTCACCTGGCTGATTCAGATACATTATCTTCTGCAGAAGAGAATGAACCCTCCCAGGCAGAAACAGCAGTAGAAGGTGACCCTTCAGGAGTGTCTAGTGCCACAGTTGGGCGCAAGTCTAGGCGGTCCCGTTCTGAAAGTGAAACGTCTACCATGGCTGCCAAGAAAAACCGGCAATCCAGTGATAAACAGAATGGCCGAGTCACCAAGGTTAAAGGTCATCGGAGCCAAAAGCACAAGGAGAGGATCAGACTACTGAGGCAGAAACGGGAGGCTGCTGCGAGGAAGAAGTACAACCTGCTTCAGGACAGCAGTACCAGTGATAGTGACCTGACTTGTGACTCAAGCACGAGCTCATCAGATGACGATGAAGAGGTTTCAGGGAGCAGCAAGACAATCACTGCAGAGATACCAGGTAGAGGATGCTTTTTAAACTGACTGTAAAGCACCTGATGGCATTTCTCAACTGTCAGACTCAGTTAGATGAGTGACACTTGAAAAAATCCAGGAGACCTGCAGCTCTGTGTAAATTTGAAGACTGCAGTCTATTAGCAAGACATGGCCAATTATTTAAAAACAAACAAAAAAAACCCTGTTCTTAAGTTTCCAGTGCACTTTAGCACATCAGCAAAAACATTATTTAAGTGATTAATGATAGAGACAAGATTATTTTTAAATAATGGAATTTCTCACAAGTCTCTTTCTCTGTAACACATTACCTGACTCCCATCATTGCCTTTTTAGCACTGCTTAGATTTAATACTCACTGTTAGCATTATTACTAAGTATGTTCTCCTCAGGAATAGGCACCTTGCTTTCGTATATAGCCGCTGCACTTGAGCTTATGGTGTCTGAAATAACACATTCTACCTTTTGTTAAAGTTTTATAATAACTGTTCTTCCTAAAACAGTAATTTTGTGTTTTCTCCCTGATTCGATAAATAAGCTAGTTCTCATTGTTGCACATTTTTCTATACTAGGTTGTCACTTACATTGGAATGAATGGCTTTTACAAAAATTTTCTTTAGTCTCTCAAGCTTTAAAAATTTTGTTACAAAATTGCTTGTTCTAGCTCTCATTGGTGTAAGGATGTGTAATTTATTACATGTTTGACATAGCCTCTTTCTGCATATCATATTTGATTCTGTGTATTGTAGCAGTCTTGACACTTTGTAGTGGAAGAAAGATAACTGGCTGGTTCATAAGGGGTAAACTGTCATTAATGAAGAGATCTATGTAATTAGGAACACTTATAAGTTGCATAGTGTTTAATACACCGTAACAGCATTATTTATTGCTACATTAGAGAGGGGGAAGTTTTTTTTCTAAAGTTTTATAAGTGACTTTTCCCCCCTAGTTTTGTTTCTACATATGAAGACAGCATATTGCTGATTTACAAAGAATATTTCAAGAACAATCATATTGGTTAAACCTACAACTAACCAAACTTATAAACTGATTAAGAATGATTGGTTTTAAAGCACTTTATAGGTCTTCAACTTAAAATAATAAAAGTCTCATCCATATAGTATACTAAATATGAGTTTTAAACAGTCTTTAGAAATGCCTCTTACTGTTTTACCATCTATTGAATTCCTTTGGTAGTTTCTTGTGTTAAAATTACTGGGTAGGGAATTTAAACGAAGCTCATAAGAGAAATAGACTTTGGGGTTCGTTTTAAGTAACAAAGCCGAAAACGGTGTGTTCTAGATATATTTTAGTTTTATATTTTTAAGAAAGCCTTATTAACTCTGTAAAATTGCTCATGAATTCTTTTATCTTGTTCTGATCTGTTAATCAAGATCTTGATGAATCTCTTTAATAATGCTTAATTCCACTTACTAAACAGGTTCTTAGTGTACCACCCCAATTTCTTGACTTTTTAATGGGAAGAAAAAATTTTCTTGGAAGATAGAACCTCATTATAGAGATGACATGAGGAATGCCTTGATGAGCCTCTTTCTTTTTGGCTTACACAGATAGGTTAGTGTGGTTTGTTTGTATTTGACTACCTTGACCATTGTTTAAAACTTCTAAATACCAGTGGTTTGTTTCTTATCTATTCTGATTGTATGCAGTATGAATCAAACATCAGAGTAAATGAACATGAATCTATAATTTAGTTTTCTATTTTTTAATGATACGGAGCAAGGTTTTGACTTCTGAAAATGTGTAGAGTGTTTAAGGTAATCATGGAAACTCAAATCATAGCTCAAAGTGCATGACCACTGCATATGACTGCCCATGCTGTGTACTGCAGTTTTGGGAGAGGTACCATTCATGTAAGACAGATTAATGGTCTTTTCTGTAATTATGCAAAAGTGAAACAACCTAGAGTTTAAATATTAGGAATTTCAGGTCAACTGTCCATGTTATTATGCCTGAAAAATTGTGACATTGTACATTTTTTGTGTCATATGTATTTTAGTTTTCTAAGTCACATTATTATTTTTTTCTAAGTCACATTTTGACTTCGAGTTTGAGGGAAGGCACATTCAACCTTATAGCAAGAGCAGTTGTTGAACAGGTGATTTTTTTTTTTTGAGACGTGGTCTCAGTATGCAGTTCAGGTTAGCCTTGAACTTGTGGGGATCCTCCTGTCTCCTGAATGCTGGGATTACAGGCATGTGCTGCCATGCCTGAACAGCTGATTTTTTTGGAAAAAATGTTGTTAGTACGTAAGGATGAACACGTGGGGATCCTCCTGTCTCCTGAATGCTGGGATTACAGGCATGTGCTGCCATGCCTGAACAGCTGATTTTTTTGGAAAAAATGTTGTTAGTACGTAAGGATTACATTCATTGTGGGGAGTTGGTACGTATACATAACACATCGTAATTCTTTTTTCATCCCTTTCCCCCTGGCTCTCTACCCCCAAAATTGTGTTATGAACTGATTTGAAGGCAACAATGTGGACATTAGGTGAATTTAAACTAGATGTGCCTAATCGAATTTCTTAGATGTGGAAACTTGAGTCCAGTTGTTTACACAGGATAGAAACCAAATTATTTCATCAAGATGCAAACAATTTAGTAATATAGAAAATACTGTGTTTATAAGCTTTTGGCAGCAGCTTAAAAGTTGAAGAAATTTCCTGAATATACTCTTACAATAAATAATGTAACAACTAGTGCATTTTCTTTTAGAGAATGCAAATAGTGATGCAGATGGATACAGTGCATGATCATACTTAATAATTTATTTTGATATACTAACAACAGATATTTATGAAGTATTTTAAATATTTAATTAATATTATCAGCCCTATACATACCATTTTCTTGAAGTGTTTGGAAATACATGAATGTTATAAGAATCTGTTTGGAGGTATACCAAGATAATTCTGGCAGTACTTTTATTTGAGGGACTTAGAGATGATCGAAGTATTTTATAATAAATTTATAGCATTTTATATTGTGTTAATCTAAAAATACTTTGTGGTGGCTACCTTGAATAATCAAGGCTTTTATCCAGTGTCTAATTGATCTTCATAGAGTGTTTTAATGTGCTCTATGTATTTTCTTTACAGTTTTATGATTGGAGCATTTTTTCATGGGGGGCCAGTTTGTCTATACTGTCACTTTTGAGACTAGCTCTGGAAGTCTGCTGTTGGAGGGACTTTGATTTTAGTTAATATATGTATAAGTAATGGGCATTAGACTTCAGTCAGCTTAATAAGTTAATTCTCTGAACAAACGTGTGCATCAGTATACATGAAGAGCTAGGAAAAGTTTCTCCAGTAACTTGCTTTTCATAAATACTTAGCATAGTGAACCTCAGGATAAGCCTTGTCTTGTCTTGGCTATAATGGCCTGCTTTTGTATGGTCTAATGGTCTACCGTTTAAATGCCTACTCAGACTGAAGTTCTGAAAATAGTGCCTATCATAGTAGGTGAGAGTCAGTTGTCTTAGCTGGTTGCCATTTTGAGAATGTCAGAAGGCTATTGAGAACAGGTGTCTACAATCACCTGAATTCTCAATCTACATGGCCAGGCACACCAGCTCAGCCCTACTGGAGCCAGGAGCTCAGCATTTGTTATTTACCATATATTTATGCATTGACATGTATCATGATAGACCATGATTTTTGATTGGTTGACTGTTGCTTGAAAAAAAACCTCTAAAAATCCTTTATAGAAATATTTGGAAATAAGAAAACATGAGGTAGAAATTACCATGATTATGCTTTTGCTATTATTTGACTCATTGCTTTCCATAATATATTACAAAAAATTTCACAATGGATATACTTCTGCATTTTTTCCTCTTAACATAACTTTTTGAGCTTTTGACCAAAACACTAAGTGTTCTGTAGAATTTTTGGATTTTGAATAACTTAGCTAACTATAAAAGTAACTTTTCTAATATTGGTTATTTGGGCTGTTTAGATTTTGCTCTTATGGGTACGAGTGTAAACACTTAAAGCAGTTGACTGTATACTGCCATACTATTTTTAAAATACATCACTTACTCCATCTAGGAGTTTGAGTTTTGTGCATTATATTCTTCCTATTGTTTATTTCTAAAAAACTCTTGCTGATTTGGTAGAAGAATCATGTTAAGGTTAATATGTATTTCTTTGATCACTAATGAAGTTGAAAAATCATGTTTGGCCTTTTGTGTTCCTTTGGTAAACTGACTGTTTTTTGCAAGTTTTCCTCCTAGTACATGTATTTTTTTTCTCATTAATTTGTGTGTTCTTAACATATATGGATTTTTTGTGGAAAAGTATTAATTTATTTTAGGCAGTGGGGGTCCATAGTAAAAGATAAGGCCCTAAGACCACATAGGGAGTCTCACAAAACACAGTGATTGATTGACCTTTTTCCTAGATTAAATGTGAAGTGACTCAGGCTAAAAGCCTTTTTCCCAATTACAAGCCTTTTGTAAACTGGTTATATTTTGGTAGATATTTAGGAGACTCTCACTAGATACATTGATACATTATTTGGAGACAGAATAATCAGGTACATTGTCTGTTTTCAGTTTAGTAAATGCAAACTAGATAGATAAAATTCATTAGAATCACTAGGGGTGGGGGTGGGGGCAGGCAGGGTGTTTAAAATTTACGCTGGCCATATTCCAGCTCAGTTAAATTAGAATCTTTGGGCTTTGATCCTAGGCAGCAGCATTTTTAAAGCTACCTGGTGATAACAGTGAGGAACCAGGGCTGAGAGCTACTCAGGCAAGTTGCAGGTGAGCTGGCTACCATGACACCTGTAGTTCCCCTTACTTGGGAAGCTGAGGCAGGAAAATCCTTTCAGCCCAGATTAAGGAAGGGACGAGAAAAGAAATGATATATTAAGTTCCCATAGCTAAAAAATCATTGTGAAATTGGCAGTTTTGTTCCCTTTAGTTCTTTTTTTTTTTTTTTTTTTTTTTTTTTTGGTACCAGGGATCAAACTTGGGACCTTACACTTGAGAGGAAGGTGACGGAACCACTGAGCTAAACCCCCTGCCCTCCTTTAGTTCTTTTACTGCTAAGGGATATCAGTTTCTAAACAATGTAGTCATATTAGTTATAAATTATACATAGTATATTAAATAACAGGCATGAGCACTCTATTATTTTAAAAGTATGCATTCTTTAAATGTTTTCTGTATGTTAATATCCAAATGTTATAACTTAAATCTTACAGGCAGATAAATTCTTTGGCAATTTCTCATGTTAAAGCATCAAGATACTATTTTTGGTCTCCCTTTCCTAATTTATCTTCTAAAATTAGTGCCTATATTAGCTTTGCATGTGCAAAAGCATAAGCTTTACTTTTGGCATAATTCTCAAAATAAGATATATCCTATTTCTTATATGTTCAGTGCTACTGAAAGGACCTACTGTATATGTGTTTAAGGAGAGAATATGGTCTCTGTGGGTTTTTTTTAATAGACAGTTTCTTTAGAACAGATTTAAGTTTATAGAAAAAAATGAACAGTTTCCCTATGTCCCCACTTCCATGTATAACTGTCTCCACTATCAAAATCCTGCACTAGAGTGTATACATTTGTTACAATGACAAAAACTGGTGTACGAGTTTTACCTAGTCTGTTGTTTCCTGTTGGTGTTCACTGTTTTTTTTTTTTTTTTTTTTTTTTGAGATAGGGTCTCTGTATTCCCAGCTGGCCTTGAACTTACCCTCTATCTCAGACTGGCCAAGAACTTCATAATCTTCCTGCCTCAACCTCCTGTTTGCTGGGGCCACGGGTGTGCAACAACATACCTGGTGGTTCCTCTTTTTAACCCCTCAAAATGTCTTGTTTGCCAGTGTTTATTGCTGGTATTCATCTTTATGAGGCTGCAGTTTAGCTTAGTGTCCTCATATAAATGTTCTCACACCATTTTCTGAATTCAGCTCTTAATACCCATTTTTGTATTCACAGAGACTAATTGATGCCAGATTAAAGTGGGCCATCTGATTTTTCTGCTCTACATTTAGGATTACATATAATGGAGCTTAAAGGAAGTTTTGTAGCCCTTTAAGTTTTGGTTTTTTTTGTTTTGTTTTGTTTTGTTTTGTTTTTGTGGGGTGGTCTGGTTTTTTCCTTAAGTTAAATACCCTACTCTTGGGAAAGTGAATGTCTTTATTGAGAAAGTTTACATATAAAAATGAGTAGTTTTTAAAACTTTAGTTTTTTTTTTTTAAGTGAAGACAGCAAAGGGAAACGATTGATTTTTTTTTTGTTGCTGTCTACAGCTATTCTTTTTTGTGGGGGGTTGAAACAGGGTCTCGCTGGGTAGTTCAGGCTGGCTTGAACTCCCTTTATAACTCAGGCTGGCCTCAAAATTCAAGGCAGTCCTCCTGCCTCAGTCTCCTGAGTGCTGGGAATATAGGCAAGAGCCACCACACCTACCTGGCCCATGACAGTTCTTTAAAATAATACGTACGTGTGTGTGTGTGTGTGTGTGTGTGTGTTGGTACCAGGGATCGAACTTGGGACCTTATAAGTGAGGCAAGTGGCGCTATCACTGAGCTAAATCCCCGGCTAAAATATGACTTCTTGAGGTAGATAAATGACATGTAAAGTGTAGATTGATTAGTTGATTCTATGATTTATTTATTCAGCAGCTATTTGTGTACCTACTTTGTGCTGTTGGGTACACTAAAGTAGATAAAATGTCTTCCCTTACGAAGCTTACTCTCCCTTGAGGAAACAGACAATAAATGAATTTATCATATGCTATCAGGTGCAGATGCTATATATATTATCAGAAATATGAAGCAGCATATAGGAAATAAAGATTGAGTGGGAATGCAGTAGAAAAGCTACGGTAGTATGTTCAAGAGTGGTCAGAAAGGTAATATTGCTAGAGATTGAAGAATTTAGTACTGTATTGGTTTTGTTAAACTCAAACCAAAGATGATCTACCCTTGCTCAAGGCTAAACTATACATACATACATACATACATACATACATACATATATATGTATGTATGTATGTATATGTATTTCATATCCTAAACTGGGCATTTGTGAAACCATTATTCTACTGGGTATTAATAGCCATATACTTGCTCATGTACTTGGAATGTGCTGCATTGTGTGTAAACAAGTTTCCTTACAGCAGGTCAGATCAGAGCCATTATTGTGCTCTTACAGGGAAAGGATATGATTTACAGCATATCCTAGATTTAACCAGAAAACTTTCTTTTTGAGAATTATTATATAATGATTTATTATGGATCAACTGCCAGAATAACTGTTCCCAAATTTTAAAGTCAAGGCTGTAAAAATACTCAAGGAAACAGTGTTTATACATTAAAATCACCCATGGAGTATAAAACAAAACAGACCTTGGAATCACCCCAGCTTTTGGTATTGTTAAACAACTCCAGGTTTTTATGTTTACCAAAGGCTGGAAACCACTGTTCTAGATTAGTCAGTTGTATAGTTAACCGAATACATACTCCCAGGCAGATACATATTGAAGCTATGAAAAATAGTAATGTCATTTTGGTTATTCTATTATTTTTCTTGTAATTGTTACTTTTGGTTAATGAATTTAAACACTGCTTCTGAATCCTGTGTCTGTCAGGCTTTTGTTACAAATGTTTATGCCATTTTCCTGAATAACCATGTTTTAATAAAATCACTTTTCTGGCTTAATAATGTTTTATCAAATGGCCTCAGTGTCTTTAAGCTGACTTCAGTCGTGCTGGGGAGCTGAAGGAGCGCCCAAGGAAATTCCAGGATTACTTAACAGGGGTGCTGTCTGTGATAGGAACTGCATAGGCAGTGTCCTAGAAGAGGCCATGAGCTGTTTTTCCAACATGCAGAGGCAGACAGAGCAGAAATTCCACATGTGGATTGAAAAGTTAACTCATCTGGACACTGGTGAAGAGAGCAGACAGCTTCTGGAACCCAGACACCTAAAATGCAACTAAGTTGGACAAAGAATTTCCCCTATCATCCATCCAGTCAGATGCTTACGTGCAGATACCTGATTCCTAGCACAGTAACCCTTTTTTGGTTCTTATATGAGTTTTTGAAGTGTTGTTAATGTGTTAGAGTTCTCAGAGACATAATAGTTTTCCAGTTAACATTGCTGAAAATGGGAACATTGCAGAACATTGCAGAACATTGTTATATGAATCTATAACAAACTTGTTAACTGTATGTTTTTTGAATTGTGTAAGAAAGAATATACTTTTTCCAATTGTAAGTTTCTTTTGCTATTGTTTCAGATGTACAGTAGTAAACAGTTTCTTTTTTATAAATTAGGTATTCAAAACAAACCAGAATTTGATAAATTTTAGTTTTGTTATATAGGTTATAGAACATTTTTGTACAGTAGGAGTGGTTACTTTGTTTTCTTCATGCCAAAAGTATGAATAAAAATTGAGACTCTAGTGAACATAAATAAGTAGTTAAGAACTTGAGGATCTCTTTGCAGTTATTCTTTACAAACACTACTGACTCTCTTCTGATTTAAATCATGTAATTCTACTATGAAGATCATGAATTAAATCTATTACACGAGCATTTTTATATCAGTCTTCCACATCATTCAGTGAATCAACTTGTTAATAGTCTTTATTGATATATTAAATACCGTTTATATACAAAAAGAAAGCATTACTTTTTTTTTCTTCTACTGGGGATTGAACTTGGGCCCTTGTGCTTGCAAGGCAGGCAATGGAACCACTGAGCTAAATCCCCATCCAAATGCATTACTTTTTTTAATCAAATATTTACCCTGTTCCTACTATACAAGATATTTATTGTGGGGAAAGCAGATCAGACTGCAGTTTGAATTCATACATGAGAAAAAATAGTGTAGTAGTGTTTCCTAATTGGTAAAGGATATGTTCCAAGAACCCCAGTAGGTGTCTGAGGCTGTCGATAGTACCAAACCCTATATATGCTGGGTTATTTTTCCTGTACATGATTACCTATTATAAAATTTCATTGAATGTGATGTCTCTCAAAATATCTTACTGTACTATATTCCCCCTTCTTGTGATGATGTGAGATGACACAGTGCCTATGTGATGGGATGAAGTAAGTCATGTGATGGAGGCTCTGTGAGCTAGAGTTGCACTACATATACATACTATATAAGGCTTGTTAAATGAAAAGCGCTATGATAAGGAGATGCTCTGTTAACCAGAACAGATACTAAGAGACTAATGTGTACAGTGTGGATCCACTAGACAAAAAGGGATGACTCACGAGATGAGGGAAACTACCATATTTTTCATTGCTACATAGATGGACTTTTATCTCGAGCTTTAACTTACAGCTCAGTAAGGTAATAACCCGGTAGACACCCTCCAGTGGAACTTTCTGGTACCCTGATACAAAGGGTGCCTCTACAGATAAAACAGAATGGTCAGCCTGTCAAGCATATGTATTCATTGGGTTTTCAAATCATTAGTGAGTATGTTTATTAGCTAATGTACTAGTTTCATTTTGTTTTCAATATCTGTACTGAAAATAGCTCTTAAATATTTTAAAGGCCCATGGAATGTGTTAAAGGGAAGAAATATCACAGGATTGAAAATCTTACAGGATAGGTGTTTCTATATGTGGCTTACTATTAGGAAATATTGGTATTTTATCTTTTTGGGATTTGTAGGAATAAAAATATTTAATAAAAATAAGTACATTTGCTAATGCTGTTTTTTTTTTTTAATTGTGCTTTCCACCAGATTTACTTACAAGAGAAACTTAGCTTTTCCTTTTAAATTTGTAATGTAATAACTTGTCAGTATGAGAAGAGGCTAACTTTATTATTTGATGAAGTTGCAGTTTGAGTTAAAATCTATTTCTGTGTTTTTAAGAGGAAGGGGTAAGTGGTATATCTGAAGTTTGGTATATAAACTTTGTTTCTTGATACAAGGCCTGACTATGAGGCTGGCCTTTAAATTTACATTCCTCCTGCCTCAGCCTCTCAGGTGCTGGGGTTACAGGGATTCAATACTGTGCTGGCTTTGTATATAAATAATTAAGAGCTTTAATTTTTCTTAATATTTGTCAGTAACCTTATGCAGGGAAACTACCATCTGTTTTGTTTTTGTTTTTTGCTTTGCAAGGCATCTGACCTTGCTCATGTTATGCATGTGCTTTTATCTCCAGCCTACATCCCTAACCCTGTGACCGTGTTTTCATTCAATTTTATATCCAAAAACATTTGTACCTTGTAAATTAACAGTAATAGATTGAGTCAAAGTTCTTTTTTCATTTCCTCATTTGTTTGTTTGAGACAAAGTCTCTCTAACTATGTATAGTTCAGGCTGGCCTTGAACTCACTATGTAGCCCAGGCTGGCCTTCAACTTGAAGCAGTCATTCTAAGTCAGCCTCCAAAGTGCTGGGATTACAGACGTGTGCCACCATGCCAAGTTCCTTTTCTAGTTTTGAACTGAAGAATAACTATGTGGTTTTATTTTTTCCTTTCAGAACTTGATGGCTGAGAATTGGGAATTAACTTTAGGAAAAGCTTATTAATGTGCTCACTTAATAATACTAATAAAAAATTAACTTGATGAATGTCCTGTGCATATAATCTCAGCATTTGGGAGGCTCAGGTTAAACGAGTTTGAGGCCATCCTGGGCTACATACATATCAAGACCCTGTCTCCAAAACCAAATAACCCTCTAAACTTCACATGCACATACACACAGAACAGACAACTGGGCTTTAATTGGGTAATGGCTGTGGCATTTCCTGAAATTCATACTTGACCAAAGGACATAATTTGAGCACTAAGTTTTTTTTTAACCATAAAATATATATAACTTATAATTGGTAGGCTTTTCTATTAAGTGATAGTGCCACCCTTGTTAACTATGTCAGCATGTGCACACACACACACACTCACTCTCACTCTCTCTCTCTCTGGTTTATATGTTTTACATTAATATGAAAAGCATATTAGATTGACTGATTGATTGATTGATTTTATTTTGGTTTTTTGAGACGGTGTCTCACTATGTAGTTGAGACTGACCTAGAACTCAGTATGTAGCCCAGGCTGGTCTGGAGCTCACAGTGATCCTCCTGCCTCAGCCTCCCCAGTGCTGGGATTACAGGTGTGTGCCACCACGCCCAGCGAGATGTGGACTTTCAGACATAAAATTCACTTCAATTTTAGCCTGTTAATGTCTATAAACTGATATCTAGCATGTATAAATTTTCAAGCATTTAGTAGGTTTTTTGTGTCATAAAATATTTAATAAGCATAAGATTCATCTTTTAAGAATAACACCAATTATTACTATTATTGTTTTGAGTGTATATATTCTTGTTATTGGATAATTGGGCAAGAGCTCTAGATAATTTTTCCCTTAAGAAAAAAATGAAAAAATTCACTGGAATAGATTATCAAACATAGGTTTTAATAGTTGATAGTCAAGATAATAGTAACATTTTAGACATTTGAAGAGGTGTTAAATCACACAATTTTGGGATCTTTCTATAACATTTTGGGTAGAGATGTGGAAGCAGAGGTTTTAGTAGAAAGAACACAATAATACATGGATTTATATAGAACATTATACCAAAACATTAAAATTTATTCTAAGTTGGGCATGGTGGTACACACATGCTTATAATCTCAGCACTCTGAAAGGCTGAGGCAGAAGGATTTCAAGTTCAAGCCTAGCCGGGGCAAGACCCTATCTCAAAATTATAAGGGCTGTGGAATATAGTTCAATGGGAAGATCCTGGCTTCAATCCTCGGAACCACAAAACAAACAAAGGCAAATTTGACATTCTGTGGTTTAGAGAATTTTATAAATAATAATTATTATTATTATTAAGTATTATTATTAATATAATTATTTGGTACCAGTTATGGCAGTCAGGACCTTGTGCTTGCAAGGCAGGTGCGGTACCACTGAGCTAAATCCCTGGCCCTTGGAGAATTTAGTAACAGTTTTGTATCAGAAATGTACAAAAAGTTTTTATTCTCATTTTATTTTTGCACAGTGCCTTAGAGATAGTGTGCTACTGTCTTAAGAATTGTTGGTTTGGTAAACAATAGATTTTGCTTTAAAATGATATCATCTTTTCCAGAAGTTTAAAATTCAGACATTTCTCCTGAAAAATAATCTGTTTTTGTATTGTGGACATTTAAAGAAATACTGTTGGGCTGGAGATTTAGCTCAGTGGCAAAGCACCTGCCTTACAAGCGCAAGGTCCTGAGTTTGATCCCTGGTACAGGGGTGAGGGGGAACCCAAAAAAACTGAAGAAGTACTACTAGGGATTACTGAACTTTTCACTGAAGCAATATCTGTATTTCTAAGATTACAAGTACTGATACTAGCAAGAATTAATTTTGGGTTATGTGATGGCTTTTTCATGTAGCTATTATTTAAGTGCTCCCTAGACCTATTTTCCTTAAATTCCTTTAGTTTTCATAGAATTGTAAGAATGATAAATACTGTGTCCTGTTTGGATATATGTAGACTATTTAATGCTGTCGGGAAATATCTTTCAATCTATAGTGCTAGTCCAGATGCGGCTAAAGTGCTGCTTATGTGAGAATTCAATACTACATCTGGACTATTTGATCTGTCTAATATGTGCATATGGGATTTCTCATTAATCTGTCATGTGGTTATTTTCATTGGTATGTGTTTTTTCACGGGATACAGAATTAAAAGGACTCAGATGCAGACTTTAAAAGTTATTTCACATAAATAAAATATAGGCATGGTGGTACACACCTGTAATTTCCACATTTGGGAGGGTGAGGCAGGAAGATTTCTTAAGTTTAAGATCAGCCTGGGATACATAGGTTAATTTGAAATACATAGTGAAATCTTACCTCAAAAAAGCCAAACAAAACTAAAACAAAAAACCCCATGAGCACTGTAAAGAAAAGAAAGACTTGGAAAATGTTAGGAAACAAATTAGTTGTAACTCTTTCATTGACTGCTATAATATACTGATATTTTCTTCTAGTGTATGTCTTTAATTGGTGACATTGAGAGGGCATTATCCCTTCACTAAAGATAAGTATATTTTCTGATAATCTGTGTACTTTCTATTTTCTTTTCTTTTTTCTTTTTCTTTTTTTTTTTTAGTACTAGGATTGAACTGTGGACCTTGGTGCTTGCGAGGCAGGTGCTATGCCCCTGAGCTAAACCCCCAGCCTTTACCATCTGTTTTATTTTGTTTTGTTTTGGTACCAGGGATCTAACTGGGACCCTAGCACTTGTGAGGTAGGTGGTGGAACCACTGAGCCAAATCCCTGGCACCTTACATTCTGTTTTCTGTCTAGTTTGTATTCAGTGTTCTGTGATAGTAACGTAATCATTTTGAGAGAATTTAACTAGCAGATTAGAATAATCTGGTTATTTGAGCCATTTATTAGACAGTACTAATTTAATTATATTGATGCATATTTTAAGTGCGTTATTAAAACGGTTAATTTAAAAGTAAAAATGGAATTTTAATTTAGAACACAATATGCAAAATTTTTGATATAATTTTAATTTTTAATTTAATTTTATTATTACTTTTTTGGTACTGGGGATTGAACTTGGGGTCCTTGTGCTTGCGAGGCAGGTGGTGGAACCACTGAGCTAAATCCCTGGCCCTGAATGAACTCTTTAAAATTTAGAAATTTAGAAGCTTGTCTGGTTTTTGTTGTTTGTTGATCCTAATTCAGGGCAATGTATGTGCATATACGTGCCCATTATTAGAATTCTGAAGTTCATTAATGTTGTGTCTGTCAAGTTGCTGGAGTCAAATTGTGTTAGTCTGGAGTGGTTGTGATGGAATTGGGTCATTAGTAGGACATCCATTCACTGTTTCCTAAAGGTATGTGAAACAAAAAGTTGTCCATATATAAGTATAATAGTGATGGTGATTAAACTGGAGGAAAAGCTTTTTTTTAATTAAGAAAGATTTTGAACTATCTATCTATTTGTCTATCTCTGCGCGGAGACAGGGTCCCACTTTGTATCCAGGAGGGACTTGAATTTTCCATGTACTGTAGGCTGTCCTTAACTCCTGCTGGATCTGCTTTACCACCACCCCCACCCCCTCGGATCAAATTCAGGACCTTGCTCTTATGAGGTAGGCACAGTGCCACTGAGCTAAATCCCCAGCCTCTTTCCTGCCTTGGCCTCTTAGTGCTGGGATTACAGGTGTGTACCACCACATCTGACAGATTTTAGACTTAAACAAATTTTTTTTTTTTTTTTACTAGTGTACTAAATAAAATGTGCACTAAGTAGCCTGGCCTGGTAGTGTGTACTTATAATCCTAGTAAATCAGGGATAAAAGTACTAAATAATGTGCACTAAGTAGCCTGGCCTGGTAGTGTGTACTTATAATCCTAGTAAATCAGGGATAAAGCAGTAGGATCTATCACAAGTTAGAGGCCAGCCTGGGTGATACAAGAAGACCTTGTTTCAGAATTAAAAAAATATATATATATATAGATATATATATATTTTTTGGTACTGGGGATTGAACTCGGGTCCTTGAGCTTGCAAGGCAGACCACCGAAATGCTGAGCTAAATAAATCCCTGGCCTTAAAAAAATATTTTTGCAGAATAAAATTTAATAAAGGGCTGGGAATGTACTGTAGCTCAACAGTCTTTGAGTTAAATCCCCAGTACCCCACCCAATATAAAATAATTTATTTTGCTTATTGCCTTTGTTATTCCTTACTATTACAGCAGGGGCCTCTGGGTATAGTTCTCTCAATTTACAGAAAATTTATCACATAAAAGCTATTTGTAAAAACCATTTAGAATGTTTTAAGTCTGCTTGTTAATGAAGTAAGCTGTGTGGTGAATCATTTTATTGAATAAAATACCCTATGTTGATATTACTCAGTTTTCATTTTAATATACAGTTGACTTTGTCTACTAGTTACATTAAGGTTATCATAGGGAAAATAGCAAATAAATTTTGTGCTTATTGACATTTATTCAGAACAGTAAATTATGGAAGCTGGCATGGTGCCACTTGTAATCTCAGTATTCAGGAAGCTGAGACAGGAGGATCATGAGTTTGAGACCAGCCAAAGGTACTCCATAGCAAGTGCAAGACTGGCCCTAGGTACATAATGACAGCACCCCCTCCAAAAAGAATAGCCAATTATGGACAAGTCACCTTAAGAAAAGGTGACCTATAAAGTAATTGTACCTGTTAGATTTATTTAGCTTATACTGATTTTCTTTTCTCTAAAAATTATTTAGATAGTATGATGAGGGCATGGTGAAAAAATTTTGTGCAGTACTACATTTCATAAATTTAATATTGAGATAATTCCAGCAAATATATTCAACTTACACATTTATTAAATTTAATTGTTCCATAATTCTTCTCAAAATCTGCTTTAAGAATGGTAGATAATACCTTTAATTCTAGTATAGGTAGGAAATAGTGTAATTTTAGTTTGTCTAGAAGTTATGAATTTATAAATCGTAAATAACATGAAAAAGTTCTGAGTCATACAAAAAAGGGATAATCCACTAAAATGTATTCTTTTGGTAAAGAAGTCTTAATCATATCATATAATTTAAGATTTGGGAAGAATGTAATCAAGTTGTTGTTTCTATTTTATTGCATTTTCATTTGTCTTTTATTCACCTGTGCATTTGAAGTGTAACAAGCTAGATAAATAAAAATTTTGAAAAACAAATGTTTCTTGTTACTCTGTTGAGGACAGTGTTACATTAGTGATTTTTTTGGCAGTTCACATTAGGTGATCCTGAGTCATGAAACCAGCTTTTCTGTAATAAAATAGTATAAGTTTATATTTAGAAAATTAATAATAGATTTTACATGGTATTTTTCAGCTGATTTTTATTTTTGAAGTTGGCATATTGAAAAAGGAAATGAAATGCCACCATGAACATAAAATATTAAGGTTCTTTCCCTTTAAATTGTATCATAGAAAATTATCCTATTTAAGAATTACAGAAAATTTGGAAAATGACAACATTTATACTATGACTAGTCTAAAAAGTAATCAAAAGGCTGGAATGGAGAATCTTTAGTAAGGTGTGTAGATATGGGGATGTGGTTAATCTGTCAAATATCTAATTTTTGTGCTCTTTAGGTAGTGCAGATGTTTTAGTTTTGTTCTCCATAGATCTGAGTATTCAGAGCAATAGGTCCATCAGTGGTGACCTCTTCAAGTGGACTTTTTTGGTATTTTTTGATTTCCTTAAATATCCAGGTATAAGTAAATAGCCTTACTTGATTCTAAGTTTTTCTAACTCTGTAAACGATAAATTACAGTGGTAAAGTGATAAATGGTCTTTTCTTTTGATCAGCTTTTCAACTACCTTGAAAACTCCCTTTCATATCTTCTTTGAACCTTTCAAAATGGTAATGAACTCTTTTATCAGTGTCATCGATAGCTTTTCTGGGTGAACAGAGTAACCTGTCATTTACCAATATAATAAGGACAAATGTAATTCCTAAAACTTTATTTCTATGTTGGAAACTTTGTAAGTTAAAATTTTCATTAATTGGAAATAGCCTAAACCACATTGATTCAATTTCAGTGCTTTAACTTGTAAACATAATATTTCTTTTTTTTTTGGAGATAGAGTCTTGCTTTATAATTCAAGCTGGCCTTGAATTCACTATGTCGATGAGGCTGGTGTAGAACTTGGCAGTGATCCTCCTGTCATAGCCTGGGATTACAGGTGTGCGTCATCATGCCTTATATAAACATAAAATTTCAGTGCATACTGTTGCATTTTGCTTCCATTTGGCCCCATCTTAGACATTTTTTTTTTACTGTGATAGCTTTATGATAGATATCATTCTGAAGAAAATATGCAGTTGTTGATTTTTAAGGGTTTTTGGAGATGTCACATTTCTGTGTAGAGTTTTGTCTTCTGTGGCACTTTATCTTTTGAGACAGAGTCTCACTATATAGTTCAGACTGGTGTTGAACTCACTGTATCCCAGGCTGGTATTGAGCTCATGAAAATCTTCCTGCCTCAGCCTCTGGAGTGCTGAGATGGCAGGTGTGTACCATCATACCCACTTTGTCTTCTGATATTCTTTTTCTAGAGCAGAGATGCTCTGACAGTGTTTCCTGTTTATTCAAATTGTACATATATTTTTGGATTGGGGATTTTTAGCTCAGTGGTTCCGCCACCTGCCTCACAAGCACAAGGACTGCAGTTTGATCCCCGGTACCAAAACAGAACAAAACAAACAAACAAATTGTACATATATTTTTTTTTCTTTTTTTTTTCAGCTTTACTTGAGTTTATTGGTACATTTTAGGGATACAGTACAGTTACATTCATTGTTGGGATCTTGTACCTCTACATGACGACAAGTCTTGATTCTCATTTTTTCCCCTTACCCCTACCCTCCCTTCACCCCCTCCTCCCCTCCCCATCTACAAACACTTTATTTTCATCTTTTCATTATCTCACATTTTTTTCTTTTCCCTTATTACCCTTCCCCTACCCATCCCACCTTTCCTACACCTTTAGCTCCTTTCTTCTCATTTCTAAATGACAGTAATCTTATTAGGATCTTATGTTTTATTGCAGATTATACACACCAGGGAAACTATTCGGTATTTACACATGTGTGACTTATTTATTTCGCTTATGAGTATATCTTCAATATGTATCCATATTCTTATGAATGAATCTATTTTCTCGTTCTTTATGGCTGAGTAATATTCCATTTTATAGAAAAACCACATCTTTATCCAGTTTCCAACGGATGGGCAAATTGTACATATATTTTTGATTGTTAGTAATGAACATATAGTATATCCTCTTAAATATTATTTACACATAAAATTTTTCTTTTCTTTTGGTTTTTTGAGACAGGGTCTCACTGTAGTTGAGACTTACTTGGAACTCACTATGAAGTCCAGGCTGGTCTGGAACTCACAGTGATCCTCCTGCCTCAGCCTCCTGAGTGCTGGGATTACAGGCGTGCACCACTACACCTGGCTGAAATTTTTTATTTTAGTAGTATTTAGTAAATATTCTAGTATATAATGAAACTGGTATGTTTTCTTAAATGGCTTCTTCTAAAATGCAAATTATTTTGTGTCTTTTGGGATTTGCCTTTCACTATGTTTTCATTTTCACTCCCCATTCCCTCACCTGAAATCATTCACACATATACACATACACATTTTACCTTGTGAGGTGCTTTGGCTAGGCACTAATTTTTGAGGTTTACCTGGATTGAAGCCCAGTGTGATGTCTGTTCCCCCATTCTGAGCCCTTGGATGCCTGGGAAAAAGGTGTCTGTATGGGGTTCTTTAGCAACAGCAAGGGGATTGCAGAGATCAGGAAAGAGGAAGGAAGGAATTTTCTCTGGGCTTAAAAGTGTTCTATCTTTCCTTGGACCTATGATGTAACAGTGGAGAGAAGGACTGGTGTTCCTATGCATCTCTGGGATACAGAGAAATCTAGACTTAGACTTTATAATGATAGACTGAAAACACTGATTATTGGTAGTGCTCTGCAAAGACGATGGCAAGTACGGCCTACGCCAGAATGACCTGTTTGGTTTTTCGACACGTTTATATAAATACATGCAAGCTAACATCTCACTTCAAACAAAAATATAAAAGCCATATTTTTGATGACCTCGTGTAACTTAAGTTGGGTTTATTTAGGGCCAACATAAGGCACCAACGCAAGCAGGCTGTGCGCAGTAGAGTGTACGTGGAAAAAGAAGCCAAGAGTGAGTAGGCCAGTGCTACTCATAATGAGTGGAAAAGTGAGGCAGTGGACCAGTATTTGAAGTCTTGTATTCTTTGAACCCTCACTATAACCTATGAAGAAACTGAGGAGTGGAATAATTTACCAAAGTCATATGGCTAAGAGAGAGTAGGCGTGTCTGCTTCCAAAAACCTGTACTTTTTATGCTACTGCCAGTCTCATTCTATATATTCCTCTTTCCTTCAACATTGAGAAAGATTGTAGTCTATTCTGGTTCCACCTAATTAGAACTCAGTTTTTTTTTAATCTGTACAATGGAGTGGTAAACTGTAATTACTCTCTCTACCTTTATATAAATATTTTTCTTGGTAATGGGGATTGAACTTGGGTCCTTGAGCTTATGAGACAGGTTGGGGAACCACTGAGCTAAATCCATGGCCCCTCTCTATGGTTTTTTAACTGCTATGTTTCTGGTTGTCAATTTTGAAAAGAAAAGTAGTGGATAAACTTAGTAAAGGAAAAATTAGATTTTGTTTTGGTTTATTTTTGTGATTCACATTTTTTTCATTAGAACATGCTTGACAAGGAAACTAATGTATTGAACATTTGATGACAGTAATGTCATCATGGAATAAGTTTAAGGGTCATAAAAGAATAAACCTCAGTGTATCAGGAATGTGTAACAACACACACCTCTCTATATTTTGGCATTTGAAAAGTTAGACCTTATTAGGCTAGAAGATTAGTAAAGGTACAAACTTATATTTAGCATAAAATGTGTGAGTTAATGTTATTAAAAAGTAGTTGGTGGATTGCTTGATTTTTCTTGTTTTATAATTGTAACAAGTAGAAAAAAAAAATCCAAGATTTCAATCAGAAGAAGAAACAGCACCTGAATTAACCACAAAATAAATAACTATTAACTAATGTTAAATTTACTTTCCAGAGTGATGCTTTTAATGGTTATATAAAAACTACAAAGCTCATTATTAAAAATTTATGTTTTAGGACTGTGACAGATAATAGATTTGTCAGATGGGCAAACGTGTAATTAGGCTAACAAGTGTTGTAAGCATGGAATGTGCTTATGTTAATGGATAAATCTGAGGCTAGAAAAGTTTCCATGAATAACTTTACTTGAAGTGACTATTTTGATGTTATTCAAAGTCAAGAAAGTCTTAATAGCAGTGCACTTGTTTTAACAGTATAGAGGAGTCACTGAGTGAGAGCAACCATAGTAGCTGTAAGTCTGTTTTGTCTTGTAATAAATTGACAGAGTTAAATAATAGTTCCTGTTAAATGTACTGTAGTTTCCTAGCTCCTCAGTGATCTGACTAATTTTTCCCTTCAAGAGCTACTTTTAAAAAGTACACTGAAAAGTACAAAATTGTACCTGTCTCATAATTCTGTTTAGAAAGCTCATTTTAAAAGAATATCACAGATTTTTACCATTAGATAGCTAGTATTTGTGTACTGGTGTAGAGTACAAGCTGTGGTGACACATGCTTTAAATCATGCTCTCTTCAGTCTTGCTTTGCTAATAATAGGTTTACGGTGACCTTAGAGAAGTTTTAATTGTGATTTCTCACTAAAAATCTGAGTTGGAAAGGCCACCATTCCCTTCTTTTATTGAAGTTTGTATATTACCAACTTGTCATTGTTTGGATATATTGGAAATGAAAACTGACAGTCATAATTTAACTGTTAAGTATAATTAAAATATGAAAATTTTGCTTTGTTTATGATAAATACTAAATTTAAGCTAAGTTATAAGGTATGCTGTTTGGAAATATGGAAGATACAAGAATGAAGCCAAATAACAAGTTTATGCTTGTATTTTCTACTGATGAAGACTTTCAGAGAAGTTATTTCCATGGGTAGGTGATGTCACTCTGCATGTATATATACACATACTTTTTTGCATGATTATACATGTAGGAGTGGTACAATTTTGACTTGACTGTTGACCTTTTGCTTCAATTTGGGAGTAGAGGTGGGGAATGTGAGGCAAGTGACTCTGGTGTTAATGATATACATTTTAAAATAAATCACTAATTTATTGCAAACACTTGGACAAAACCACAAAGCCCTTTTAAAAATAGAACATATGGTCAAATAGTCAATATTGTACTTGGCCCTCATATATTCTGCTCCTAAGTATTTGGATATCATATGGTATCTTGATTCCATAATAATCATTTTGAACTCTGACGAAGACTCCATGGAATGATGCAGCTTTCTTTTCTTTTTTGGAAAAGAAAAACTTTAAACATGAGCAAAATTTTTTCTATTTGGACAAAAATTCATTACCAGATGAAACCAAGGCCACAGTGTTAAATTTTATGGTCTTTAATGAACTTGATTTACCCTATTAGGAGAACTGGAAATAATGGTCAACTAAAATAGTCATGATCGTCAGAATTTCATATTGTGACATGTCTGTTCTTTATACCGTGGCACCTAACAATTCATTTGCTTTTATGTTTGGTCATTTTTATTTTTAAAATGTAATATAAACCTGTGGTTTAAGAGCTTAGTTTGTCAAAGACAAATACCCAGGTGTGTTCCATATTTTTGTCCAGTAGCAGTTTACACAGTGGATACATGTATTAAATTGTTATATTTTTATGATTCATTGGCATATGTATTTCTTCCTGGTCCAGCGTTTTATAAAATAGGTATGTTTAATCATTTGTTGGATGATATTTTAAAATCTATAAGGAAATAAATGGTTTGCTTATACTTCATAAAGAGCTATGGAGAGGGACATAGCATTCCTTTGTTTTAGCTTTCTTCTAGTCAAGCATTCCACCATTGAGCTATGCCCCTAGCCCCCGTTTTAGCTCTCTCTAAAATGGGGCTAATAGAGGGTTTCTTGAATGAAACTATTTTTGCTTTTGCTGTTTTGTTAGGAAAAGAGTAGCATTAGCATTTTAAAGCATGTATCTATTCTACAAGCATGAATATTGACTTCTTTTAAGCATGAATTACTACAATGTAATTACTTTGGAAATTCAAGTCTGCCTTTTTCAGTTAGGGTGACTTGGGCATGGGCAATATCTCTTACTGTTTCAGTAAAAACTTTTACTATCTTTAAAATCACACATAAGATTATATATAATTTATTTGGAATGTGAGCTGGTTGTCTTTCTCAGGGAAAAGAAAATATAAATATTGCTCACAAGTCTTGCAAAGCATAATCCTTAAAATGGGGCTTGGGGATATTGTCTTTTTGTGGAATGTTGTAATGTGTATAACTTCCCTGTTATTTTAAAAAGGCTTCACTGGAAATAAGTTAGTTAAATATAGCTCTAGTGTTAACTTTTATTTCTTTAGTAAATAGGAAAATATATATTTGATTTTCTTCTCTGACTCTACTAGGAACTTTTATGTACTAAGAGAATTATATTTATTTTCTTAAAATTAATAAATTGAGTTTTAACAGTTGTCAGTTTTTTCTTTTAAGAAGTCAATTTCGCTTTCTGTGTAGAGTCATTCCATTTTTCCTAATCTGTTGCTCCTTAGTAATATGAGGGGAATTTAGTGTAACATTGTTTGGTATAGTCTTGTCATCTTCTGTTCTTCATAACTCTTCTCTTCCTTTCAAAAATGTGTTCCACATCTTTGTAAGCTCAGGTTATCTTTTCCACTTTCACATCATGTCCAAAATACTAGATGTGTAAAGCACAGCTTTTCTAATGAGATAGAATAATAAGATAAAGGCAACTAGCATTTAGAGGACTCTTAGGTTCAGAATTATTTTTTACCCCACAAGTTAGATACAAGTATACATTTTCTTTCCTCCCTAGATGGACCTCCAGTTGTAGCTCATTATGATATATCTGACACCAGCTCTGACCCTGAAGTGGTAAATGTGGACAATTTATTGGCGGCTGCAGTAGTTCAAGAGCACACTAATTCTGTAGGCGGCCAGGACACAGGAGCTACCTGGAGGACCAGCGGGCTTCTAGAGGAGCTGAAGGCAGAGGCAGGTTGGTCTCCCCCACCCCTTCTGTAATGATGTAATGTGCATGTGTCCCAGTACCTGTTTCTCCTGGGAGTGGACCCTGCTGAGGAGAGCAAGTCATACCAGACCCATCTGGCTTTGAATGAGTGTGAAATCCACGCTGCCGAGTATATATGAGAAGATGTGGTTAGCATGTCATTCATCTTTCCTAATCAGAAAGAATCAATGATGATATTAATAGTAACAACATTAATTGTAGGCATCAGATTTCAGCAGGCATCTTTCTCTTCTCTCCTCTCCTCCCCTCCCCTCTCCTCTCCTCCTCCCTCCCTCTCTCTCTTTCTTTCTTTCCTTCCAGGGATCAAACTCAGGACCTTAAGCTTGCAAGGCAGACAACACCACCACTGAGATAAAGCCCCAGCCCCATCAGACATATTTCTTGGATTAAAATGCCCAGTTACGCAGAAACAGTCCAGATACCCTCATAGTCTTTGGCCACTCCTTTCCCTCACTTAACTTTGGATAGCAGCCTTGCAGCTTCTTGGGGAACTTGAAACTCCTGATGTTGCTATTTCTCTGCAGCACTGCTACTGCTGCTTCTCTCCTTGTAAGGGTGAGTCTCTAGTGTCCTCTTGGTCTTTTCTTTCAGTTTCTGCCTCTGTTATTATCTCCAGAAAAATCTCTCTTCTGTCTTGCATTATTTTTCTTAGTACTGTGATTATTTTTGAGTGATTTAATTCTTAAAAAAAAAAAAGCCTGTAATTACCTTTGGAAACCTTTCACAATTCCTTCAGAATGTCTTCAGTATTTTTCTGAAAAATTCTAATTAAAAAAAAGTACTAGTATTTAAGTTTAAGATAAAAAGGGAAGGAAATGAGAAAACATACTGCTTATAGAGTATATATTTTCTTTAGTGTTTTTGAAGGATTATTTGTATTGTTTTTATCCTCTAATAGTAGTTTAATTACTATATTAATAGTAGTTTAATTGCTATATTAAACTTTTTTTCCCTTCAATACTGGGGATTAAACCTACAGGTACATTGTCACTGACCTATAGCCCCCAGACTTTTTGTTTGTTTGGTTTTTTGAGACAGGATCTTGCTGTTTAGTTCATGCTGGCCTTGAACTCATTATGTAGGTCAGGCTGACCTCAAACTAGTGGCAATACTCCTCGTTCAGCCTCCCAAGTGCTGGGATTACAGTTGTGTGCCACTATGCCTGGCATCCCCCAGATCTTTAAATAAAATTTTTAGAGTCAGGATCTGACTAAATTTCCTGGTTTGGCCTTGTGTTTGTGATCCCCCCTGCCTCAGCCTCCCAGAGAGTTGGAATTACAAGTGTGTATATCATGGTGCTTGGTCTAAAATATTTTTACTGGTACTGGGGATCAAATTCAGGACCTTGTGCTTGTGAGGCAGGCACAGTGCCACTGAGCTAAATCCCTGGCCCTGAAAATGAGTTTTATGTTTTAAAAAAGTTAGGAATTTTTATATTGAAACAGGACGCCACTGATTGTTATCCCAAATTCTTCCTCATAATCTGAATTGAACTGAAGGAAAAATCCCTTATTTGTTGAACTTCTCATTGATTTATTGTATCTAATTTTCTTGTTTTTTTTTGGTACCGGGGATCGAACTCTGGCCCTTACGCTTGCAAGCCAGGCAGCAGAACCACTGAGCCAAATCCCCAGCCCAATTGTATCTAATTTTGAACTAGGACCTGGGTTTTGTTTTGGCTTTTAACAAAATTTTTTTTTATTGCCGTCTGGCCTGTTTGATCTTGTACCAGTCATTTTCTTCTCTGGACTGTAGTTTTTATATACATAAATTCTTGTTTGCCCAAGAGGAGTCTATTAAGGATTTATTAGTGCTGTATATAATAAGTACTTTTAAAAGAATTAATACTTCATATCAAAGGATAGTGGTTTGACCACACTTTATACAACATATGTTCCTAAGCTGTGACATCTGTTCTGTATACTAGATGGCTTATCTTTTTCTTCATTGACATTAAATAATCCATTGTACTTCAGTTTTTCCCTGTTCTTTAGTGATGCCATTAAATATGGACTGCGTTATAATAAATTCTTACAGGAAAAAATGAATCACAATATTTTACTCTTTATGTAGAGAATTGTTAGTAGCTTGAGCCATGAGAAATCATTAATATTAGACTTTGATTTATTAAAACCCAGTGATACCATTTGATTCAATCAAATAGTTCAGAGTTTGACATCATTAAAGCTACCAGCGCCAGGAAAGCACTGATATTTTCAGCTTCATTACAGTTCTCCTTAGTATCCATGGGGTATTAGTATCCAGATCTTTGCATATAAACTATGTATATTCTGTTTAGTTTGAATGATCTCTAGATTTCCTGTTATCTAGTACATTGTAAATGTTTTATGATGATACTATATTGTAGAGAACAGTGGCAGGCAAGTGTGTATATGTTCAGTAATACATGCACAGCTTTATCCCTGATACTTTCTATTAGAAATTGGTTGAGGGCTGGGGATTTAGCTCAGTAGTTCCACCATCTGCCTCACAAGTGCAAGGTCCTAAATTTGATCCCCAATACAAATAAAAAAATTTTTTTTGGTTGAATCAGTAGATGTGGAAGGAAGGCTCACTAAATAGCTATCTAAAGCATTACAATCAGAGACCTGTCTTTTTTTTTTAAGAATCGAATGTGGTGCATAGTGTATAAGGAGGGATGCACCTGAAGCTTCAGCTCTATGTCCCATCTTTTATCCCTTCTCACACCCAGAGTTGTTCCAACTTTGGTATTAGTTTGATATGCCTATGTATTTCTTTGTATAGTTTTACTTCCATTTGTTATGTATCTGTAATAAGTACATTGTAAATCTAATTGGACAGATCACTGGACCATTGTGCAAGAGACCTTGGGATTAATTAACTTGGTACTATATTTCAGGTAATCACTTGCGACTTATTACTTTGAGAGGCAGGGTTGGCGCTGGACCTTTTTTTAGTTCAACATTTTATGAGCTTTATGTATTTTGTTTGCTTTTTGTTTTTTGAGACAGGGTCCCCCTGTATAGTTCAGACAGGACTTCAACTCACTGTGTAGCCTGGGCTGACCTTGAACTTGGAGCAGTCCTCTTACTGCAGCCTGCCAAGTTCTGGGGTTACAGGTGTACACTACCACACCTGGCTGTATGCTTGTTAGATGTGAGTCTGGTTCATTGATTTTTTTCCCCTCCATTGCTACTTAGTATTTCATTTTACGAATATATCCGTTTACTTATTATTTTGTTGGACATTTAGGGTGGTATTTTAAATGATGCTGTCATTAGCATTTGTTGTATCTCTTAGTATATGTGTGTAATAATTTCTTGGTGTATGTGTGCAATATTTTCTCTAGGCTATACCTCTAGCATATACTGCACATGTGCATGTTGGGCCATGAAAGTGTGTAAATTTTTGTTTAGAACATAGGAATAGTCACCACTATTCAGCTTCCCGTGCCATTTGACATTTTCTAATGAAGCCATTTATTTACTCTTTCAAAGTAATTATTCCTTTAAATCTGACAATGTAGGAATGTGAATAATAAACTGAATTTTATTAGTGGGGATGTATCTTTTTTAAGTGTCATATAAATAATAGAGGTACAGTAGCTTGCTGTTTTTTTCAAAGGAATTGAATGGTGTTTTTATATCCAAAATAGTTGTTACTATTTATTTTAGTTTTGAGCTATGCCAGAAAGTAGAGTAACAAGAGATTTTAAAAACTAAAATGAAATCAGGAAATCCCCTGGTCAGTGAGAGACCTAAGATTTCTATTTACTTTTTCTTACTTGATGCTAGAATTGTACGTGTAGGTTGTGATTTTCGAATCAGCAGCCACTTAGAGATAATGTGACTTTAAGGTAAATTATGTAAAGCATCAGTTTTCCCTGTCTGCAAACCTGGGATAAAAGTAGAGTCTTAGTTACTTTCTTATTGTTGAGACACAATACCTACCACCACAATTTAAAGGAGAAAATGTTTATTTTTGCCTCACAGTTTGTAGAGATTTTAGTCCATAGTCAGCTGGCTCCCAGAAGGCAGGGTGGCTTGGCAGAGAAGTTCCTTCATGGCATGGCAGCAGGAATAGAGGGTGATGGGAAGAGATAATTCCTTCCAGGTGATATAAAAAATAATTAGAGATACAGTAGTTTGCTTATTTTTTCAGTGACCTCCTCTGACCAGGCTTCACCTTACAACATCACATTTTTAGCCCATAAACTCAGTAGTGGATTAATTTCCTGATAAGTGTGATATTCCCATGATCCAGTCACTTCGCAAAATCCCCAGCTGTGAATGTATGAGGCTCTGGGGAGACATCCAGATAAAAACCGTAACAAGTAGTGTATAACCTGCCTCAGAAGGATATTGTAACATCAAGGGAAATAACATATACACTATGCTTAGAACAGATGCAGCACATAGTAACCTTCAGGAATGCTAACTGCCATTGTGTTAGTAGTATGAGCTAAAGTACACTAAGTAAGGAATTGATTAGGATCAGTCAGTGTATTTATGGTTTACTGTCCTTCCCTGTAAGTGCTACTGTATTTCCTGAACTTTGTCTGAGTTACCCAGGGTGTTTATAAAATTCACACTTCTCAGTTTATCCCTTAAGATTCCATTAGTAGTTCTAAAGTGGGGCTTGGGAATCTTTTTAATGATAAACCCTTGGTAACTCTTAACATCCAGTATGTTTAGGAAACTGTACAAGCATGTCTGAAAATGGCTTTATTTTTGTTAATTTCTTGTATTTGTTCAGTATAAATATAAATGTAGTGGGGGCTAAAAGAAACAGAAATCTGAAGTACTCTTGGATGGAAGGTTTGTCATTGTGATAAACAATTTATTTAGATAGTTTTTGGCCTGGGAAATTACAAATTATGAACATAAACACATTGCTGTCCCCAATCTGCCTTCTGGTTAAGAAGGTAAGTGTGAGCCAGGCATGGTTACACATCTTTATAATTCCAGCTATTTGAGAGGCTGAGACAGGAATATCTCAAGTTCCAGTCCAGCCTTAAGATAGCAATGATAGGGCCGGAGATTTAGCTCAGCGGTTCGGTGGCCTGCCTCGCAAGCACAAGGACCTGAGTTCGATCCCCAGTACCCCCCTACACGAAAACCAAGATAGCAATGATAATCTTGGCATGACCATAGCAGAAAGTAGTGACAGAACAGAGAAACAAATTATAGGTTTCCTGTTCCTAATGTAGGGCTTTAAAAAAATTTGATCAGAATGGGCCTTGTCTCTTTTACTAGCAGATGAGAGACAATGTATCAGTCTGGTGAAGGGTGGTAGTTTATCTCACTCTTATTTTCTGCTTGTCTTTTTTTGATTATGGTTTGATTATTTTTTAGATTATTGATTATTTTGTTGATTATTCTGCTTGTCTTTCTCCCTCTCAGGTTTATTGATACATTTAAAGCAAACGATACAGTTACATTTATCATACGGACCTTTACATGATAGATCTTGGTTCTTACTTTTCCCCATACCCCTGCCCTCCTTTCACCACCTCCACCCTTCCCTATTTCTGCTTGTGTTTTTGAGGTTGTCTTTAATGTTCTTGTTGAAGGAACCAAGCACAAGGCAATAATTTGCATGTTTTAAGGCTAAATGAATAGTGATTTAGGATTTTTTTGCGGGGGGTACTGGAGATCAAACTCAGGACCTTACACTTTTGAGGCAGGTGGCGACCACTGAGCTAAATCCCGGCTCGGGATTTAGGTTATTAATCGCTTTATACCTAGCCTGCCACTGTCATCCAGTATGTGATACTTTCCTTTTGTGAGCTGTAAGTAGGTTTAGGCTTCATGCTTACCAGGTAGATTTGCAGCTTATAAGTAACTGCATTATTTCTTTTGAAGAAAAGAAAAGCTATTTGTCATGGTAATTTAGTTACTACTTTATGTCCCTTCCTTATTTAACCCTATCTTGGTAACTTTTTATGTGTGTGTTTAGTGGGAGAACAAAGTTTAGAATTTTCTTATACATTGAGTGAAAGGAGATAGCTGCCCAAAGATTTACACAGGTGGAAGCTGTCCAGCCACAGCCAGCTACCACAGCAGCTACATATAAGTGCTGTTTTATATTTAGTTTAATATGTAGTAATTGTGGTATTTACATTTTGTAACTGGGTTTGTTCTTGTCCTGTGTGTGCACGCATGCGGGTGTGTTATACTGTGTTTGTGTAACATTCACCAAGGCCTTCTCACTTAGCTGCATCCCCAGCCCACCTGAATGGCTTTGGTGTTTCATAGAGCATGACATTCATTCTGTGTTCTGGTTGAATGAGCTAAACACAAAGTAATAATTCATATCTTTATAAAGCTGAATGAATAGTGATTTAGGATCTTTGTGGAGGAACTACTAGGGATTGAACTCAGGGCCTTCGCACTAAGCTACATCCTTGCCCCCGCCTTTTATCAAGAGGCATATTTTATTGTTTTCCAAGGGTCAATTGGGAACATATGCTGCTAAAATGCAATTTACAATTGGAAAAGATAATATGAACAATTAGGATACGCACTCAGTATTTTCAGAGATCAGGTTCTGCATCTTGATCACTAAATAGAAAGGTTCTTCAAAAGAACAGTCCCTTATATCCTATATATGGAAGGAGGAGAAAAATTAAGGATACCACAATGACACCTCAAGATAACCAGAAAACATTTTAAAGACCATTTAGTAAACATCATTGATATGTAAAAAACAATGAATTTGCTGTACTCATTTCTGTAAGGAGGACATTCTACACAGGAGATTAAAAATTCATGACTATGTTAGAACTAGGTACCACTGAATATACTTATGGAGCACAACTGTAATGCAGTTACACTAAGGACGGGAAACTACATATCTAACTATTCTGCTTTCCTATCTGTCTCTAACATTAATACAGACATTCCCTAACTGCTTGTTAGTTTAAATTATAATTGATTTTATGTGATCCTTAGCCCTTCTAAAAAAAATTACTATTTTGAGACATGGGCTCAGAGTTGCTCAGCCTGAGCTCTAGATTGTAATCCTCCTTTCCAGCCTCTCAGTGTGCTGGGATTAGAGGCATGTGCTTCCACAACCATTTTAAGATACTATATTTTTTCATATCCAATGTGTATGGGTAGTAGTATGGGTCTTATGATTTGTTACCTTTGTGGACCATTTTATGTAATAGCTCTTACAGAAAATGTGGCAAAAGTCTCAGTATTAGTCTAGGAGGTAATATTTGCTAGGAAGTTTGTATTGGCAGCCCTATTACTTTATCATGGTACGTATTCTATCTCATACTGATTTTTTGACCAAGTTATATAGATATCTGCCATAAGAGGAGACCCTGATTTTAAGTGATCCATTTTAGAGCATCTCATGGTTCTACAACAATTTGAAGTGCCAACAGGATTGGATTAGAATTTTTATGGCCAAAATTACACTGCTGAAACAGTTTGGATTGATTTAATGTGAAAAATGTATATAAGTTGTTATTTTCTGACTATTTAATGACTATATAGTTAGGAAAATCTGAAGTATAACATAGTGACTTTTTATTTCTTTCTCATTCTTTAAGGAGTTACTTTGGTTTTTTTTCTTGGTTTTATTTTGTTTCTGGTACCGGGGATCGAATTTGGGCCGTTGCGCTTGTAAAGCAGGCGCCGGAACCACTGAGCTAAATCTCAGGCCCTCTTTCTCATTCTTTAAAAAGAAGAAGAAGAGTGACATTCCCAGCTGTGGGATGAGACTATTAGAAGAGTAGGGTCAGGATGATGGGGTCTACTCAATGAAGACTGGTTCTTCAGAAATATAGGTGGCTGAGAGGTCACAAAATAGTCCTACCAAAAACAGAACTATAGTGATTAGCCTTGCACACAAATACTATGAGTTCTTACTGTGTTTACCAAATTACTGTTGTTTAAAAGCATTGAGTAATCAAAGAGGAAGAATTTGGTTATAGCAACAGTGACTCTTAAAATCTGCCTTTTAAGCCTGGTTTAATTCAATTAACTTACTTATTTTTAGGACTATGGCATGCTGAGCCCTTTGCTGTGAGTCTACCACAAGTAGATTTAAGTGCCTCTTGGAGCTCAGCTCTTTGATTCTTAGCAAGTGGACATGGACAGTTTTGAGGTGGTTGTTCACATAAACATAAAGTATTAGATGGGGATGGTGGTGTACGCCTGTAATTCCAGCATTCTGGAAGGCTGAGGCAGGAGGATAGCAAGTTTAGCCCAGTTTCAGTGACAGTGAGACCCAGTTTTGCTATAGAAAAAAGAGCCAAGGAAGTAGCTCAGTGTGAAGGCCCTAGGAATAATCCACCCTCCCTAAAAAGGTATTCATGAAATCAGGACTTGAAAGAAGGGGAAAGAGACTGCCTAAGCCAAATACTAATAATGTTTTAGGAGTGAGTGAAACTGTCATTGTCAGTATATGACTGTGAAAGGGGGAATCCCTGCAGGACACAGGCTGCTGTTGTTGGTATGTGAGGATGGAAGAGAGTAATGTATTCTCATGTTCGGGTTAGAAGCAAATTCCTCTTCAAAGAAATGTGAGGACAGCCGGGGAATTTTTAGGAAAGTTAATTTCCACAAGGAGGTGGAGAAAGGTCAGTGCAGTTCATCATGCAGCAGACATTCCAGAGGGCAGGCATACAGTTACCAGAAGGTGAGTTGAGACTGGTCAGAGCTGAGGAGAACAGAGTGTAGGGTAAGACAGGAGAATGGGGCTGGCCCAAGGGATTGCATTTTGTGGATTACAGGCTTTTCTGAAGTCTCCTACTTCCTTCCCCCACTCTATTCTTATTATTTCTCTGCCTCATTGGACCTATACCCCAGCCCTTCATTAGTCCTCTTAGCTTCAATTTCATTTCTGTCAGGCTGCATGGGTCCCCTAACCCATATTCATCACTAAGTACCCTCCTGTCTCCTTTCCTCTGGAGCTAGACTTAGAATTTGTCTTCTCTCCCTTCCATTATTCTTCAGCTTGCTTTGCTGTTCTGGCTTCAGCCACATTATTCCGAGGTCTTCCTTACAGTTTGATTTGCAATTATGTTATTGTTAATTCTGTTGATTCTAGTGGGTTCTACATAGTCACATAGTCATTCTTTCTCAATTGATCTTTTTTGGAGGGAAGCGACTGGTTTGAACCCACTGAGCTATACTTCCTGTTCTACTTTTTTTGAGTCTGAAGATTTGACTCAGACTTGAGATCTTCCAGCCTCAGCCTCCCTGAGTGCTAGGATTTCAGGGTTGTATAACCATACCTGGCATCAGATGGGTATTGGTAAGCATGTCTTCCTAGAAATGATCTTTGTTGTCTATGATTTCACATCTTTGTGGGTTCCTCTTTGCGCATCTTTTAGTGTCCATCAGGGTTCTCCTCTAGGACTGCTTTACTCCTGGATGACCCTTCTCTCTTACTGTTGCTCAGGACTCACCAAGTCTCTCTTTTTGTTTTTAGACCTCTGACTCAAGCTTTCAAACAGAATTTGTAGTGCCTTTTGGACATCTCCAAGGCACATTAGTAGCCATTCTCACCTTTCATTAGTACACTAAACGGGCAGAGTATTCATTCCATTTTGTGCCTTCCCTGGTTCAGCCATCATCATTTCTTATTCAGGAAAGTCCAGCAGTCTACTTGCCTCCAGTTTCCTGTCTTGTTGGCAGTTCCATTTGAACATTCCAAAAGAAAACCAACCAACCTGTCTCCCTCCCTCCCTTCCATACTGGTGATTAAACCAGGGCACTGCACTGATGAGCTACATCCTCAGCCCTTTTTATTTTTTACTTTGAAACAGAATCTTGCTGAGTTGCCCAGTCTTCTTGCCTCAGGCTCACAGATGATAGGATTATAAACATGGACCATCCCACTCTGCCAAGAGGAAGCTCTAAAATGAAAAACCAGTGTGTCACTCACCTCTCTACATATATGTTTCACTGGTTTTCCACATCTTAAGATCTAGAGTCCTCACTATGCTCTGACCTCTGTTATCCATGCCAGCCTTGTTTCTCATAATTCTTTTAGCACCATTACCCCAAATCTCACCAAACATTTGGATCCTAGAAGGCAACAAAATGATTCTCATGCTACTTCCCCTTGCCCTGCCTAATCATTTTGAACAACCTGGCTTCCCTGTTTAGCCTCAAGTCGGGAATGTGCCTTTTCTATGTGTTTCTAGGCTACTCTGTACCTCTCTATCAGCGGTTTTTAAACAAAAGGGCAAAGACTGCTTTTTACTGTTTTTGCATGTATTGTAGTGAAGGTAGAATTTATGCCTGCTTTGTTCCCTGCAGTATTCTTAGCTCCTAGCAGAGTCTGTAGCACATCATGAACAAGTATTTATTATAAAAACAAGAGATGAAGAAAATGGTAAAGACTGATTGAGGTATTGAATATGGGTATTGAATATGGGTAAGTTGAAGACTTGACAAAAAAGAGACTATCAATTTGTATTCCTTGCTTAGCAGTTCATTTGGAACAGTGTGCATGATGTTAACCGTTAATGAAGACATCAAGGTAAAAATTGGATAAATGACTTGGCCACAACAAAGTATTGGGAGTGAGAACAAGAATCTTATGTTTATTAAATTCTAGGTTTAACAAATTCCATTTAAAAGATTACCTCACATTTATCAAAATTGAATATTACCTAATGAATGTACTTTTTGATTTTTGTTGGGGTCTCACTATGTTCGCAGGCTGATCTTGAACTCTTGGGCTCAAGTGATCCTCCTGCTGAGTAGCCAGAACTAACTTACAGGTGTGTACCATCACATCTGTCTAGATGTAACTTTTGTGTACTCATAGAGGACAATGATAGTTGTCCACTGCCGGTGCCACTGTATAGAATCCCATCTAGGTTACATTTAGGCAGCCTGATAAAATCACTAGTTGTATCTAGGAGACATTTGAAGCTTTCCAGTCATATATACATACATACATACATACATACATACACACACACACACACACACACACACACATACCTCAGATGTTGGATATATCTTTTTCAGTCAAAGAAACACAAGTAGAAGTAACATTAAAGAATTGTGAAGAGCCTAAGTCTGGTGGCACACACCACACTTGTTGGGGAGGCTGAGGCAGAAGACTGGCAAGCCTCAAACCTACTCCAGGCAGTTTAGAAACTTAGTAAGACCTGGTCTCAAAAATTTTGAAAAGGATAGGGATGTATGTAGCGTGGTGCAAAAGTCTTCAGTCCTCCCTGCCCCAGTACACAAGAATTGCAAAGAAGAATTGAAGTTTCATTCATTTAAACAATTGCTTTTCACAGGATTACACAGCATCTATGCATCTTTCTGTAGTGTTATATACGAAACTTATGTTTGTATCTTCCCACATTTCTACATATCTTTGACTCACATTTTCTTGTTTAAAAGTTTTTTCCCTATGGTAAATTCTTGGGGGGTGGAGTTAAAAGTCAAAGCATATAAAAATTGAGACATTTGCCTTTCTGAAAGCATTCCACTGAGAGTTGACAGAAGTATGAAAGTAAAAGATTTCTCAGTGACCTTGAAGCATTGAAAGGTGGGGAAAGGGAGAGTTGTGTGTGTAAAACTTTACTTTTTATATTGATTTAATTTATATAAAATGTCATGAATTTAAGTGTGGAGAAATAGTTTTGTATCAGATGATAATATGATTTAATGTAAATTCCTTTAAAGAGTGAATGAAAATATGGAACCATTAAAGTTCTTTTTATTCCATGTTAACTTCTAGGCATTTAAAAATTCTTGCTTTTAAATTAAAACATTGAGATCTGGATACATAGGTTGAGTTATTTTAACTTTGGCTAGAATGACTTTTGGAGCCGTGAACTTTGATGTTATTTCATAAGCCTTTATTGGAGAGGTCTGTGAAGATCATGCTTCCTGTGTTGTTGTACAATGTATTTAATTGTGTCATATGTAGTAATAACACTTCATGAAGACTTTGGTGAAAAAATTACCCTAGTGCTGCAAACAGTTGTGCTTCTCCAGAGTATGTGGTTTGTTTATGTCTAATGGGAATTGTTAACAGTGTACAGGTTATGTATGTTTCAGTTCCTCAGAGCCAAAATTATGATCTTCCTCTGGCATTCCCTTTTAGATGTAGTTTGGGGTCAGACTTTGTCAAAGATACATTCCTTTAGAGAGAGAAAGTAATGTCTTTCACAAAGCATCCCAGTATACATGTGGTATTAATGACTACTTTTATTATTATACTTGTGCCTTTGAGCTTTTCAGGTTTAAAAGTTTATTCTGTTAAAATGATAAAGAGCAGAAAATTGCCCTGTTGCTTTCTAGTTAGTTATGTAGGTCATTCCAAAGCAGCTAGAGTTAAATGCAAAAACCATTACAGAATGAACTAAAGAGTGTTAAAGTTTGCATATACATATATTTAGAGACATTTACCAAAGTATTTAAAGTTTTTTCTTCTAAAGAACAGTATAGCTTATTGATAAGAGAAACAGTTTTGCTATGGCAGACTCTCATAGTTATTCTGTGATTAAAACTGGGTAGAAAAGCTGTTAATGAGTCATTAGTACTGTACGTAAGAAGTTAAACTGTAGTAATTGTTTTCCCCCCCTTCTCTCTCAGGTCATTTGGATCCAGGGTTCCTAGCAGGTGACAAAACATCTACTGGCGATGCACCACTTAATGAAGAAATTAATATTGCCTCTTCAGATAGTGAAGTAGAGATTGTGGGTGTTCAAGAACATGCAAGGTAGGCTATCAGTTGGAGTAATGTATTCTGATATTTTAAATTGTGAATATTATTTTAACTAGAAAATAAGTGATAGGAGGACGATAGGCCTGTCATGGCTGGCAGGAAAGGTGAGGCTGTGTCTCAGTTTTTTTTGGTTTAAGAAACACTTCGTTGAGGACCAGGGATTTAGCTCAGTAGTATCACTGTCTACCTTCTGCCTTGCAAGCAAGCACAAGGTTCTGAGTTCAATCCCTGGTACCCCAAAAAAAAAAAGAAGAAGAAGGA
>NW_022900942.1:38176526-38249609 GCF_012274545.1 Fukomys damarensis | reverse complement strand
GAAGAGGAGGAGGAAGAAGAAAGAAGAAAACACTTTATTGAGATGTGATAAGAGCCTCAGGGCATGTTGCATTTTTTTCATATCAAGAACATTTCAGTCATGCATGTATATAAACTAGAGCTGATTATTTTTTCTCTTTTAAGCAAATGTATAGATAGCTTGACCAGTTTTTTTCTTAAAGTCACAGGTTTCTCTGCTTTCCCACTTTCTCATCTTTCACTTTACTTTGAAATATAAACTGGGAAGGAACATGCACCTGACATTACCCCTCTTTTGCTAGTTCAAGGATAAAGTCATAAGACATTAAATTAATGTGTAGTATTATGAATGTACTTTTTAATAAGTTTGGCATTCTTTAAAGTAGGGGTCAGCAAACTGTGGCCCCACAGGCCTCACTTGGCCTGCTGCCTGGCTTTCCAGAGACTGAGAGCTAAGAATGGTTTCACATTTTTATTTTTATATAATTGGGTGTTATATGAAAAATATATGAAATTAAAACTTTAGTGTCTATAAGTTGTTATTCTAATAGAGTTATGCTAGTTCATTTTGCTCATTATCTATGATTGTTTTTATACTCCAGAGGCAGAGTTGAGTAGTTTCAACAGACTGTATGACCCCAAAGCTTAAGATGCTTACATTTTTGGCCCTTTGCAAAAAAATTTGCCAACTCCCACTTTAAGGTATATCCATGAGAATTATTTACAGCCATCTCAGAGGTAGTTATTTTGGATGTTTAAAATATACATGTACCTACAAAACAAAAATGTAGACTTTATTTTTTTGTTGTTGTTGTTTTTTTGAATAGGGTCTCACTGTGTAGTTGAGACTGACCTGGAACTCACTGTGTAGTCCAGGCTGGTCTTGAACTCACAGAGATCCTCCTGCCTCAGCCTCCCGAGTGCTGGGATTACAGGCATGTGCTACCACACCCGGCCTTGTAGACTTTAGAATGTGTGTATTCTGTATAGCAAACAACTTTTCTCCTGTACCTGAAGGACTAAGTTGTGATTTTCTGATAAACAGGCATATAACAGCAATATTTTCATTACCTTATCTTTTGATCTGATTTTACTGTGGTTAGTAAGGTAATGAAGCATTTACTAGCATTTCTTTCATTGCTTGTATAAAGATGGATTTAGGAGTATAGAATTGGGGAGAAAGACAGATGTATATAAATTGAAAATTCGTTCTTTCTTCCTTATCATTGTTGATTTGAGCCAGAGGCTGTGTTTCCCAGGCTGGTCTTAAACTACAGGTTTTTGGGCCGGGGATTTAACTCAGTGATTTCATTGCCTGCTTCATAAGCATAAGGTCCCAAGTTGGATCCCTGGTCCACCACCCCCCTCTGCCCATTGCAGGTTTTCACCGGGCATGTTGGCATATGCCTATAACCCCATCACTCAGGAGGCTGAGGCAGGATGATTGTCCTGAGTTCTAGGCCAGGAAAGGCTGTATAGTGCAAGGCCTGCTTGAAGTACATAGTTAGACTCTGTCTCAAAACAAAAAACAAAACCCTAAGAAAAACTAAACCAAAAAAACCTTTTAGGTTATAGTAATCCTCCTTCCTCAGCATCAGTCAGTAGCTGGGGCTACAGGTATGTGCCTCTAACCTCTGCTTAAGGTTACCTTTTCCTAGTGAGATCTGATTATACCTGAAAGTGATTTGCAGTTAAACAAATGGAGCTCTAAGAATGTAGAGTTGACTCTTAATCCCCTTAAGAGTGGCCAATTCTGTCTCTGTTGGAGCTCGGATGGCCATAGTACTTCATTCTCCATATTTGTGCTAAAAGTATGCCTGTGTAACTGCTTTCTTTTTCCATTTTCACTTTTAATGGTTATTTCCCTGTTTTGGTTGCAAGAATTTTCATTCTGAAATCTTTATCTCACCCCTTCCCATAAAAATCTTTTTCCTGTTAAATTCTCTTCTATTTTTCCATCTGTTCTCTTTAGCTGACCTCTCCACAGGATGAGAAACATAGAACTAGGATTTCTTCCTTTACGCCAGCATGTGTTTGCCATTACTTTATCTCACATGTCATTCCTTACAAAATAGACATTCTTTTAAGCCCCATGTCAGGATTTTGCTGGAATATTACATTTTTTAAAATTTCAGGCTCTGTATACTGTAATACCCTATTGATAGTTTTATGTAAATAAATTATCTTCACTTGTGCCTAGGACAAATTTTTCATTCACCAATTTCTCTTGAGTTACAGTTCAAATTTTAATTTATTGTACTCATTCATCTTATGAAAGTAGGAAAGAGTAGGTAATAATTTACATTTTGTTATTTAATCTCTTACTGTGTGCTAAGACATATCATTGCGTCCAGTTTTCTATTAGCTTCTACTAAGTCTATATACTCTATTATTTCCACATGGCTAGAAATGTTATAGCCACCCTTCTATTTAGCTTCTTTGTTCAATTTTTCTTCCATTATGAAGTTTTTAGTTTCCCTTGCTTCCTTTATCTGGATTGTCATTTTATTCTGTAGACATGTTTGTTCTATTTGCACTAAATCAGGTGACTGTGGCTACATTTTAGTTAATATGCTATAGCATAATTTTAAAAGACTTTTTCTCACAGGCTCTGAAGCATAAAAGCTGTGATTTGTTCTGACCCATTGCATTGTATCTTAAAGAAATCATATCTTAGGGCCAGGGATTTAGCTGAGTGGTTCCGCCACCTGCCTCACAAGTGCAAGGTCCTGAGTTCGATCCCCAGTACCAAAAAAAAAAAAAAAAAAAAAGAAATCATAGATGATAAATCCATTTTGAAAACTCAGTGGTGTTTAGTACTGTTTATACAATGGAATGTAGAATTTACAGATTCTGTTGGAGTATTTTTAATTAAATCCTGTATTATTTGTGGTTATCTTTTATATGGGTCTTTGGGTATTGGTTGAGTAGTCTCACTGACTCTGTTCTATCTTCCTAAAAAATCTTCAGCAATTTCTTTAGAAGTAACTTGATAATCTGTTACATACTTAGATTTAAACACTAGGAAGCAGGTAGGGAAGAGACCTTTCTTATTGGTTGTTTCAAAATTGCCCCTTTGGCTTCTTGGTTCTCATTTGGAATTTATTTCTTTTACAGGTCTAGAGTTGCAGTTATGAAGTACTGATGTGCTTCTGGCAGAAAAAGGTTTTAGGTTTTGACTTATGTCTTTTTGTTCTGATTTGATTTGCATGTATAGATGTTTTATTTGGATCTAGTTGTCCTGTTCTTATTTTTTCTTTTGATAGTCTACATTGTTTGGGGCTTTCGTTTCTTTTCTTTTTTTTGGTACTGGGGATCGAACTCGGGTCCTTGTGCTGGCGAGGCAGGTGGCAGAACCACTGAGCTAAATTCCTGGCCCTATTTGGGGCTTTCTGAAGTTTTAAAACCTCACATTTTTGTTGGATGCCACTTCTCCACATTGGAAGCCTTTTGTTTAACCTTTGCACTAAAAAATTCTAGTTATGATGTGACCATCTCCTTCGACAAGGTTGTTTTTCTTTTCTTGCACGCTTACATCTTTCCCTATTCATTTACTTTGGATTTTGTTTGTTCAGGGAGGTTCTATGCTTCTTTTAGTCGTAGATTAGAATGCATGCTTTCTGAACTAATGATTGGGTACATCTTTTATGGCTCTTTTGTATTGCTGTGGTGAGCTTCTGATGTTATCTAAGTTTGTTAACATTTCCAGATGTTAATTTTTGGATAGTCCAGCTTCACAAGATATTCCTTGCTAGTAAGAGGGAGACTTTCCCAACATCTCTAGTTCTTCCGTGTCTACTTAATTTTGCCATAAGTCTGTGACCCTCATGCCAATATTTTTCTTTGTCCTTGGTTCTTTTTCTTCTACTAGCCTCATTGATAATTTTCCTAGGAAGATGAATGTTATGTTCTATTATGGAACTATGTTGGAAAAGTTCTTATAATACTTATTCTGAGGCTTTTGTGAATAATAGGAGATTGTTAACATTTTAATCCATCAATCCTGTGATCATTTCTGTTAATTTTGGTTCATCCCTCAGCAAATGAACTGATACAAGTTTTTGCATGCAAATTTAAGACTGATTGATTTATAGAAAATCAGTTGCCAATATTAACTCAAAAAAGCTAGGGAGGGAGACAGGCAATTTTCTATAGTCACAAGAATTCGTTCCATTTTCAGTTAGGAAAAATAAGTGGAATGTTATCCAAGAGGTCCCTTCAGGCTCTGTAAATGAGAGAAGAAGGATTAATTTATGTTGTTTTCTTAGAAGTGTAAGCTAACTGTGTCAAAAGTTGACCATCAGTGACAGCTAATTAGAGCCAGGAAAGCTTTGGACTAGAGATATGATCATCATATTCTCCAGCAAATCTAAAATTTTGAAGAGAAAGAGATTGAAAGGATTGAAGCTTGTTCCATCATCTTTAGGTGCTCCATTGTCGTAATATGTTCTGTTTTTTGCTTGAAGTAGCCTAAGTTGTTTGTAGTAATTGAAATTACTACAGTCAGGTAAATATACAAGTGATCTCTATAGTTAAAGTGCTTCATCTCCTTATTCTTCTTTCCCTCAGCCATTCCTCAGTAGCAGATATAGTCTTTAAACCTCTGATTCCCACCAGTCCTTTTTCTATACCAAACACTTTCTAAAATCTGCTTGATGTTTCTCAAATGCCCTTGGCACCAGACAGTGCTCTTTTCAGTCACACATGGTATAGTGGTACTTCAGCCGTTGTCAGAGGAAGGATTAGTTATGCCATGGAAGATAGTTGTTCAGGGTGTCTATCCCTGAGTGGAAATGAAATTTTGTTCTGTTTCTATGCTTAACTTGCTCACAATATTGGGCAGTTATCTTTTGGCCTTGATAATTGTCTTTTTTAAAATAAAAAGGTTTAAAATCATTTTAAAACCATTGCCTGTTATTATGTAATGTGTTACTTAGCAATGCAGAGTAACAACTGGGGCTTTATACCTCTTTTAGAGATATATTTCTAGGAATTCTGCCAAAGATTACATTGACTATCTTTATTTCCTGAATTCTTTGTAAGGTTCTACTTAGCTTTTTTTTGAGACAGGTTCTCACTATGTAGTTGAGACTGACCTGGAGCTCACTGTGTAACCCAGGCTGGTCTCAAATTCACAGCAATCCTCCTGCCTCAGCCTGAGGTGCTGGGATTACAGGCGTGAGCCTCCAGGCCTGCCTTGTTTTGTTTTTTTATTTATTCTTTGGTACTGAAGATTGAGGATTGAACTCTGGCCTGGCCCTTAGCTCCAGGCAGGCTGTGGAACCACTGAGCCAAATCCCTGGTCCTGTTTTGTTTTGATAACAGAGTCTCACTGTGTAATTCAGCCTGACTTGAATTTATTATGTAGTCTACCCAGGCTGGCCTCAAACTTGCCATGATACTCCTGCCTCAGCCTCCCAAGGGCTGGGATTACAGGCCTGTGCCACCACAGCTGGCAGTACACTTTTGATATATATATTGATCACATTCATCATAAGAATTTATACCTGGATAAAATATATCTTGATTCTTCTTTTTTTTGTTGTTGTTGTTTTGTTTTGTTTTATTTTTTGATATTTTTGAAACAGCGTCTCACTATGTAGTTGAGACTGACCTGGAACTCACTATGTAGCCCAGGCTGGTCTCGAACTCACAGCGATCCTCCTGCTTCAGCCTCCCAAGTGCTGGGTTTACAGGTGTGTGCCACCACGCCCGGCCTTGATTCTTCTTTTTTTTCCCCAATCCCTTCCCTTCAACCCCTTTTCCTCTCCTTATTTACAGGTGCTTTGTTTCTGTATCTTCCTCCATTTTGCAAAAGATCTACCTCCCTTTTTTCTATTATCTGTCTTTTAACTTTGTTCTTTGTTTATATTTTGGGTAAAGATATGTATATGTATACCTATGTTTATAGCAGCACAATTGATAATAGTTAAATATTGAAAGCAGTCTAAGGCCGGGGATTTAGCTCAGCGGTTCGGTGGCCTGCCTTGCAAGTGCAAGAACCCAAGTTCAATCCCTGGTACCCAAAAGGAAGCAGTCTGTATGTCCATTAGCAGATGAATGGATAAAGAAAATGTATTTTTATAAAATGAGTACTACTGTACCACAAAGAAGGATAAATTTGAGTCATTTATAGGAAAATGGTTGTATTTTAGGGCTATAATATTAAGCAGATGAACTTTTCAAACTGTTTTTCTTCCGTTAGTCAGGGCCTACTTTTGTCTCTACTGAAACCTTGCAATTTTTACCTCACCTAATATATACATTTGTAAAGTGACAACATGATGTAGAAAATGCTGAAATAAGACCTGGTTTGAAATTCCTTGGTTACTGCTTTCAAGGAGTAACCTGATCAAACATGTAATCTGTTTAAGTCTCAGTTTTCCTGTCTATAGAGTGTGGAGATAACCTGCATGTTTACTTTAAAGGTCTGAGAATTGTTAAATGAGATTATATATGTGAAACTGTTTGTAAATGTATTCTACTGGTCATTAGTTATCAAAACCATTTCTATAAATGTTGAGTGGTTGACATTCTTGCATGACTACATGGCCATTTAATCTGAGTTTGCTTAAAACTTTGGACAATTTTAGATTAGATGTTTTACTCTTCCCCACCCCAGTACTGGGGATTATACTCAGGGCCTTCACACTGAACTATATCCACAGCCTGTTTTTTATTTTTGAGACAGGGTCTTACTAAGTTGCCCAGGCTGGGGTTGAACTTGCAGTATTCCTGCCTCAGCCTTCCACAATGCTATAGCATATACTGCCACACCTGACTGACATTGTTCTTTATGTACCTTATTTTAATGCTTTTCATTAGTTGAGTTTTGAAAATATAACTGCCTCTGGATTAGTGCTACTCAGGCCATTTATGAACGGATGGCAGACCTCTGGTAGTGTTAAGAAACTTGCATATTTTGTTTCTTTGGCCCAAGAAATCCACTTTTCAGTACTTCCCTTTGTAGTTTTCAAACTATCCTTGAAGAAGCATGGCATCTTTCCAGGAATGGAACTTAAGGTCCTTGGGGTAGTTTTTTATTTTATTTATTATTATTGTTATTGATTAATTTTTTTTGGCAGTACCAGGGATTAAACTCGACCTTGCGCTTGCAAGGCAGGCATGGCACCACTGAGCTAAATCCCCAGCCTATTCATTCATTCATTTATTTTTGAGAACAGGGTTACACTGTGTAGTTCAGGCTTGTCTTGAACTATATATCCCAGACTGGCCTTGAACTCACAGTGATCCTCCTGCCTCAGCTTCTTAAGTGCTAGGATTACTTGGGATAGTTTTACCACTGAAGTTTTTTCATTGTTACCCTAATATATGTTTTGGGTTTTTTTTGGCTTTTTGAGACAGGGTCTCACTATGTAGTTGATACTGACCTGGAACTCACTGTGTAGCCCAGGGTGGTCTCAAACTCATAGCAATCCTCCTGCCTCAGCCTCCCGAGTGCTGGGATTACAGGCATTCGCTACCACACCCAGCTCCTAATGCATTTGAACTCAGTGATACAGGTGACATAAAATCAAAGCTGGTATTTTCTAGTGACTGGCACCATTCATTGTATACACATTGTCAAGACAGCTGCTTAGGGGCCCCTGCAACAGTTTATGTGATGAAACTCATACTGTTTGTTGCTTCTCATATAAGCCACAGATTGGTAGTTTATAATTTAGATATGAGGATGGTAAATAGCAGTGGTAACTTAGCTGCTTGCCCTCCTCTCATTTGAGTCACAACTTAGTGCTGTGTCCTGGTGGCTGTGAGTTCCATCATTTAACTGGAATGTGAAATTCAAGCTGTCAGTGTTTCTGAGACAGTTTTTACTGTTTGCAAAGCAGGTCTTTCCCTCTGCTAGAATCTTTGGACTCTAAATCGAACATTTCACCCTTGTTCCTTTCACTGAACCAAAGCATGAACATTTCTGATGAATGAGCTGTGTTTCTGTTGTGACCTTTCAGACAGGAGAAATTAATACTTTTATGTATGGCCTAGTAGTACTTAATAGACTTTTGAAAGTCTAATCTATGAAATGGTATTACCAGCACTTTTAAAAGAGGTATTATTACCCAAATAGTGTACAAAACTTATTTTAGGAACAAATTTCACCAATTTACTTAGTTTTTCATTTGCACCAACTAACAGTGTTTGGGCATTTAAACTTTGCTGTGGATTTTTATTTTGCCTTGTTGTGAAGTCTCAGAGATTTAAATGAATCTGGAAAGCTGTTATCTTGATTGTAACTGATCTGGACCCAATTCAAGAGCCCTGGCAGGGTCCTTAAACAAGAGTTAGTTGAGACAGCAATGGAACATAGAGGAGGCAGGAAGACAGACAGACATTGACAAAGGAGGAGAAGGGTTCTGAGTGTGAGTTTCATGAATTTGCATAATAGGCTTATTAAAAATATTCTCAGTATAGCTGAAGTCATATTGTTTTCTCTTTTTCCTGTGGTGGGACTAACCCAGCTTTTATTCTTCATGTCAACTGCAGGTGTGTTCATCCTCGAGGGGGTGTGATTCAGAGTGTTTCTTCGTGGAAGCACGGCTCTGGCACACAGTATGTTAGCACCCGGCAAACACAGTCATGGACTACTGTGACTCCCCAGCAGACTTGGGCTTCACCAGCAGAAGTTGTTGACCTCACCTTGGATGAGGATAACAGACGTAAATACCTACTGTAATACCATGTCACTGTGTTTCCTCTGCACTGTTCCCTTCCACTTCCCCCTCCTCTTTGTGACACGGAAGTTCATTGTCATAGCTTCAGCTTCAGAAGCTCTTTGTGGCATTTGTAGAATTGAAACTCATGGAACCTCCCCTCCTTTTTTTTTTTTTAATCAAAAAAGTAATTTAGGAAAAGGACATCACAGTAAAAACAATTTCTTCTTTCCTTCAGTAGGAATATGAGAATGATGACTATTACTTGGTGACTTTTAATCTTAGGAAAGTCGCCTTACTTTTAGAATAGTATTTTAACTACCAAGTAAAGTGGATTTCAGTTTTTGAATCTTGTATTTATTTTTCTGTATAATGAAATTAATATCTAGACTTGACCACTATTCGCCCACCTCATTGTCACTCCCGCCTTGGGGCATTCGCACACATATCAGTGAGGTCCTTTAGTGGCACCTGGTAGGGCATGTACATTTAAAAACCTTTCTTTAAAAATAGAAGACAAAAATATTACAAGTATTTTTTTCTTTTAGCTTGAATCTTCTGCTTTCCTTCTTGACTTGCTCCTAGTTGACTTTCCACACCACAAATAATTGACATGCCCTTTGTGTTTATAAATACTACTAAGTGACTTACTTGGTCTTCTTGTTGCAATAATTTTTAACTCTTTGGAAAATGTTTTCTTTGGAGCAGAGGCATTTTGGATAGATGCTTACCATAAGGTTTTCTGGGCATCTGAAGTGTGTTCTGAAAGATATGTGGAAGAATCTCTCCCTCAGCTTTTTCCCCTGGTCTGTTCAAAAAACGGGAGAGCATTAAAACCTCTTACTTAGGAAACATATGAAAAATTGCATGGCGTTTAATTAAGTATAAAGGCGCTTGGAAATTGGAGAGGAAAGTGCTTTCTTCACAGCTGGTGTCTCCAGAAGGGGTATATAATAACTAACACCTCAGCTGAACTGGACCTGATGTTCTGTTTGGGTATTTTTCTCCCGTACCTTCTAAAAAAAAAAAAAGTCAAAATATTTCACAAGAAATCAAATACAAAGCACATTAACGGCACTGTAAACCTTACAGTATGTAAAGGAATCAGCAAAGGGTAGTAGAAACTTCAGGGAATTCAGGAAGAGCCAGCATTGGAGTTTTGTGGCATTAGTTACTACCTTTTTTTTCTATGACACATAATTACTAGTGAATTATTTTAAAAGCAATAGCTAGAGATAGAACACTATATATTGTACACAGGGAGGAGTAAAACAATAATGGCTCAGAAGACTTCACCTTTTGTGGGTTTTTTGTTGTTATTTGCTCTTTTTGTTTTGTGTTTTTTGTTTCCATTGTTGAATGATGTTGCTATGGCCCTTTATCTCCCTTCCCAAATGTCTTTGTGGCTCTTTCTGGTCCTAAAAGCATGAGAACTACCATTTTCAGTTTCCATTCAGTGAACACATTTACCCAGTGTGTGCTCTGCATCAAGCACTCTGTAGGGTGGGTGCTGTGGACGCCTCCAAACTGAATGAGGTTCAGCCTGCATGTGCATGCATCAGTCTGCCTGGATCCACCTGCCTGCCCTTTTCTTCTTTTTTGTATATGTGTGTAAAGACAATTTTACTCCTTTACCCTCTTCCTGTTGCATTAGTTCTTCTCTATGCCCCCTTTTTCACAGGAATGTATTTGAGCATGTGTTCTTTGATCTTCTCTGACAGCATCTCATTTGGTCTGGCCTCTGTTCTTCACAAACTTTTATTTTTTTCCCCAGTTCATTTTTAATTGAGCAGGTTAATAAGATCATGAACCTTCAGTTTTAGAACCTCATGTATCATGTTCTCTCAAATGGCCACAATCTTAGATAAAATCCAAAGACTCAGAAGCCAGCGTGAAACAGGACCTCCTGAAGATTCACTACTGGTGTATCCTTGGACCTTCACATTTTACTTTAAGATTAATTTATTGAATTTTACTGTTACACATTTTTTTTTTTAACTTGAAGTAAAATACTAGACAGAACAGAACTGTATAATTTCCGGTCTGTGTTTTCCAGGAATATCATTGGGAAGAGAGTAGCATGGAGTATATGACTTGAAGTTTTTGCAACTTTTTATTCCCTCTCCCCCAGTATCAGGGCACAGTCTCGTTTTAAAGAATGTTTTGTATTGCCTGTTTTAATATTAATGTGTTTTGACAGCTCCACTCAGCAGGTGATTTCCTTTGGTTTGCTGTGTACACTGTGGATGGCCACAGAGTGGAGTTGCAACCAGGCTCTTTTCTGCCCTCTTGCCTTTATACTTGGTTGCACTTTTCCCTCACTAGTTCCTTTTCTAACTCCCTGATGACCTGATTTGATGCACCAGAACAGAAGTTTAGGCATTAAGATGCAAAAAAGGAGAGGGAAGAGATGTTAGACAGTCAGCTCTCTCCCCTGCCTACTAGGTTGGGACTTTTAACCCAATAACTACTTAGACTATCTTTCAGCTCTTTCATTACTACATCCGGAAGAGTGGAGCTGGAGTTTTAGGCAAGATATTAATAATAACATTATATGATCTTGTACCATTTGAAATTTCTTTTAAAGGGATGACTTTCTTAAATTTTTCCATTTGGTAGCATAAATAATTCTTCATGCTTCACAAGACATTGTTTCTTTTTTGTTTGTTTGTTTTGTTTTTGTACCGAGGATCAAACTCAGGATCTCACGCTTGCCAGGCAGGCGCTATGCCACTGAGCTAAATCCCAGCCTAGTAATATCTCTGTTAAAGTGGTACAGTTGGGTCATCAATTACTTTATGTCACAACTTGGTTAAGTCTCCCTGCCCCCTGCAATTTGAAGAAACAGAGCAGCCACCCTAACTGTTGAATCATCATGACTATCCTGTAACTTATAATTGTAGCTCAGCAGTAATTTTTCATTTTGATGGTAGGGGCCTGACTGGGTGGACGCCATTATTTACAATCAGGTATCATATAAACTGCTTTTCTTGTCAGTTGTGAACAGGAACTGTCTGATTTGCTACTCTAGTCATTTGTTCATATTTACTTTTAGCAGATTAGCACCTAGATAACTTAAAATAAATTTGTTGCCTGCTTTTTTATACTGTGTCACAAGGTTTTTGAGAAAACCTAAGACACAATTTTGTATTTTAGTTTTAACCAGTTTTTAAGGCAAAGAGCTGAGCCCCTAATCCTTGTTCTCCAATGTGTATGATGTGACTTCCATGTATATATAAAAATGATTACACCCTAACCAAACTTCCTCAGATTGTGCACTGTTTGTTTAAAGTAATCATGTATTTTAGTCCAATACTGTTGTATTTTTTTCATTTTATTTAAAACACTACTTCTTACTCTTTTAACAAATTTTAAAGGGTAGTGATCTTAAAAAAAAAAATCACTGGATAACTAGGAAATTTTTTGTTGTTGTTTTGTGTTTTAAAAGAGTAGAAAGGTCCTTGGACCTTTTGCTTCTCTTACCATGAACATGAAATGTCAGCCATTGTATGGCTAGGAACCAATGCACTTGGCGGTTAACAGATCTGCTGTTGCTGGGGTGTAAGCGTGGACTTGTTGCAGTGAGGACAAATCATTGCGTAGAAGTAATGTTTTCAAATGTGCAACTCTAGTTTTTAAAATGAAATTTGGTTCTTTACGTTCTTTACTTAGTTTTTGTTTCCATTTAGTATTTAATGGTCTTTGGAGAAAAAAATAATAAAACAGAGTGTTATATATATATTTTTTGGTGCAAGATAAGATTTTCTGTTTTTTGAAATAAGTCTGTAGCATAAAGGTTAAACTATTTTAAGACAAAATAAAATAGAGTGTATTTAAACAATGATATTTGCTGAGAATTTTTTTTTTAACTGTCTGCTTCAGTTAATTAGGTGGTGCCTGGAGCAGTTCCCAGGATGCCTTTTGGATGTGAAAGTGGATTATATTTTGTTAATAGATTGTTATAAGATGCCTGATTTTCTCCAAGTGATAGCTGAATCCTACTCCCAAGATGTTTGGCCAAGTAGCCTGCGATATGTCATCTGTAGATCAAAATAGCTTTGCATTAGCTTTCCCATAGTCCCTACTTCCCTTTCCAGCTAGGGCCAGTGAGAGGGAGCTCAGAGAGGTCTGAAGGCTCCCTGGTGTTGGCCACCTCCGCTCCTGGCAACCAAACTCATGTGTAGGTCTTTTCCCAGGGACCGTCATGCCAAGGTCAAGATGGTGCAGCTACACTGAAGCAAGTACATAGGGAATACAGTGTTTTCAAAGTAGCCTCATGAACTTGCCCCCTAGTTGAATCTACTTTCAAATTTTTTTATTTGGTTATAACTATAACATCTATGGCTTATAACTTTACATGAAGGAGAATGGGTAAAACCCATCTTTAGTAAGATACTCAACTCCTGAATCTCTCAATTTTCCTCAGGAATTTTTAGTTCTGCTGGCACTGGAAAGAGATCTGTTAACAACCAGGAAATACATTGTTAACAAGTGGGAAATGTTTTCAGGTTTTGTATCTTTGTTTTTGGCAATGCCAGGGATTGAACTCAGGGCCTTGCTTATACTAAACAAGTGTTCTACCACTGAGCTATAGCCCAAACCCCTGTTTTTATATTAAAAAATGCTTTTATACTAACTTACATCTGAGTCCTAGACATTTTAATGCCTATCAACTCTATTAAATGCCTTTGACCCTAGCAGAAAATTATTTACCTAGGACTGTAATTTTGAACCTTTTCACCCTTGGATCCTGCCTTTGCAGAATAGGTACAAGTCAAAGCCCTTCAAGTTCCTGGCTACTCTTTGATCTCATCTGGTCTTCTTCCTTCTATTTGCTGTCTTTAGGCCTTCCCTTCCTTTATATGTTTATTTTTCACAGTAGATGCCAGCTATTTATAACTTCAATCTAAATAGAAAGATTATAGATAAATTTTTACTATCTTTTTGTCTGTTTCTATCTATCTATCTATAGCTTCATTTTCCCAACCAAAGCAAGGTGTTATATCTTCTGGGTTTTATTTTAATCCTCTTACTACTATTCCATGAAGGAGTGGTCCCCAGATCATAGGCTAGTATTACTTCCATAACTCTGTGTTTGAGAGCACTGATGCACCAAAGTAGAGAAGTTTCTGGGCTACAGTGGGACTTTGGCTGGGAGAGTCTCCCAGAAGGCCATAGAAAGTAGTAGAAGGAGCAGTGAGTTTGGGAAAGAGGCAAATGATGATCATGAGTTTCAGAGATAACAGAACTTCCATTGTCAAAGGATGTTTCAGTGCCATCTCTTGGCTCAGTTCATTGCTGCCATTGGTCTGCTCTTTACATGGTCGACATAACATTAGATGGGGATTCCTTTGTGTAGTAAGGATTCAGTGTTCCCTTCTGCCATGCCTTAATATGCCATTTGGTATGGTGGGTGTGTAAAGGATGGAAATGGGTACTGGCAACAAAATGAAACATCTTCAAAGAGGTATGGCTACAGCAGCTGGTGTGATTTGCTCCTAGTCTGCTGTCTGGGAATGTCCCTTGATTGTAAATTTTATCTATCTAACTTCTCACTGTTTAATAAAAGGCTATTTATTACCAGCTTTTTAGCCTTTGTGCTTTGATAACTGACACATCAGGGGAATCAGATCTGGTCCTTTCTCTGACTGTTCCATCCTGGGAGTGGGCAGTTGAAGTGTTCTGGACTATGGAGCCTTCTCTTTTACAGCTGACTGAAACAAATACATGTGACTTGAGGATTGGTTTGAATACTGGAACAAAAGGGGTCAGCCCAGAGGGTGGATGAGTGAGCTATAAAAGGCCTGACCCAGGAAGGCCACGTATCTGCTTAAAGGATTCGGTTTTTATACATATAAATTGAAGAACATCTTAGATTTTTTTCAGAAACTGAAAGGTCGGGTTGTGCTATTTTAGGGGATAATTCATTGTTCTACTGAACCATCAGGCTTTTCAGGCAGGAACTTGAGAGCTGCTCACTTCTAAAAGCTGTTTTAAAAAACTACCGTTTGCTCCTCTCATGTAAGCTTTCAGAAGGCGTTGCATGACTAACACCCACACAACTCTGAATTTCTCTGGGCTCTTTATTTTTAAAGATTTTGTTTTGTCTTTTGGGGCAGGGTTGGGTTTGAGACAGGGTCTTGCTATATAGTCTAGCTGGCCCTCAACTCACTATGTAGTCCAGGCTGGCCTTGAACTCACGGTGATCCTCCTGCCTCAGCTTCCCAAGTGCTGAAATTTCAGGTATACACTACCACGCATGACTCAAAGTTTTAAGAGAATGTTTATTTTTAAATTTCCACATTCAGTAAGAAATGGCACAAATTATTATCCTAATTGTGCAAATTGGAAAACAGAACAGGAGAGTAACAGTATACCCAGACTTACATAGCTAGATTTTTACAAGATCAGATTTTTTTTTGGTAGTGTTTTAGATGAGGACTTTTTTTTTTTTTTTTTTGGGTGGTACTGGGGATCAAACTCGGGTCCTTGTGCTTGCAAGGCAGCCTCCGGAACCACTGAGCTAAATCCCTAGCCTAGATGAGGACTTTTTAACTTTAAGAAAAAGAAAACCTCATTTCTCTACCTGGCTTTTTCTTCATTCTTTTTGCTGTTGCTTTTATCTTATTCTGGCCTGAGAAGAAGCAGAAGTATTGCTGAATAGGTAATGTTTGATGTAAACATGTCATCGGTTAGAATCGCTCATATGAGTGTGTTCCGGCTCAGTTCCTGCAATGACCATGCAAACTTTTTCTATAGATAATTCCTTGCCTTGTAGTTTATGGAACATGAAAATACAGATCCAGTAAATAAGAAAAGATGTGTGGGCTCACTACTAATTTTGGAAATGCAGACTTGCACTGCAGTATGGTTTTCACATAGGTAGGAATAAATTTCAGTCCAACCAGAAGACAATAACTGTAACTTGTTTGTCAGCTTATGTGAGCAAAATTTGCTTTGACAATTGGGGAACTAAAATTGTCTGGTAAAGCTGAACACATGCATTCACCATGACCCAACAGTTCCAGTCCTTGAGCTAAAACCCTTGGACAGTGTTTGAACTGTAGTTACAGCTGACGTGGGAACATCATAGAATCATGTCATTGTCTATCTGTAAGCTTGTTTTGGTTTATTTCCATAAGGAACTAAGATAATAAAATAATTGTTAAACAATCCTATGCTTGTTATATATCAATACACATATATACAAAAAAATGTGCATGTGCATAAGACCAGGATGTGAAATGTGTTAACTGTAAAAAAAGATAGGCAAGGCCGCAGATTTAGCTTAGCGGTGCCTCCATTTGTCTCACAAGCACAAAGTCCTGAGTTTGATCCCTGGTACCAAAAGAAGAAGGGCAAAGCCATCATTTTAGAGAAACTAATACTTGGTATTAATACCAAAATACTTGATATTATCTCTCCCCCCGACCCCAGCTTTTGGCTAGTTCAATGTGGATCTAAGGCTGTGTATGCAATGTATTTGCACAATGTTAAGCCACCTGGAGATTAATGAGCTATACTTATACACTTGTATCCATCATATCAACATGGATTAATCTCAACATTGTAGATTTGAGAAGAAGCAAGTTGCAGAATATATATGTGATACCATTTATAGGAAAATGTAAAAGACAAAACAGTACTACAGACCACATACTCATGCAGTAAGAATATAATGAAATACATGGTAACGAAAAATACCAAATACAGGATAATAGTTACTTGTGGATGGGGAGGCATGGATGGAGACACAGGGACTTCAATTTTATTGGTAAAATTTCTTAAACTGCATAATGGGAACATAGATGAAGTTACTTTTTATATCTTTTTGTGTATATTGTAATAAAATCAAAATTTCCCTCCATTTCATGTAGAAAGAATAAAAGCTCTTTTATGATTTTCCTAATAGGCTGGTGAAAATGCTGAAACTGATGTTTTTAAAAGATGCCCTTAACACTTCTTAGATAAATCAGCAAAAGTCTAACAAAAAAAAGTAAATTTGATAAATTGCATTTTATAAAAATTAAAAGCTTTTGTGCTCCACAGGACATAGTTAAGGAAATTGTAGAGATGGTTCAGCATACACTAATCAATAAAGGTAATGTTCCACATTAACAGAACCAAGGACAAAAACTACGAACGTCTCAGATACCAAAAAAAAACCCAAAAAACAAAAAACAAAACAGATTTGACAAAGTCCAACACTCATTCATGATAAAAAAAAAAACAACTAAAGAAAATTGGAATCGAAGATCTTAATCTGATAAAAGCTATCTAAAGCTATCTACGACAAAGCAACAGCCAACATCATACTAACTGGACAAAAAACTGAAATCTTTCACTCTAAAATCAGGAACAAGATAAGGAGGTTCACTGTCACCACTCTTATTCAATATAGTTTTGGAAACATTAAGCAGACCAATTAGGCAAGAGAAAGAAAAGGAATAAGGATAGGAAAGGAAGAAGTTATTATTTGCAGATTACATAATACTCTGTAGAAGACCCCAAAAACTACACCAAAAGACTTCTAGATTTGATAACCAATTCAGTGGTGCAGCTGGATACAGTCAACACAACACTCAGAAATCAATAGCCAGGCGGGGGATTTAACTCAGTGGTTTTGCTGCCTGCCTCACAAGTGCAAAGTCCCCTCTGCCCCCCCCTCCAATCAATAGGCTTCCTGTACATGAATAACAAACTTACTGAGAATGCAGTTATGGAAACAACACCTTTCACAATGGCATCAAGAAAAATTAAATACTTGGGAATCTAGCAAAGGAACTAAAGACCTTGAAAACTACAGTACTCTGAAAAAGGAGAAAAAAAGGATATCAGAAAATGGAAAGATATTCCTTGTTCTTGCATAACAAATAATGAAAATGGCCGTAACTCCAAAACTATTATATAAATTCATTGCAGTCCTGATCAAAATACGAATTCCATACCTCACAGAACTAGAGAAAGCAATCCTTTAATTTGGAACCAGAGGAGACTTAGAATAGCAAAAGCAATCCTGGGAAGCAAAGGCAAGGCAGGGGGCATTGCAACCCCCAACTTGAAATTATACTACAAAGCAACAGTGATAAAAGTATGGCACTGGTAAAAACAAGGATCAATGGAACAGAGTAGATGATGCAGAAACAACTCCAAATACAAATACCTTCACTGGAAGAGAGCCTCTTTACTGGTGCTGGGAAAACTGACTTTCCACATGCTGAAGATTAAAATTGGAACTATATCTCACAATGCACTAAACAAATTGAAATGGGTCAGAGATCTAAATATTAACAGGAACACTTTGCTGGAAGGTAGAATGGGTAAAACTCTTGAAGACATAGGCAAAGACTTTATAAATAAAACTATCACAAAATATTACAAAGAATTAACTGGGATCACATTAAAAAGCTTTTGCACAACAAGAACCAACAAAGTGAAAGACAACACAGAGTAGGGGGAAAAGTTTGCCAGTTCTCAGAAAAAAGATTATCTAGAATACATAAACAATTTAAAAATCAGACCCCTCCCCAATTTAAAGACCCTATTCAAAAATGGGCAACAGAAATGAATAGACAGTTCTCAGATGAAGTACAAACAGCAAATATGAAAAGATGTTCAACACCACTAGTCATTTGAGAAATGCAAATAAAAACCTCTGAAATTCCATCTCCAGAAAGAATGGCTATTATCAAGAGATCAATCAATAAATGCTGGTGCAAATGTGAGGGAAAAGGAACCCTTCTGCACTCTTGATGGTAATGTAAATTGATACATCTAATATGAAATCAGTATGGAGATTCCTCCAAGAACTAAAATTAGAATCCCTTTGACCCAGCTATTCCCCTTCTAGGTATCTTTCCAAAAGAATTAAAAGGATCATAACAGTGATATATGCATACCCATGTTTATAACAACACAATCTGTAATAGCTAAATCTTGGAAACAGCCCAGATGCCCATTAACAGATGAATAGATAAAGAAGATATGATTTAAATATAGTGGAGTACTACAATACCATAGAGAAGAATAAACTTTAAACATTTTTTAGATAAATGGATGCACTTTAAGACCATAATTTTAAGTGAAATTAACTGGACACACTTGTTTACCATATTGTTTCTCTTGTGTGAGAAACACAAAGGGTAAATAAGAAGGGCCAAAATGAATGATATTGGAAAATAGGAAGAAAATATTCAAATAGAAAAGGGGAACAAGGAGGGGTGGATGAGGAAGGGAGCAAGTAGGGAGTTTTAAAAAAAGAATGGAAGGAAAACAATAGAAACATTTGTAAAGGGAGGAGGGAGAAAAATTGAAGCTGAGGGAGAGGATTGTCAATAAAAAAAGATATATATAGGTACAAGTTCCCAATGGTGATTACGATCATTATGTATGTCAAAAGTGTACCAGTAAGATTAACTTAAAAATGCTGTAAAGACAGCTGAGTGTAATCCCAGCACTGAAGAGGCTGAGACAGAAGGCTTAGGAGTTCAAGGGCAGCCTGGGCTACACAGTGAGAATTTATCTCAAAACAACAATATCAACAAATAAAAATTGAAAAGTTATAGAATGGGGGAAAATACTTGCAAACCTCAAATATGATGAATATTTATATATACTATCTATACTTCACTAAACACTCTCACAACTCAAAAAGAAAAACCAGGGCTGGGGATTTAGGTCAGTGGTTTCACTGCCTGCCTTGCAAGTGCAAGGTCCTGAGTTCAATCCCCAGTACCAAAAAAAAAAAAGCTGATTAAAAAATAAAGGAGTCAGGTATGGTGGTGCATGTCTATAATCCCAGCACTTGGGAGGCTGAGGCAGGAGGATCATCACAAGTTTGAGGCCTGGGTTACATAGACTCTGTCTCAAAAAAGAAAAGCCCTCTAATAGACATTTCTCCAAGGAAAATATATAATTGCTTAAGCATATGAAAAGATGATCAACACAAACACATCAGAGAGATGCCAGTAAAAACCACAGTGAGATACCTCACCCCCAGAGTCAGAAAGTCACATAATGGGCCGGGGATTTAGCTGAGCAGTTCAGTGGCCTGCCTTGCAAGCGCAAGGACCCAAGTTCAATCCCTGGTACCAAAAAAAAAAAAAAAAAAGTCACATAACAGCAAGTGTTGAGGAAGTGGAGAAATTGGAACCCTTGTACACCCGCTGGTGGAAATATAAAATTATTTTCCACTTTGGAAAATAATTAGGCTGTTTTTCAAATGGTTAAATATTATTCAGCCATAAATAGTACTGATGGTTCTTGAATCATGGTGAATGAAAAGCCAAGTGTGAAAGACTTCAGTCTTTCATGTGTAAGAAATGTCCAGAATACATAGGTTTGTAGAAATGAAGTAGACTAGTGGTTATGAGGTTGGGGGAAGGCAGAAATAGGGAAATAGGGAGAGAGACTGCTAATGGGTAAAGAGTTTGCTTTGGGAATGATGGAAATACTCCACAGTTACTTAGGGGTGGTGAGCACACCTCTCTATACTAAAAAATTCTGAATTCCACACCTAAAAAGGATGAATTCGTGTTGTGTGAGTTACATATTAAATACGAATTATCTCTGGAAGTGAGGATCGAATACTTTAAGCTCTTAATATCTTGGCAAGAACAAGGTGCCACTCCCTTTTCAGAATACAGGTTTAAATAGTGGGGCAGAAAGGAGAATAGGAAGGTACAGTCCAGCTCTCAAGGATGCAGAGGACCAAATGGCTGCAATTGAAGACAAGCATGGTCAGCTTCCTCACCAGACAACCTTTAGATGAGACTTCAGGAAACCTGCCCACTGTGGAAGGCAGTGTGGCTTGCTGCAGTTTCTTTGCCACCAAAGCTGCCACCCAAGGGTGAAGGACCAGTCAGAAGAAGCCCTCGGAAATATGAGTGCTTACTGACTTCCACCAAGGGATCCAGGGAGCTTTGTTTGGCAGATGAGGCAATAGGTGTGGATGGGTTCCTGCAGGAAAAGCCTCTGAACTTCTGGAACCTGCTGCTGTCTTGACCCCCTGGCTTTTGCCCAGCAAGTTTGCAGTGCTTCGGGGGGCCCGTGTCTTGACAGCTGACCTCTTGTCAGAATAGCCATACCATATCCTTTGGGCACTTGATGGAGACAATTTCTCTCTATATATGCCTTTCACCATCTCAAGATTCTGCTGCGTTGATTCTTGCTCCCTCTCTTAATTTCAGGCTCTGAGGGTCACTGTCACCCTCGAAGGTTTCAAGGCAGAAGCCATGATAGGGCTGTAAAGCAGTCCTGGGTACTTCTCTCTTACCTGGTGTAGTGCTCTTCCACAACTCAAAGCTTTGACTAAATTCTGCTGATTAGCTCTTTGGGTTCTTTTTTTATTATTATTCATTAATTGGGTACATTTTAGGTATACAATATGCTGACATTCATTATTGGGAATGTGTGCATAGTATATTGTGGTTCTTATTTTTTTCCCCATTCTCCTGCCCTTCCTTCAACCCCTCCACCCCACCCTATTTACAAAGACTTTGTTTCCATTTTCCCCCTCTTTTCTCATTGTTTTCCCTTCTTTCCTTTCTCCTACTCCTTTTATTTCCCCTTCTCCTTTGGACCTTTTCTTCTTATTTCGCATTATCTATATACGTTTTGGTTCTTATTAACTCTTTGAATTTCTCACACCAGAGAGAAACTATTTGGTATTTACACATGTGTGTCCTATTTATTTCACTTAAGTGTATGGCCTCAATGTGCATCCATTTAGCTATAAATGTCTCTAGTTTCTCATTCTTTGTGGCTGAATAGTACTCCATTGAAAAATTTTTTTCTTTGTCTACTCTCCAGTTGATGGGCAATTGGGCTGTTTCTAAGCTATTACAAACTGTGCCACTGTGAACATGGATGCACATGTATCACTGTGATATGATTCTTTTAATTCTTTTGGGAAGATGCACAGCAGACGAATGGTTGGGTCAAATGGGACCTCTAATCCTAATTCTTTGAGGTATCTCCATACTGATTTCCATAGTGGATGAACCAGTCTATGTTCCCACCAATAGGGGAGAAGGACTGCTTTTTCCCCACAGCCCTGCCAGCATTTGTTATTTGTTGATTCATGTTATCAGCCATTCTTTCTGGGGTGAGGTGGAATCTCAGCATTATTTTCATCTGCATCTCTCAAATGACCAGTGAGGTTGAAATTTTTTCATGTGTTTATATCCTATTTTCTACTTAGAGAAATGTCTGTTCATTTCAGATGCCCATTTTTGGACTGGGTCTTTAAATTTGGGAAGTCTGATTTTAAGTTCTTTAATATTCTATATTGTAGGCCTTTGTCTAAGGAACAGCTAGTAAAAATTTTTTCCCACATTGTGGGTTGTCTCTTCGTGTTGTCAGTGGTTTTTCTTGCTGTAAGCTCTTTGGGTTCTTGCTGGAGTGTATTTGTCATACATTAAAAAAGCAAACTTTTCACTCAGTGCTGAAACATCCAGAATCCTTCCAGCATTCTTGTAGGCACCAGCCAGTTAGAATGAACACTGTCCGGTTAGCTGCCACAGGAAACCCCCATCTGTGGCAGGTTTTCTATTAACCCTGTCACTGCTAAAGTGCAATTCTGAGGGGACAAGGAACTTAGGGCAGGGGGTGCTTACTAACCAGAACTGAAATATGTCTTTTTTTTTTTTAAACAACTAATATAGCCAAACTAGTGCATTAATTTGACTTTTTGCACCTCAGGCAATTCCTTCTTAAGATGGGAATAATAGTACCCATTTCCTAGGATTTCCCTAAAGAGTAAATGAATGGATAGAGGCTGGGTCCTTGACTTCAGGGTTGGCAGCCCAGTACCAGTTCTTGAAGTGGGAAAAAAAAATTCCAAGATCGGGTTCAAGTCTTGCCTTTATTGCCAATAAACTAAAGGCTTCTGAGTCCAGACCTCTGTAGGTCCCACCTTCATTTGCAAAGAGGGGTTATTTATGGACCTACCACCTTCCCTAGATTTGGTGGGGTGAGGGGGTCAGATAAGTTAATAGGGCAGCATGGGAGGATTCAGAGCTGCAGACTCAAATGGCTACAGAAGCAAGGCTAGCACTGGAAGAACCTCATTGCGTCAGATATAAGAAGATGAAGAAGGGGTGTGTGAATGAGAGAGCTTATGTTTGGCCAAAGCTGTGGCTCTTGTCCATAAGAGTAAGCTTGATGTTGGCAGATGTATGGATTTTTCCAAAGAAAATGAAAGTCTGGATTTTTAAAATGCAAATGTGAAATTGTCTTGTAAGTATACTTGGTTGTAGTCAGGCTTGTTGAGTATATAACTTGAATAGACCTGTTGGTGCAATAAGAAATAAAAATTGGCGGACCTGTTCCTGATATGCCACCTCTCCCATTCTCCACTCACAGAGCCTTCCTGGCTTAGAGTAAAAGGTGGCCTGGCGCACTGACCATCATTCCATGTAGGCTGCTGACACTTGATGCTGCAGGCAAGCCACTCTTGTGAGGGACAGATGATACCCATCCAGCTGTGGCATCTTATATCCTTGGTCTGATGTATTTCCTGGTTATATCTTTGGCTCACTAAATAGTAAACCAAAAGGAGTGGAGGCCAAGTTTATGTCTTAAGTCTTGCCAGCAATATAACCTGGTTCAATACTATTTGGCCTAGCTCAGCCAGGAGCTACATGGGCCAAACAGAACTCAGTTGCAGGCCTGAGAGCCTGCTTCCTCTAGACTGAACAAATTTCACTAGTGCAGCCAACACTTAAGTACTTATTTGCTATGTGCCAGACATTGGGCCAGACCATAGAGCTGGGCCTCATTCTCAAGTAGCTGGCTCTATCTGATATAACAAACCATTGTCAAAAAGTCTGACAAATACTAAGATCAGAGCTCAGTGCAAGCTGCTGCAAGAACAAAAGTCTCCCTAAGCCAGCTGGTGGGATGAAATGAACAAATGATGGGAGAGCTCTTGCAGAAGGTTAAGACTTCTTCAGCTAATTTTGAAGGCTGGGTAAAAACCATGGATTCTGGCAAAGTAGAGTGGAGGATGTGGGTGGGTGTCATTCAGGTACAAAGCTTAGGCAAGTCATGGAAGTGAGACAGCATAACTCAAAGAGCAGCAGCTAGTTGGGAGACGGGGAGCAGTGGGAAATAAGCTAGAGACATCAGAGCCATGTGATCAAGGGCCTTGAATGCCTGGTCAACACCTCATACACTCTGGTTATGGAGACCATGTTTATAACCTTCAAAAAGCTTACATTTAAAGGTAGGATATGGACCTTATATGTATAACTGCAATAAGGGTGTACCTTTGAAATGATTAAGGGGTACTAAGATATGGTATAAAGGGAGGAATAAGGACAGCTTTTCCTGGCAGTGAAGCACATTAGAGAACTGATATTTGGAATTGGGAGGTTTTAGTGGGACACTTCTGCAGGAATCAAACAGATAGATGATGAAGCTGAATTATATCAGTGCCGGGGGATGTAAAGAGGAGTGTGAAGAAATCTTAAGAGGTTGAGTCTGCAGGAGTTGGTGATGGAGTGGGGAGGTGGATGCAAAGCACATTGGTGAGGAAGAAAGTTATCTGCTGAGTAGGAAATACAGAAAAAGCATCAGGTTTGGAGAGTATAGCAGAAGCTCTTGGCTGTCCCATGTCACACCTCTTTCAGGTGACAATGTTACTAATTGCCTTTGTACTCACTACTGTTAGCAAGGCACAGTGCCTGCTGGCTTTGGGAGCATGGTATATACCGTACTTAGGAATACTGTTATATTTTTTCCCCACAGCCTTGCCAGCATTTGTACAGCTGTTGGCAGGAATGTAAATGAATGTAACCATGATAGAAGTCAGTATTGAGATTCCTCAAAAAACTAGAACTAGAAATTCCCTTTGACCTAGCTAGTCTCCCAGTTATCTTCCCAAAGAAGTTAAAGACATCATATTACAGTGTTACATGCGTACTCATGTTTGTAGAAGCACAATTTGTATAGCTAAATCTTGGAAGCAGTCTATATGTCATCAACAGTTGGATAAAGAAACTGTGGTAGTTATACACAATGTGTTACTACTCTGCCACAAAGATGCATAAACTTGAGTCATTTGTAGGGAAATAGATGCACCTTGAGATGATAATGTTAAGAGAAATAAATCAGCCACAACAAACTTAAACATCACATGGATTGTTTTCTATGAGAAACCCAAATTATAAATAAAGAGCAAAATAAAAGATTAATTGGAAATAGGAAGATAGATCTTTCTCAAATGGAAAGGGGATTGAGAGATCAAGGGAAGGGATAAATAGAGAACAGGGGAAGAGGTTTTTTAAAAAAAGGAAATAAGATGTATTATGTACATATAGCAACTCCACACAAGGAATGTAAACATTTACTGCAAACATGTACTAAAGAAAGAAAAGAAATACTGCACTAATTCATTCCATGGCTAGGAGCAGCATAAGTAAGGCTACACTGAAGTCTGCCCTGATGTTTGGACTACATGGCTTGCAATCCAGTGGTGCTAGAGGTATTTGTGGTAGACAAGAATGCAGTGTGGAGTCTAGGCTCCCAAAGCTACCTTGTGCAGAGAACTGTTTGCCTTTTGAAAAGCATCTTCCAGGATGCTTTTGGGCCCCAGGAGAAACAGAACCTCTGACCATGGGGTATGCGTTGACCAGGGCATCAGAGAAACTTCTTGTGCACTGAAGTTTATACCCCTCTGGTCATAAATTTAGGCAGACCCAACAACTATCCATTTTAGAATGGATGAGGTACATCTAGGATTGGGCATGAGCAGGCCTAGAGGATCCAAATGAACTGCAAGAACAGATGAGCTGCATATCCCGTGCCTTGGGCCTCCAGGGCATTTACCCTGGTGCACTGATGACTTGCCTTCAGATCACACCAAGGGTTTTGTTGTGACCAGTTGAAAGAGGAAGAATAATTCAAGGCCTGATTCAGTATGTTGATGTTAGCCAAAAATGGACTCCTCTTTCCACTTACAGCCTTCCTTAAATTGCCTTAAGAGACAGTTGTAAGGGGCAACTCTCCCAGTGGACAGATCTTAGAACCTATTCAAGTACCCCTGTTCATCAACTTGGTGTAGGAGGGAAAGAGTGGAGTGTATTTTACAAAGATTTATATGCAGTCTTAGAAAGCAAATGGTGTGGTTGATTGTTCAGAGACCCAAAAGTAAAAAGAAGGAGTTCTGAGGAAGACGCATGTGAAAAGTCCTGTAGGAGTGGGCACAAATTCCCACCAGAGATATCCCACCGCAGAAGAGGCACTGAGCAACCAGGTGGGCAGCAAGCAGCACGATTCCCCGAGGAAATTAGCTTTGTACTCAAGTGACTTCTCTACCATGGTGATGGCTGAAGGTTAGGCATAGGTCCACAGAGCAAGGTCCTGCCACTACTGACTGATCTATCTGCATAAAGACAGGCCCCAAGCCCTTGATCAGCCAGCCATCAGGGGCATATTGATTACATTGGCCCTTCCAACTTGCAAAAGGCAGGCAAGGCTAAGAGGTCTGTTTTATGGCAAAGAAGGTGCAACAATGGGTGCTTGATAAGGGGAATTCACTGGTCTGGTATATACCAAATGGGCAGAAGCAGTGGACCAACTAGTCAAATGGCTTATTGAAAACTGAACTGAGGCACCAATTGAAGGATGAAACACGGGTTGGGTGCTGTCATCCAGAATACAACTGACACGTGGTACTGTGCCTCTGTTTTCCAGAACACACAGGTTCAGAAATAAAGGGTGAATATTAGTTTCTCTCCTTCACTATCAGTGGTCTGTTTGCATCCAGTGGAAAATGCCTGGTGATGTTACAGAATGGGCTCTTGTAGTGACCATGGTTGACAAGGCAAGTGAACAGGAGGTGCAGACCTCTCAGGGGTGTAGGTCTGACTAAACCCATTGGGCAAAGCAACCTGGATTGGCTGAAGTGCCAGCTGAGAATGAGGAAAATCTAGAACAGATGGTAAGGGAACAAATGATCAACAATTTCATCCCCTAGACGTGCTCCAGCAGTGAGTGGTGCTGTAGTTTATCCCACTAACTTTTTTGTATGAAGTGCTTCCACTAGATTATGACTGTCTACAGTTTGATGACTCTTGCCAGAATGGGCTTCATGTAGGGCATGAGTGGGTCGGGGTGATGGAAAGAGTGGGCCATCTGGGAAGCCCTGTATCACGTCCTCTTCATCAACCCCTGATTTCAGCTGCAGATATGGTCTACAGTTTTGTGTGCACTTGGGCTCAAGGTGACCTCACTATGAGCCCATGGAGTATTACCATTCTATTTTAGGACCTTCTCCAAAGCCACAGGAGTCTGTTTGGCCTATGTCACACATAGCTCAGAAGTTAGAGGAGTTAATGGGCCTAGGACACCCTCAACAGTGGAGGGTTAATAAATGCCCTATCAAATTCCCATTCAGGTGACAAATGTCTAGATCTCTTGGTTGGACAGTTCTAGAAGGCATTCTGTCTGCTTCTCAGGTGATCCTGAAGGAATTGAACCTCCATCATTCATGGCAGCAACTTTGAAGATGAACCTTATATTGACTTTTCCTCTTTTGTTTTCGCACTCTCAATTCCTTGCCTTATTTCCTGAGACATCCTTCCAGTTAAGCATCCTTCCAGTTTAAGTGCTTGTCTCAGGCTCCAGTTCTAGGAGAATTCAAATAAGGATAGGGAGGGAGAGATAGAGTTCACTCTGAGCTAGACTTGCTGAAGAGTTATCCTCTGGAAATGGGCACAGACAGTGGCCACATGCCTTTGGGAGATGTAGATTTATGTATCAGCACAGGGAAGCAGATAAATCCACAGGCCTAAGGAAAAGTCTTAGGCCAGTGGAAGAGAAAACTCCCTTCCTTCTAAGACAGTGTTGCACAGGGGCCCATGTATCACCCAGTGAACATTTGACAATGCCTGATGGCAACATTGGCTGTCATGGTGGGAACAGGTGTTGCTAGTGGTATCCAGTGAGTAGAGGTCAAGATGCCACCAAATACCCAACAAGGCACAGCACATAAGTCAGAGCTGCACAACCAGCCCAACTTGTCAGTGGTGCTGAGATTGAGAAATGCTCCTCTAGAAGACTGCAGAGGCACAGTGAGAGTGGCACTGAAAGCCAGAGCTGCTTCGTGGGGAAACTAAGACTGGCAGGGCAGTGGTGCAGAGGGGTCCAGGAAATAAGAGCCAGTAACTGTCCCTTTAGTTTAGCAATACAGATTATTGCCAAAGTGGTTTCATCAGCATTGTGGTTTCATCAGTATCACATGTGAAGCAGCAGCTAGTTTGGAATGGGAGAAAACAGGCCTGGAAGGTAGTTAATGAAGATGACGATAAACCTTCCAGGAACTTGAGGTGAAGAAAAGGAGGGAGTGCTGGGATTAGCTAGAAGGAGCCACAGGATCAAGGAAGAATTTGAAAAGATATGGAAGCCTGGTGCAGTGTTGCACATCTATAATTCCAGTAGTTACTTGGGAGACTGAGGCAGGAAGATCACAAATTGAAGCCAACCTGGACAATTTAGTGAAAACTTGTCCCAAACATAAAATAAAATAAAATGGACTGAGAATGTAGTTTAGTTGTAGAGCACTCTTGGGCTTAACCATATATATATATATCATATCATTTATATGATATATGATCTACATCTTGTATGTGCTGATAAAAGGACACAAGAATGAGGATGATTGATGGAGGCTGAGCCCAGGGACATACATGGTACCAAGATGTAGAGCACAGATGACCTGGCTTGGATCAGGTAGGGAAAACTTTCTCTAAGGCCAGAAGGAGACAGGTGAGTATGGTTACATAGACAGTTGTGGGTATAGATTATTGCGAGAGTTAACTGGAGGCCTTTTTAGTCCTTTGCATGTCCAGGAGCCAAGTGGTCTCTAGGATATGGAAGAGAAGCAGTAGGGTAGGAGGCCTATTAATTACATGCTGATTGATTACTTATCATTGTTTTACTGAGATTTGTTTTGCCCTTTTCCAAAAGGGTCTCTTTGGGGAGTTTGGCTTTTTTCTTGCCTAGAGTGTTCCAGAAGTGAGTACAGGGCTATTGTGGCAACTCAGGTTTCCCCTGAGACTCCCCTGCTCTGTGAAAACTCAGAGTTCTCTCCAAGATGTTTATTGACTTGGGGTTTAGGTTCCTGGGGTCGCTTCTGCCTCCTGGTTCCTGTGTCTATATGCTGTCCCTATTCTGCCATGGACTTAAAACTGGGACACAAAACTCTCTTGTTCTGCAGAACCATCTCTGCCTGCCTTCCGTTCCCCCAAACTCTAGGGTCTTGTATCTGCCCCATCCTTTTGTGAGCACCTTGCTCATCCTCATCTTTTCTCACCTCCTCATCTGTTTTCTCTGTTGCCTGATCTCCACATCTTTCTACCTCTGTATACTCAGCCCCCCATGAGCTTTCCATGAGTTTAGCTCAAAAATCCTCATGGTGCAAAGCATAGCAGTACAGGGCAGCCTTTATTACAAGGCAGTTACTGATAAACACTGAGAACGTGCCCGCTGCAAGACTGCAAATTCAAGTGGGTCTGAGGGCCTCTCAGAGTTGTGCTCAAAACCCACTGCAACTGTTGTGAAGTGGGAAAGCGCACCCTCCAAAGACTTCTGTCTCCTCTTGTTGGGTGTTGGCTCTGCCTTGGATTCGAGGGAGGGGCTGAGATAAGAGTTCCACCCCCCCACAACCCTTTCCCTGGGGGGCTGGCCTAGAAGTCAGAAGCCTTCCAAAAATTGCCCCCCCTCCAGCTTTGTGGTCTCATCTGTAAAGTGAGAATAGGAGGCAGGAGCAGAGATTAGTGCAATGGGATATATGATTACCTGCCTTCACGGCAGCTACTTCATATGTTCTGGACGTTACACCTCCTTTCTTTGCTTTTGCAACATGAAAAGGACACTGGCCTTATATTTCCTGCCTAAGTGTTCAGAATCATTAAGTGACTCTCTGTGATCAGCTGAACAACTGGACAGCTGCCTTCTTCAGTTTCTTCAGTGCTGGTTGGACTGTAGACCACAGTGGAGATGCAAGAATCCCAGGTGCCTCCCACTCCCCACTTCACTATAACCTGGGAAAATCGTCCATAATTCTCAGAGTGGGACTGTTGACGAAGGAAGTATTTATTTAGGAAATCAAAATAAAGCAGCTTTGTTTTTTTTAAGTTTGTTGTATTTGATTCTCTGCCTTGAGGAGAGTTGCACTCCTTGAGTCCAGTGCTCTTCCTGCAGCATCCCCTCACACCCCACTGTGGACTCTGGGCGCTATTACAATGCCACCAGTGCCCAGTAGAGGGCAACATCGCCCTTTTAGCTCCAGCTGAACAGAGAACCTGGGACATAAGGGATAATTTGGTACAGGCTTTTTCTCTAAGCTAGTGTTTTGCAAATTTTTTTACCATGACTTGCAGGAACACATGCATTTTCCATCATGATACAGTATGGGCTTAAGTTCGTGTGTGTTGTGCTGAATAATGCTTACCCTTTCTGTGTAGGTGCTCTCCAATCTCTGGGTTTGGGTTTTTCTGAGACTTGGTTATTCAAAAAATCTTGCTCACCTCACTTGGCTGATCTGACAGCTCACCAATGGATGGAGACCTGTACTCTGAAACCCACTGGAGTCTAGCTAGAGCTTTGGGGTCACTTGGAAAAGGGCTGCCAGTACAGTGGTTAAGTGTGCAGTCCATTCTGCCTCCCTTCTTCTGGGGCCATGGCAAGTTATTCCACCCCTCTGTGCCTTAAGGGATGGTATGATGGCACCTGCCTCAGGGTACTGATAGGATTCCAGGAGCCCTGTGTGTGAGGCTTTGAGGACAATATGCCCCCACCCCTCCCCCAGGCCCTAGTCAAAGTGCTGATCACACAGTAGCTCTTTTTCCACTCAAAAACAGCTATAGCTGGCCAAAGCCTGCCTGGGTGTCTCTTGGATTCCTTGATCTGACCTGCATTGATATCTACTACCAAAGGTAACTAAGCAGAAAGCTGTGGCCTGGCCAATGTTGAGAAAGCACAGGGACAATTACCATAGATGTGGTAAGACTCAGCACTGGCTCAAAGTCTGCTCAGATTGGATCATGCATCAGAATCTCCCTGAGGCTATGAAAACACCAATTACTGCCCACCCCCAGCTTCCTGATTCTGCTTACCTGGGTGAAGAAGGCCCCGGAATGTGCATTTCTAACCAGAGGCTGCTGCGGCTTGGGATCCAGCAACCACATTCTGAGAGGCGCAAAGCTAAGGTGCCCTTTAGGTGCTGGTTGTTCAGAACACCTAGCCCCAAGCATCAGTAGTTTAAAGAAGATTCCCAGGTGATGCCAGTGTGCAGTAAACCACTTTCTCCACCCTGAGTGGGCATCGGAGCAAGCTTCTTGGAGGTGTGTCATGTAAGCAGAAACCATAAACGCAGTAGGGGCTTGAGTGAACGTGGGTTGGAGGGGGGTTGCTGCCGGTGCCCCTAGAAAGTTCTAAAGAAGCTATAATCTAGTGTTTAATAGGAAACTTCCCTATGCAGACAAGCTGCCAGGATGTGAATCCTGCTCCATCTCTCCTATCTTCTGACCACTGCCAAGTCTCTGAAGCACTCTGTTCCTCATCTATATGGGCTTCATGAGGATTAAACACATATAAGGACTACTGCTGGGATGGGGTTGCAATCCTAAATTGAGCTAAAAGTCCAGAACAAAGCCAGAGTATTTGAAGAGCTTAGTGTGGCACTGGAGAGATGAGGGAATAGGTACGCAGAGGGCTCTGGACCTAAAGGCATTAGGAAGTCACCGGAGAGTGTCAGGCACTGGGGAGCTATGTAGGGTGTGTGAGAGAAAGTACTGGCTAGCAACAGGCAGAGGAGAGTGATAGGGAGGGCTGGGGTTGGAGACAAGTGAAAGGTGAGGTGCCTGAGTGTGGGAGAGGGGCCAAAAGAGCTGCTGTCATGCTGAAGTTCTGGACTCTGAGATGCATTAATGCGCTAGGCGTGGGAGAGGAGGCAGCATCCTCATTCCTGGGCTGGAGAGCTGGGTTTCTGTGCTGAGTTAGAGCGCCCAGCCCCAGTGTCAGGCTTTCTCTCTGTTCTGGCACTGAGGCTGGGCCCTGGGCATGGGAGAGTGACCTCTGACACACTTCCCTTCTCTTCCTAGAAGCTGCTGTGGTATTTCGGAGTCCTCCGTCCTGCTTTGGGTGAAGACAGTGAAGGTCCATCCAGGCCTGCCTTACTTTTGTCACTTGAGTGTGTCATGCCCGTTCCTAGCTCCAGGCCTTTGCCTGTACGTCCACCTTCCTATCTAGCAGAAACCTGCTGTCAGTCATCCCCTCTTCTTCCACAAACTCAGGTTTAGCCTCACTTCTTGAAGCCCTTCTGACCAGTGACTGCCCTAGGAAGGACAGCAGTCTCAGAGGTGCTGCTCAATTATGTCAATTCCTGTGCCCGTGGCAACTAAAATTAAGCTCCTGGAACTTGAGAAGGGCCCCCAGGCCTCTAACCTCCCGTCCCATGGCTCAGTATTTTGTAGAGCAGATATGGTGAGGCCCCCTGATTGGGCTGGGATGAAAACAGAATTCAATTACCAGCCATGAAGGCCTTGGTGAGAATTAGATTATTAGGATTGTCAGCTGGGGCCTCAGACCCTAGGGGCTCAGTGGGAGAGAACAGGAGGTGGAAACTTCTCTGCAGAGTCATCCTCCCTCATCTCAGGGGTGGTGGGTACATCTCTTGGGTTCTGGTTTCTGTACTGAGTCCTTCTCACGTCCTGCATGCAGCAAGAGTGGGCTCCTACCTGGCCCCTCCAGTCCCCTTCTTGCCCTGCCTGGACTGGAGGCGAAGGATGCTGCTGGTGTCCAGTGAGAAGCTGGGCCAGGGCCAGTGCTCGGGAAAAAGTGCTGAGCATCCACTTGCTGTGTACCTCTGGCCCTGTTATGTGCTGCACAGCAGATTCTGGAAATAGATGGAAGCCCCAGGCAGGTGTGGCAGTGAATGCCTATAATCACAGCTGCTCAGTAGACTGAGTCAGGAGGATCCCCAGTTCAAGCCCAACTCGGGCAATTTAGTGAGATCTGTCTCAAAAATATGTGCGTGTGTGTGTGTGCGTGCATGTGTGTGTGTGTGTGTGTGTGTGTGTGTGTGTGTGTAGGTGGAGATGTAGCTCAGGGAAAAGACCGTGGGTTTATTCCCCTGAAACACACGCGTATGCAAGCAAACATGCCACCACCCAAAAAAGAGGGAAAGAAAGCCCCAGAAACATGCCTGGATGGGGTGGGAGATAAGAAAGTAAGAACTAAACCCAGGTTTGGAATCTTGACTCAACAGTCCTTCCCTGGCTGAGGCTTGTGGAGCAAGTTAGGAGCCCGCACTCTGAGTCTCACTTTCCCCATCTGCTAAACAGAGGTATAATAGCAGCTGATAGTCAGCTGTACATATGTTCCAAAGCCGAGATGGTGATAACACACTGTACAGGATACAGCAGGCTCTCAGCGGGCAGCACGATCACTGTTGCTGTTCCTGCGTTGTGGTTATGTTGGACCATAGGAGTTCCAGAAAGGGTGAGTCCACTGACTGATTCCAAACGGCCTGAGGAGGAGATGGGGCTCAGAGGATGGGTTAGAGAAGAGAGCAAGGGCTAACCAGCCCGAAAGGGCAAAATGTCCTGATTGCGAAGAAGAGCGGAATACAGCTTTTGGCATGTGAGCTTAATGTCACTCAACAGCATTGGAGAATTATTAAACAGATGGTCTGGGAGCACACTACAAAGAACTCTGCTTGTTCCAGAATTAATTTATTAACTCATGTCATACAGACCTCCCAGGAACTTCCATGACCAAATTCATTCAGCATATTTATTATCAGCCTGATAGGAAAAGCAAAGGCTATCTTGGCAGGGCACTGAATGAAGTTTCCCACGCTGTCCATGTGCTTCTTTGGGTGGGTCTGTAGCAGTGGGCTTCAGGGCTTTGTGCAGTTGCTGAAGAAATGGAGAAGCACAGAGTGGGGTGGGGTGGCATGGTAGATGCAGGGGACCCCCTTTTCTGTGGAGAGGCATTTGGAGACCCTCGGAGAATGCCTGACAGCATGGATGGTACCAGCCTTTATACCACGTTTTTGCCTCTATTAAATGCCTGTGCTAGCTGTTTCTCTTTTGGGTGCTGATGATTGAAGCTAGGGCCTTAGGCATGCTGAGTGCACACCCCAACTGCATAATAAAGTTTAATTTATAAGTCAGGCACAGTAAGAGATTAACAGCAGTAATGACAAAATAGATCAGTCATGCCAATATACTGTAATGAAAATTATTTAAGAGGGATCAGTTGTTTATCTCTGGAATTTCCATTTAGTATTTTCTGACCAAAGCTGACTGTAGGTAACCGAAACTACAGATAAAGGATGACCACCATGTACTGTTGGCACTTAGGAATTTAGCTATTTAAGGGCTAAATGATAGAAGGACAATAGACAAGTAATATTATATATGAAGTTTGGAAAATATGGGTGATCATAAAGGAGTAATTAAAAGACGTTTGCAGTTCTACCTCAGTGGCACAGTTCAATAACATGACCAAGAACAGTGACAGCGAGTGTGGATCTTGGTGATGTTTGAGATGCTGAGGGGTTCAGAATTGTTGAACCTAGAAAAGGACCTGCTGTCGATGTTTGAGGAGATGGCAGCTGAGCAGTCACGGAGCAGCTATCCTGTCCTGTTCAAGAAGGCAGATTCAGAACATGGAGGCTCAGAAGGGCCAGTTTCAGCTCAGCAAAACAGAAGCACCTTTGTGGAAGCAATTCTGCCAGCCAGGGGAAGGGACTGCCTTGGGAGAGAGGGAGGGAGAGAGAGGGCTGGCCCTGTGTGGGGAGCATTCTGTTACTGGAGTCCTTGGCCTTTTTTGGCTTCTTTCATCTCTGAGGTTTGTGTATCACTCTCTCTCTCTCTCTCTCTCTGGTACCGGGTATCAAACTCAGGACCTTGTGCTTGCGAGACAGGAGACAGAACCACTGAGCTAAATCCCTGGTCCCTGAGGTCTGTGTATCTCCAGATGGAGCCATGGAGGCAGAAAGAACTGTAGTCATTTATCACTAAAAGTGAGCATGTAGCATGTGTAGCAAAAACAGAATGCTCTCAATTTTGTCACAGGCATACAGGTAAGTAAGTGTATATTTATTTAAAATAGATAGTAAAAAAACAAATATTAAAGCTTGGACTGTGGGAGGTGCTTTTCACTATTAGACTTTTGACTTTCCCAACTTTGCTGCACTGACTTACTTTCAAATCCAGTGAATATCGTGTAAAAGTTGACCTCTCACCTCCATGTGTATGGGTGCTTTCTTTACTAAAAGAGTGCATGGCGGGGTAGGAGGGAGTGTTTTCTGGAGATATCCACAGAGTGGAGTTGACTGGAGAGGGCCTTGAGAATTAGGTAAGAAGTTGGTCTTGATTATTGGTCATTACAGTGACAGCAGTAAAGAATTTATTCACCAAGTCAAACTCAGGACTGACGATTTAACAAATAATAGTAGCATATTTATGGGGACAGAGACAGAATAGAGTAAATGGAATTCAGTCAGCTTAGGCTATCACAACAAAATACCACAGGCTGGTGGCTTAAACAACAGAAATCACTTTTCACACAGTTTTGTAGGCTGGAAAGTCCAAGACTGAATCTAGCGGTGTTCAGTTCCCGGCCAGGGCTCTCTTCCTGGCCCACCAAAAACCGCCTTTCAACGGTTCTGTCACAGCAGAGAACAGGGACTCTGGTCTCTCTTCCTCCCCTTTTAACCATGTGAATCCATTGCAAGAGCCCCACCTTCATGACCCCTTAACCTCACTGCCTTCCAAAGCCCCCTCTAAATGCCCTTCTAACACCTTGGGTGTTAGGGGTTCAAATATGATTTTCAAGAGGACACAAACATTCAGAGCATAGCAATCAGTATTGTAATAAGGTGCCTTGTGGGGTTCTTAAGAGAGTGACATTCATTCATTCATTGATTCATTCATCATTAGTGAAGCACTAGCTATACTCTGGATACTCTTCCATGTACCTGATGCATGCAGCTCTTGTGGGAACTGAGTGCAGGACATGCTAGAAGGTAATGTTAGGTGAGTTAATGGTTGCCTGAAATCCAGGTAGAGGTTCTGAGTCTCAGAAATGAGTGATGAGAGTGGAAACTTTGGTGACATTTGAAGTAAATCTTTGTTTGCTTCAGGGTCTTTGCTCAAGGGTTCGTAGCACCCTGAACAGGACAGGGTGCACCACAGGCACTCAGCAGACATTACACGGGTATAGGAATGTTACTGTGGGTACAAGAAGGGCTTAAACTGAACCTCAGATGATGAATAATTATTTACTTAATCAACATTTTGTTGCAGTAACCATTTCCTCAGTATTAGCCTTATTGCCTAATTCTGAAGCTAGGAAAAATAAGACATAGTTATCACACTAATGTAGTCCTGAGTGGAGCAGTCTTGTTGAGAGAGACACAGCTGGAAGTTATGGAAGCACTCATGATAGACTGGCACAGTGTAATCTAAGGTGAACCCAGATGAAGGTGTAATTCGTTAAGCCTATAGGCTGGAGGAAGGCACCAGGAAGAGGTGACATCTGAGGTGTCATTTCAAGGCACAGCCCAGTTTGCTGGAGCACGGTCCTGGCACAGGGTCAGTGTCCACCCCCACATACACAGATACCACCACCACCACCCTGGCCAGAGTTCTGTGCACTCCTAGGTGCTGTCTGTTGTTCCTGGTCTCTAGTTCACTGCTGTGCCACTTTGCCTGCCTCACCCCCTGTGCTCTTTCTGCACAGAGCCCTTGCCCTGGTGAGGAGTGCAGTGCACCTACACAAGGGGACTTGCTAAGCATTTGTCCATGAATGAATGGCAGCAGATTGGTGTGGAGAGTGCCTGGTGTCGAGTTCAGGGAGAAGGTGGACACGTAATCTCAGAGACGACTACAGTGTCTGGGGCAGGGACAGAGGACTGCAAGGCAGACCATTTTCCAACTGATAGGTGATCTCCAGGGCCGCTGGAATGGGGGCTCCCATACCACTCCATGCCACTGACTCCTGCAGAGCAGCACCTATACATGGCCTACACTCCGCCTGGCAGCTCCCTTGCCACTTGATCAATAGGGCAGCATGTTTGGGGGCATTTTCCTCTCCTCCCCTTACTTCCCCATCTCTTCCCTTTCTTTGCATGTTCTGTTTTGGAACTGAGTCTTACTAAGCTTCTCAGGCTGACCTCAAGTTTGTGATCCTCCTGCCTCATCCTCCTGAGTACTGTAGTTGGAATTATAGACATGTGCCACTATGCCTAGCTTATCAAGTTTTTAGTATATAGATTTCTGGCTGATTTGAACAAGAAATCTTGAATTGCCCTGAAATCTTATAGTTCATATACAAAAGAAACTAATAGAGGTTCCCCAAGTTAAGCAACAATCAAACATTTATTTACATGACAATACCAGTCACAGTTTATGAATGTGAACGTTTTCTAAACTAACCATAATAAAAACCAAGATTGCATAGCCGGGTGTGGTGGTGCATGCCTGTAATCCCAGCACTCAGAGGCTGAGGCAGGAGAATCACCGTGAGTTCGCGCTGAGACCAGCCTGGGCTACATAGTGAGTTCCACATCAGTCTCAACTACATAGTAAGACCCTGTCAAAACAAGAAAAAAAAAAACAAGATTGCATCAACCATGTTAAGAGGAAATATCTTTCTATTTTCTCTATGGGAAAAAATTATAAAGTTGTGACAGAAGAGATAATCCAAGCATATGCAGCTAAAAAAGATGGAGGAAAAGTATAATAGAGGTGGATTGGGCTCTTATTAAAAATTTTTCTGTATTTAGTGACAGTTATGGTATTTCTTGGCCTTTTAACAATTGTAGCTTGCTATCCTTATTCTCATTCTAAATAAAGTTTCATTTTGTACTACTTTTGTATTTGATATTTTGTATTATTTTGCACACACACACACACCATGTATGAGCTTTAGCCCTCTTTATGCCCAAAGGTTATGACTTGGTCACTCTCATGGGCCTCCACGTCTTTCCTCTTAGTCAGAGCTGGAGCCCTGACCTTTCATCCCTTCCAAGGCGAATTAAAGATGTGTCTGTGAGTCACACCGTCATCCCGCACACCCGCACAGGCAAGCACCATGGCAGCCAGCCATGACTCCATTTGATCGTCACTGCAGACTCCACTTTTTCATTGCAGGCTGGGCTTGGTGGGGTCCTTGGCATTGGGCTGGGCAATAGAAGGTCCAGAAGTTAAATCCCTATGGTCCAGATCCTCTGTGATGCTGCCCCCCCTTCATGGCAGTTCACGTGTTTGAATGTGTGGTCAGATGCACACCTTTCCAGCTGGTGTGGAAATGGGCCCAACCCCTGAAACTCTGCGCTTGAAACTCTGCGCTGGGAGCTAGAAACCAGCAGCGGTCTGGGAGCTGCCCCCAGCACAGTGGACAGGCTCCTTTCTTAATGTGAAGAGGGTCTGACACAGTTTCTACCTGGACCTGTTGGGCAGCCTGTGACAGCAGAACATAGGTTGGGTGGGGGAAAGCATTAACGTCATTTGGGGAGCTCTTAAACCATTTATGAACTGTGCATCCCACCTCAACCCATTCTAACGTGAAAGTAGAGGTGGGTAGTAGACAGGTGCATTTTGGAGTTCCCCAGACAAATTGATATCCGCACTCTGTCATGATAAGAAGCACACCTGCGGGGCTCCTGGGGGTACTAGAGGGCCCGTGGGGACCTAGATCTGCTCAGAGATGGGTGGAGCCACACCCCTAGAGCACAGAGCAGGGCTGGGGGCCAGAATGCCTAAGGTGAGTCCCTGGCCCTCTGCCCTCAAAGCTATCTGACCCTGAACAAGGCACTCAGTGCTGTCCTTCCCTCAAATGAGACAGTACATTGAGCACAGAATCTGACACATTCCACTCAAGAATGTTAGCTATGGCTGCTCTTTCCATCACACAAGGGGCAAGAGGAAGGAATATTCTCTGCGGAAGAGTGTGGGAATGGCTGTGCGTCTCCCTCCTTCACTGTAAGAGGCAGAAGTCAATGGCCAGAGGCTCATCTTGAAATCCACCCCAGCCAGATCTCCTTTCACTGTGGAGCTGGGGACCACCCTCCTTTGTCTGGAGCTGGGGAGACCGGTTTGGGGAACTGGAGAGTCTCCGGTGTCACCCTGTCCTGTCTCTTCTGGGGCTGTCTCCAGGCAGACAGTCTTTCCCTTTTAGCAGGAACAGGTGGGAAGCCTGGAACCAGAGAAGGCAGCCAAGGAGGGGTCGAAGGGCTGGCGCCGCCGGCAGAGTGAAGTGGTTTTCACAGGCTCCCCAGTCTCCCTCTTCATTTTCTTAGCAGCCCTGAGCCCTAGGTGCTTTGATAGTCCCACTACCAAAGCACCCTGCATTTGGAGGCAAAGGAGTTTCAAAACCTCATTTTCACCAGCGTGGTGAAGACCAACTACATTTGCATTAGACAGAGCAATGCCTTGTAGTAGGGTTCATTCTTTAAATGTTCTCCTCAAGTGCTCAGGCCTGAGAGAGTCAGGGCCTTGCTATCCTCTGTGCCACACATTCTGAGACACATTGAGGGCTGCCAGGCTGGGAAGCCACGGAGAGGGGACTCTGTTATGGGGTCTCCTTGGCTTCCCACCCCCGTCCCCATATCTGTCCATCACAGCCTTGGTGCTGGGCAGGCCACCAGTGGACACAAAGGAGGAACTTTCATAGCCATCATTCTCCTTTGATCCAGGCCTGCAGGGTCTTGCTGCTTTGTTTGTTTGTTTGTTTGTTATATTTGTAGTACCTGTGATTATGTTCATCATGGGGCATTGGTGCATGTACATAACACACCTTAGTTATCCCCCAACCCCATGTCTCGGTCTGCGGGACCCTTCTGAATGCTTGCTGTGGACCTGGTGCCAGGTCTTCCTTCCTCCAAACCTGAGGTCTGCAGCTCTTCTCTGGAGGTTTCCCATCCCCTCAGCCTGGGAGCTTGGAGGGAACAAAAGAGAGGATCTGACCCCAACATACCTGCCTCCCCAGGGCAGTTTCCCCAGAGCCCTGCTGAGCTGATGAGATGAACTGTCACCCACATTATCCCTTTTGTCCCTACTTTCACTCGCCCCTGTCCCCTCAGATGCCCATTGGACAGACATCCTCGGCTCTCTGTCTTTCCCTTTCCCCTAAACAAAAGCCAAGGCTGTGGGGTTAGACCCTGTGCGGGCACATGGGGGCCACAGCATCTATTCAATGAAGGTGGCCAAAGATTGTGGCCCTGCTGGGTGTGAAGGGGAGTCAGGCTTTTAGGGCCCCACTCTGCCTCTTCAAACAGCTCACCCCCCTGCGTCCTCACATGTCCTGTGTCTTGGACGCCAGCTTCCCTGTTCTATCCTCAGATCCTTCGGATGCCAAAGCCGGTGTTCCTTCCTCCCCACACGGCAGTCAGAAGTAACAGATTTGATGTACGCACAACCAAATGGCGGAGCTTAAAACAGAGTCAGAGAAAAAAAAAATCAGAGGGAGATCCATAACACAACCCATTTACATTAATTAAAATTATTCATTCCCCAAACAAGAATGTGTGCCTGTAAAAAATACAGAACTGCTTAGAAAGGTGCTAATACAGGGAGAGAAAGGGAGCAGAGAGTGAGGTAAAAAAAAAACAAGAGAGCCAACCCCTGTGGAACACCTATATAATTATGACACTCTAGGAGGCTGAGGCAGAAGCGTTACAGTTTAGGCCAGGCTGGCAGGCAATTTAGTGATTTAGTGAGACCTTGTCTCAAAATAAAGCATAAACAAAGAGTTTGGGATATATAGCTTGGTGGGCCCTGGGTTCAATCCCCAGTCATGCAAAACAAACAAACAAACAAACAAAACAAACAAAAAGCAAGGATAACAAGAGAGGGGGAAAAAGGGAGGGGGAACAAAGGAAAGGAGGAAGGAATGGGCACATTAAAGACCCAGTCTCACATTAAGGACCATAAACTGGCTACAGGATTCCTGAGTCAATGCCGTTTGACTGTGCCATCAGTGAGATTCAGGCTGCCTGCCTTAGGTCACTGTGTCCAATTACGTGTCCTTCCAAAGTGTCATGGCTCCAGGCCTAGGGTCCACATGGTTCCCGGCAAGGAGGAGGTTCACAACACACAATGACAATACAACAATATGTTCCTGTTCATAAACATATTCAGAAGCTGAAGAGAAAAGATTTCAAATTTAGCCAAAACCACAAAATAAACAGACACAAAACAATGTAAAAATAGTCATGAAATAAAAGAAAATATTTACCTACATTTATCCATGTTAAGAAAGATGTTAATTTTAAAAATGCTCTGAGATACCATTTCTCACTCATCAGGTTTGCAAAAATGCAGTAGCTTGACAATTGCCTACACTGGAAAGGCTGTGGGGGACACAGCCCTCTCAGGCACAGCTCGTGGGAGTACAGAACGGAGGACCAGCTCCACGCAGGGAAATTTGTTGACAACCAAGAACACTGCCTAAACATTTACCCTTCCAGCCTGTACCCTATTCTAGAAATTTACTCAGAAGATATATTTTGACAGTATGCAAAATACAAGCACACATGGTTTATTTTTTTTGTTGAGGAGGGAGGAAGTACCAGTGATTGAACCCAAAACCTTCACACTTAACTGCTTCCCCAGCTCTTTTAAATGTATTTAAAATTTTGAGGCAGCGTTTCACTAAATCACAAAATTTCCCAGGCTGGGCTCGATCTTGTGACCCCTCTGCCTCTGGTTCCCTGGTGTGCTGGAATTATAGACATGTACCACCATCCCTGGCCGGTGGCAGCATTGTTTGTAAGTGCAAAATATAAGATTTACCCAAATGTGAAAGCTAAGAGATTGGTGGAATAAACCAGGAACCATCCATACTGAGATGCAGGCAGCTACCAAAGTGAATAAGGATGCTCTCACTGAACAAACAATGATTTTTAGGAAATGTTAAGTGAAAAACCAAAATGCAAAGAGAATACATAGTGCACTGTGTTTTATGTAAGGAATAAGAAACATGCTTGTTTCTTCCCCAAAAGAAGCATAAGAAGCCCAAACTAGAAACTAATGAACTTGCTAGGGAGTGGGGTTCAACAGAAAAATCCATGAGAGCTTATGATAGTGATTCATCTCTAACAATACCTTGTAAATGTAGTTTCACTTTAAGAATTGTGTTGGTGGCCTAAATATTAAAATCAACAAGATGTGGGGAACCCTAAAATTGAGTTTAAATGGAAATGGATGAATTAAACTGTATCTCAAATGAGTAAAATAACCACAATGAAATAATAAAAGTAACCCAAGTAATTTTTGGACACATTGTTTGACCATATATCCTCAGATTTCAGACAGAAATAATTAGAAATATGATTTCTTCTTAGTTAGCTTTCTTTTTGCAGTGGTATAAAAAGCATTATTGGAACAACTGACAAACTTGAAATGTGGATTTTTAGGTTAGAAAGAAAGAATTGTATCAATGTGACAAATATAAATAATGGTTATAATGTTTCAAATTTCCCAAGTTTGATAACTACATAGTGGTTTTATAAAAGAACATTTTTGTTTATAGGAAATACATGCTGAAAGACATGTGACTTTTATTTAGTTTGAAATTATTGCAAAATAAAAACATTTTAAAAAAGCTAGTATAGCTGGGGATTTAGCTCAGTGGTTCTGCTGCCTGCCTCGCAAACACAAGCATCCTACTTCGAGCCCCAGTACCAAATAAAACAAACAAACAACCAAACAAAAGCTAGTTTAGTGGCATACTCCTATAATTCTCACTACTCAGGAGGCTGAGGCAGGAGATCATAAATTCTAGGCCAGCCTGGGTAACCTAGCAAGATCCTGTCTTAAAATAAAAAATAAAAATGCTTGGGGATGTAGCTCAGTGCAAAGGTCCTGGGTCTAATCCACAGTATCATCAACATTAAAAAAAAAAAAGAAATCATATAATAAAAACCTTATATCATGCAGGTACCACACATTGGTATGTCATCAATCTTTACCATATTCTGAAGCAAGAATTTTATTATACCCATTTTGCAGATGAAGGACCAGGCTCAGTAAGTTTATATTAGTTGCCCAAGGTCACACTGCTGATAACTTTTGGGATAGTTTGAAGACAGGTCTGCTCAACTCTAGAACCTTTGGCCCTGATCCACCACCTCTTACAGGGGCTGAATGAATGAAGGACCTGAAGGGCTCTTACCCTTTCAGTTCCTCAGTTTCCTGCCTGCCTCACTGGTGTGTGAGATAGGCTAACGAGGTAACAGTGTGAGGCAAACAAAAGAAACGTCCTCAGCATGTCCCAGAGATAGTAACTTGGCCAGGGGAAGACACAGGGAAGCCTAACCCAGAGGGGTTTTATGATGGTGGGCAGTGGCTGGAGATACCACCTACACACAAGAGGGTAGGTGGGTGTGTGTGTAGGGTAGGGAGATACCAGGATGACATTTGAGAAGAGTTGCTGTAGAGCCAGGAGGAGCCACTTCTCACTCTAACTCCTGGTCTCCCTTAGCCCTGTGGTGAAGGGTGTCAACCCTACTCTGGGAGAAACTGTCCCCATGTGTTTTGATCATTTTGATTCTTCCTGTAGCCAGTAGAATGAAAGAGAGCTGAGTGGGTCCTCAATGCCCAGGCATCTTCCTGCCTTCCAGCGGGACTGGACAGCCAGGTGCCTGAGGGCCTGCTATCCAGCCAGGGATGTTCACATGAGGTTGTTGCTTCAGAGCTCTGTGTTGGCAAACCCAGGGAGGGGAGGTGGTCTGATTGCAGTGGAGGAGGCTCTGGCTTCTGCTGGGGTGGAGGATGAGGGTTGAATACCTCTCCCACCTCATTCCTGAACCTTGACTCAGTCCCAGAGCTCAGCGTGGTCACCAATAAGACTTCCTCCGTCTTCTCTGCTGCCTCCCTAGGGTCCCTTCCCAGCCTGAGGCTGCCTGGTTAGCTTGGTTTTGCCTCAGTCATCACAGAAGTAGGGTATTTGGATGTAGACCTAACATTTGTGCTAACGCAGGGGCCTCCTCCCAGAAGGTGCCAGAAGATGACAGGGAGTGGGTGAAGGAGACTAGGATTGGGGAAGAACATCCCTGGCCATGCTAAGATGAAGGAGTCTGCCAGCTGACCAGAAGCAGATGGCACACAAGACTTCACACAGTCATCTTTCTAACAAGCAGAGAGGGCAAGCGAGCACACTCTTGCTCTCCATTCTCTACCTGGGAGGTGGAGGCGGGCAGCTCTAAGGGGAGGGTGCCTGTGGCTCTGGGTTGGATGATTACTCACCCCCTCCATCCCTTCCTTACCTCTGGGAGCACCCCTACCAGCTCTTTCTGTTCCCAGTCCCCAAGAAGACCCAATCTACACTGAACTAAGAGAAAATTTACAAAGCTTTGCAAAAGAAGCTGAGAGAGAGCTGGCCAGCCCTCCTGGATGAACAGAAATGATGGCAAAGGGCACCGATGTCAGGCAAGGCTGCCCTGTGACCATGGCAGACCAAGACAGAGGAAAGACCCCTCTCCTAGCAAAACCACACAAGCATACAGACACATACCTCCCCCAGCTCACAGGAGTGGGGGCCATATCCCTTTGTCCTCACCCCTTCCAGGTAAGAACCATGAAGCTACTCAGACATAGAATGGTCTCACTTCCTGGTTGTTATCCAATGGGAAGAAAAATCCCTACTTCCTTGAACCCTTCCCATAGTCACTAAACAGAAGCCAAAACTCTACACTAACTCCTTTCTTCCTCCTTCTCACTGGGATGCCCTGTATTTCCCCAACATGTGCAATCTCCTTTGTGAAGGCCACATCAGTAGCTCCAAATATGCTCCCAAAATCTCAGTGTTCGTGTGTGCGTGTGTGTGTGTGTGTGTGTGTGTGTGTGCGTGTGGAGGGGGACTGGGGATCGAACCCAGAGCCCTTTGTACTGAGCTACAGTCTCAGCCCTATAAAAATTAAAAAAAAATTTTTTTGACACAAGGTCTTACTAAGTTGCCCAGGCTGGGCTTCAGCTTGGGATTCTTCTGCCTCAGGCTCTCAGAGTGCTGGTATTACGACTGAGTTTTACCATGCCCATCTTCCCAATGGTCCTTGACTAATGGACCTCAGCTGGTTGACGGGTGCTCAGAATGAGAGCAGAGACTTTTTCCTTCAGGTGCCCTGCACCTTGTCACATGTCTGTTCTTACAGTGTGCCAAGGTGAGACTTGGACTCAGCGGCCCTTCATTCCAGACCCAAGTCAGGTTTCTGCCACCAGCTACATGACTTTGAGCAAGGCCTTGACCTGAGAGTCTCGGTGTCCGCAGCTATAAAATGGAAAAGGACTTGCCCTGCGGGCAGTCTGAGACGGGGAAGAAGGAGTGAGACCCTGGATGTTTGCCCTGGGAGGAGTCTGACCTTTGGGTAATTCAAAGAATTCTGACCACAGGATTCATTTTCAACAGTTTTAAAATCAATAAAGCATTTAATAAACATAAAATTTGCTCCAGTGTTTTCTCTTTGGTTTTGTTTTCATATTAAATTTAACTAAATATTTTTTCCTGCGTATTATTTTACTCTCCCTCGGAGCTTTTCATATCCCTTTCCCTCTCCTCTATTCCCTTCATTGTAGGCTCCCTCCCATTTGACAAAGATCTATCCCCCTATTTCCCATCATCTATCTTTTATTTTGCTCTTTGATTTATTTATACTTTGGGTTTCTTATATGAAACCCAATTTCTCATAGGAAACCATGCAATTTTTAAGCTTCTGCCTCTGATTTATTTCACGTAACATTATAAATTCGAGGTACATCCAGTTTCCTAGAAATGACTCAAATTTATCCTTCTTTATAGCAGAGTAGTTCTCCATTATGTATAAATACTTCATTTTCTTTATCCATTCATTTGTTGATGGACAAATAGGCCACTTCCTGAATTTAGCTATAATCAATTGTGCAGCTGCAAACGTAAGTATGCATGTATCATTGTAATATGATGTCTTTAACTCTTTTGCAAAGATACCTGAAAGGGGAATCGCTGGGTCAGAGAGAATTTCTACTTTAAGTTTTTTGCGAAATCTCCGTACTGATTTCCACAGTGATTGTACCAGTTTACATTCCCACCAACAGTGGAGAAGGGTTCCTTTTCCCTGCTGTGCATTTGTTATTGATTGATTTCTTAATGATGGCCATTGTTTCTGGAACATGATGGAATCTCAGTGTTGTTTTAACTTGAGTTTCTCTCATGGACAGTGACATTGAACATTTTTTTCATGTATTTCTTAGCTATGTTGTGCTTCTTCTGAGGAGTGTCTGTCCGTTTCATCTGCTCATTTTTTTTATTGGGTCTTTTATTCTGGGGGAATCCTACGTTTTGAGTTCTTTGTATATTCTAGATATTAGTCCTCTGTCTGAGGTGTGGATGGCAATTTTTTTTTCCATTCTGTAGGTCGTCTCTTCACTCTATTGATTGTTTCCTTTGCTGTGCAGAAGGTTTTCAATTTGATTCTTGTGTTGATCCTTGACGTTATTTCTTGTGCGATAGGGGTTTTCAATGCTTCTGAGAGTGAAGAGGGACACTAAAACCAGACCTCTCGCCAGCAAAATGAGAGGAAAGGTTACCGGTCCTTGGAGAGGCTATTGGAAATGAAGGCAGAGAGATCATGAGGTGCCCATGGGAGTTGGTGGGGTGTGGCAAGGTGAATGAGGTCCCCTCCGAAGGCTATCCTTATGACCTGTAATTGTAGTCTTATTAGGACAACGGGTCTTTGTAGAAGTGTCTAAGGATGAGCTTATCTCATTGGGGTAGGCCTGGAATCCAAGTGTCCTTATAAAGACAGAAGAAGATAGAGTATGCAGGGGCCCAAGAAGCCATGAAGCCCCTGAGATGGGGTTTGGAGTGTTGTGCCCGCAAGCCAAGGGACACCTGGAACCATAAAAAACTGGAAGAAGCTGGGCTTGGTGCTGCGTGCCTGTAATCCCAGCACTTGGGAGGCTCAGGCAGGAAGATTGTGTAGAGTTTGAGGCCAGTCTGGACTACATAGTAAGTTCAAGGCCAGCCTGACCTGCATAGTGAGACCCTATCTCAAACAAAACAAAGCCCTGGAAGAGGCAGAAGGACCTCTTTTAGAGTCTTTGTTTACATCCTGAATTTGGCCTTCTAGCACCAGAACTGAGAGAGGATAAATTTCTGTTGTTTAAAGCACCATGTTTGTACTAGTTCACTGTGGCAGTCCTGGAAGACAAACACGGTTGCTGGGTACTTTCCCCTCCCAGAGATGCTGTCTGGGATTGCATTGTTCAGTGGTAGCAGAAGTCACCTATGACTCCTGGCCCTTCATGGGTTTTCAGTCTAGTACAGGGGGAGGTACAGCTGCAGGCCTGCAAGGGTCTCTCCTTGATTGCCAGCCCAACTCCTGCTCTTGCCCCATCTGTGAGGAGGAAGCAGCTGTCTAAGCAGCTGGTGTATAGGGATGGCTCTTCTGTGGTGGGAAGAGTGGCTTGATCTACTCTGGCTGAGAGGGCAGCTGTCCAGGCCCTGGTCCAGGACAGGGGAGTATATGGGAAGCTGGTCGGCAGGACTGGCTGGGAGCCTAGGGTGAAGTCAGATAGCCTATTCCCTCCCCTCTCATTATCTAATAAACTTGCTCTTGCCAAGGAGGAGGCTTGGAGGCTTGGTTATGCTTCCTCTTTCCTGGGGATGCAGGGAAGGAGGTGCCTCACATTTAGGGTGGAATTTCAAGGATTATGCTCATTCTCTGGGAACTCAGTGTCTCTCCTTCTCTATCATATTTCACATCTTTGCATCATATATTTTGACCAGTCTGAAATTCCTCCATGATCTGTAATATCCCACAATATCTTTTAGTAAGTAAATTCCTGAGCACACCTGTATGGATTTCCTAAGCAGGGGAGCAGTTGCCTGGAAGGAAAAGGAGAGTCAGGAAAAATCCAAAGGTAATTTTCACTTTTACATTTTGATTGGATCAGGCCTGCTGCCAAGCTTACAGAAAGCATCAGAGGTTTCAGGATCTGCATCCCCTTTTCCACTGGCTCCCTCCATTCTCCACACATTTCCAGCCTTGCTCTTCTTTGGTACCGGGGATGGAACTCAGGAATTTGCACTTGCGAGGCTGGGGCAGGGCCACTAAGCTAATTCCCTGGGGCCTACCCTTGCTCTTCTAATTCACCTCTTATTTTCTCCAGAGCTAGAGCTCTGGAGCTGGGCCGCTCTTCTGTTCTCCACTCAGAAAATTCACAACAGGAAAGGGTTGAACAAAACATTCCATTTAAAAAATAGTTTATACACGATAAAGACAGTGTGTTCTTTGTGGTGATAGTTTTAAGGGCTTTGGCAAATGCATATAATCAGGTACCCACCACCTAAGGACTGATAGAGTTCCATTATCCTCCAAAATTCCATGTGCTGTTCTGTGGTAGTCAGTGCTCCCTCTCAGCCCCTGACACCGCTGATTTGTTCTTTGTCTCTCTAGTGTCACAGTTTTCACAATGTTCTATACAAATGGAGTTATTCAATGTGTAGCCTTTTTTATTGGTACATATTTGTAGTTCATAGTGATCATATACATCATGGGGAGTTGGTATATGTACATGACATTTCTTAATTTTTAAAAAACCTGGATCTGGCTTCTTTACTCAGAAAAATGCATTTGAGATTCTCCCATGTCACAACTTCAGTGTAAATCAAGTGTTTCCTCTTTATTACATTATTCCATTTCATGAAGTGACAGTCTGTTCATCCACTCTTCAGTCGAAGAATATCTAGGTGTCAGGAGTTGTGAGGGATTATGAATAAAGCTAAAAGGAATATTTGCATATAGGTTTTCATTTTTCTTGGATAAAACCTAGGGATTGGATTGCTACATCATGTAGAAAGTAAATACTTACCTTTACAAGATACCGCAAAGTTTTCCAAAGTACATGTACCATTTTTCTTTCCCCCCAGTTTGTAGAATTGCTGTAGAAATTTGTTGAAAAAGCTATTCTTTCTCCATTGCATTACCTTTGCACTCTTGGATCTTGAATCATTTAGCATATTAGTTTCGGTCTGAATTCTTTATGCTGTTTTGTTAATATATACCTCTATACCTCTGCCAACACCACACCATATTGACTACTATAGTTAATAGTAAGTCTCTCTCTCTCTCTCTCTTTTTTTTGGTATCAGGCATTGAAGTTGGGACCTTGCGCTTGTGAGGCAGGCCGCAGCATCACTGAGCTAAATCCCCGGCCCAATAGCAAATTTTAAAACCCAACTTTGTTCTTTTCTTCAAAGTTGTTTTAGTTATTCTAATTCCTTTGTTTTTCTATATATATTTTATAATCAACTTTTTTATATCTACCATAAAACTTCTTCTGCGGTATTAAGATTGTATTGAATCTATCAATCTGGGGATAACAGGCAACTTAACAATGTTGAGTTTTCCTTTCTGTGAACATTCTGTGTCTATCCATTTATTTTCAATTTCTTTTAGTAGTATTTTATATTTTTCAAAAAACAGCTTTTATTTTGTTAGAATTTATACTTAAGCATTTCATTTTTAATGCTATTATAAATAATATTTTAAAAAGTGAATTCTAATTTTTCACAGCTGAGCTATTGAAATACAATCAATTTTTTGTATGTTTATCTTACATCTTGTAACCTTACCAAACTTACTTTTTAGTACTAAGAGCATTTTATAGATTTTGGGGACTTTTCTACGGAGATAATTATGTTATCTGTGAATAAAGAGTTTTGTTTCTTACTTTCTAGTCTATATGTCTTTTATTTCTTTGCTTTCCTTATTGCACTGATTGGAAATTCCAGAATAATGTTGAATAGGAGTGGCAAGAGAGGGCACACTTACCTTTTTCCTGATCTTAGGGGAAAGCATTTAGCTTTTCATCATTAAGCATGCTGTTACCTGTAGGGTTTTTGTAGATGCTATTTGTCAAGTTAAGGAAACATTTTCCACAACTAGTTCAGAGTTTTATCATGAAGGGATTGTCAAATACTTTTTTGTGCCTAATAAAATGATCACATGGCTTTTCTTTATTACTCTGTCAATATGATGAATTACATTGATTTTCAAATGTTGAACCAGTCTTTTATCCTTGGGAAAAGATTCACTTGATTCTGATGTATTACCTGTTTTATATATTTCTAGATTGTTTGCTGATATTTTGTTAAGGATTTCTGTATCTGTGTTCATGAGGTATGGATATGATTTTAAATTTCCTTTTCTTATATTATCTTTGTCTGGTTTTGTCATTAGGATAATATTGACCTTGTAAAATTAGTTGGCCTTATAAAATGAATCCCTTTCTCCTGTTTTTGAAAGACACTGCAGAAATGGTATTATTTCTTCCTCAAATGTTTGGCAGAATAATGAAAAATTCTAAAGTTACCTTTGTTGAAAAACATTAAACTAATGATTCATTTATTTAATGAATTCATTTATTTAATTTAAACTAATCAGTTTGTCTCTTTATTTTTTAGTAAAGTTAGATATGTTAGTATGAGTTTATATCTAGATTCCCTGTGGTGTTTGTATTTTGTGTAAGAAATGGGCCCATTTCACCTAAATTCCTGTTATCTTTGTAATGTCTATGAAGTCTTTTTTATTCCTGACTTAGTAATTTGTGTCTTCTCATTTTTTTTTACTATGTTCATCTCATTCTTTAAAAAACTATGCCTGGCTAGAAGTTTATTAGTTTATCAATTTTTCTCCCAAAGAACTAGCTTTGATTTCACTATTTTATCCACTTTTTCCTATTTTTTGTTTTATTATTTCTAATCTTTATTATGTTTTTTCTTCTGTTTCTTTTTTAACCAAGATTTAATGTACTTTTATTCTTAACACATAGAACATATAGTATAAAGATTTCATACTGAATAAATGATATTCATTAAGCCAAAAAAGGGAAAAAAGGAGGAATTTACACCAAGTTTTAGTTACATTGATGGAATACAAATATGTAGATTATAATTATCACTGAAAAAATCTTAATTGTGTTTCTTCATCAGGAACTTCAACAGAACCTAGAACTTTTTTACACCTGATTAGAAAGAAATTAAAACAAAACAAAAACTCAGAAAAAAAAACTATAAATTGATTGGCTGCTGAGACAACAAGGACTTTTTACAGAGAACTGTACAGTATCACACTAAGAGGGGCAATGTCTGGCAAAAGATTAAATAGCTGTGTCTTGCTTTGTGCAGATTACTAACTTATTAATCCATCATACTATAAAGAAGTATATATACATAAAACCAGTTCTAAAAGGTGATCTCAGGGTTATTCATACAATCAAGGAGGAGAGAACGAGGTCAGGTGTTGTAGGTTCACACATAATATTTTGGGGAAAAAAAACTTTTATTTTCCTCAATGTTTAACTAAAAACATTTAAAAAACTACAGCTTGCTGCTGACCCAGCATCTTCTCTCATTTCCAGATATAATTATTATTATAGCATGCTTACAATATCAGGTGTACACTACAGTACATGAAAGGATCTATACTCTATGTACAGTTTTCTTCTGTTTCTTTGGATTAATATGCTTTTATTTTCTTAACTTGTTAAAGTAGAAACTTAGGCTGACAATTTGAGATTTTTCTTTTTTCCTAATAAATAAAAACATTTAGTGTTATAAACTTCCCCCCCAAAATACTTTGATTGCATTCTATAAATTTTAATATATTGTGGGAGGAAAGCATTTAAATAGCAATAAAATAGTTTAATTACAGCTAAAGTTGTGTCTTACTTTCTCATTGCTGAGACAAAATACCTGACACCCAAAGTTAAAGGAAGAAAGGTTTATTTCAGCTCACAGTTTGTAGGTCACAGCCCACAGTGAGCTGGATCAAAGACAGAGTGGTATGGCAGAGGAACATCACAGAGGAGAAACAGTTCATGGCACAGCAGGCAGAATGCAGCAAGCAGTAAACAGCAGCAGCAGCAGGCCTGCCTTCCCTCTCTCCTTTTATATTCCATCCAGGGTATGAGCCTATTGATTGATGCCACCCACATCCAGAACTATCCATACCAGAACTATGCTAAACTCATTATGTTATCACATATAATTAATCCTAGTATCACACACTATATAGCCAGTAACCTCCAAAAGACCCCACCACTGAGTACTTCAGGGGATGTCTAAATGCAAGCCATAACAATTTAGAATAAAAAAAATAAAAGTTTTAGTTACAGATTAGAAGGTTGCAGAGGAAGTAGACACCACTAGCTATTGAGAGCAGACAGGTAAGTCTTCATGAGGGAAGTGGGGTTTGAACATGACAGAGGCTGGGGATCCCTGACCAATATTTATTCCACTCTTCTTCCTTAGTACAGAATCATGAGCAGGGAAGAATACATTTCTCAGCCTTCCTTGTAGTTAGATGTGGTCATGAGCCTAGGTTCTATCAGTGAGATGCAGCAGAGATGGCACAGAACCTTCTGGGAAGACTCCTTAAAAAGATGTGACCCTCGGGCGATGTGTGCTTTTATTGCTCTTGTCTCCTCCCTTTTTTCTGCTTTTTGGTTGATGTTTTGATCTGTGAGACAGCCTTGGGTGTGGTCCAGGAATACTGAAAATAACACAGCACAGAGGCAGAAGGAGCTGGTTCCCTGGTGACTTCATGGAGTTACCCTACTAGTCCTTTGTTGCCTTACCCAGTTAGACTTTACCCTTGGGTGTTGAAGTCACTTTTTGGGAGAAGGGATTAGTTCTGTGATATGTGGCTGAGGCCCATCTTGATATTGATGGAGAGGATTTAGAGGATGTAGGACGTGTGGAAGAGCAATAGGGAGCAGTGCTAGAGAGAAGACTGGAGAAGATGAAATGTGTTTCATGGATACCATTTTGTGTGAACAGGAGTAACATGAATAGGCGGGTGGGAGCCACACTGTCAGAGGCCTTAAAGGATGTTAAATGCCACTAGCCTACTGGCAACCTTTGGTGAGTTGGTTTCTCTCCCTTGATCTGTGTCCTCATCTACAAAACCAGAGGGTTTACTTAGATCTGAAGCTTTTAACCTGAAATTCACATAAAGATTCATTGATTCAAAGAATCATATATCTTTGTGTCCATGTGCATTTTTTATCAGAGAGGCTCTACGCCTACATCTACTAACCATTTTCTAAGAGGTTTATAGCTTCCAAGGAGTTAAAAAAAAAAAAAAAGGCACTGCCTCAGGTGCTTCTAGCATGAAAAATCTCGCTGACTTAGTTATGTGGGGTGGAAAGAAGCTGTGGTGTTTTTATGGGGAGGGAAACTTTAAAAGTTTTAAAGTCTGATAATGAATGCCAGTAGAAAATGTGATTTATTTATTAATTTAATTTTTAGACAATGTGTTTAAAAAAGCCAAAAAAAAAAACCAAAAAACCACACACACACCAAAAAGAAAATTAGAATTTTCCCCAAATTGTTCCACCCTCTGGAGCATTATGGTAGTGAGATATATATCTCTATATCTCTATATTAGATCATATAAACCTCCTACCTTGTAACCTGCCATTTTCACTCAATGTACAGTAAACATTTCTGCACACTGAGAAGAGTTTTTCTATGTCATCTGTTTTTATGGCTGCAGAATCACATATACAGGAATTTTGGGGTGTTTTTCCTATGAGAGGCAAAATGTTTTGATAGTAGATGTGGGTTAATAAGAATCTGATACCCATAAAAGGTAGGGTATCTACTGCCAGGAGGAGGTCAGCATTCCCGGCCGCCTGGGGGTATGAGGGAAATGTGACAAGATCTCCCACTCCCTGACCTTGAACTAACTTCTTGAATAGGATATGGGGGTACCCAAGCACAATGAGTAAACTACAGGATCCAAAATAGGCATAAAACTAAAAAGCCAGAAATGAACCCCAGAGAAAATGGTATGGGGAAAGAAAAGCATCCTTTACAGGTTGGAGTAGATTTGAGACATGAGACAGAGCACCTCTGTGCCTACGCTCTCCCAAGGACCTCTGGTCCCCAGGTCATTTTTGTAAGGACAGTCTCTGCCATGACTTTGGGGAACAATTCTTTTATGGGCAGGGATCAGACGCTCAGGAAAAGGACGGGGATGGGCAGCATGGATCCAGGAGGTCCTGACATTGTCTTGGCACTGCTGGGCACTGTGCTTCTCACAGCAATCTGAACAGTGGGTATTATTCTCCCATTCTTTGGTTAAGTAAATGGAGCCTCAGAGAGGTTAACCTGCCAGAGTCACTCAGCAGGGAGCAGAGGAGGTCCCCACAGAAAGACTGGTGGCCGCATGGCAGTGTTATGAGCACCTCTTGAGTGGGCACAGGCTGTGGGGGCAGAGGTGGCTCCAGAAGTCACCACAGAACCCCAAATTGTGTTGGTGATAGGCTCTTCCTTCAGCATAGGGCCTGCTGTGAGGTGCCAATGGCCGGTGGAGGGTGGTACTTGGGTCTTTCAGGCAGGAGACTCAGCCTAGTGTGGGGATTCCTATTACATCTCATCTCAGAGACAAAGTTCAAGCCCACCCCTGGCTCACCTTGTCCTCCTCCAGTTAAGACTCTGTGCCCCTCCTCAGGGTCACTCGGTACAGAGTGCTCCCATATATGACGAGTCACCATCTTCTGGCAGGGTGGGGGCCTCCCCCTGTGCATCCTCTGTCATCCTTCTCCCCCACCCAGGCCTGTCTGTGTAGGCCCACTTGCCAGGTGGTATGGGCTGGCCCAGAGGACAAGGGGTTCTACAGGGCACACCAAAATTAGTGGAGTGTAGGTCAAGAGAGGAAGAGCCAGGGTCAAGACATGTAGAGGGACAGCTAGGAGCTGCTGCCTTTACAGAGCCAGACAGCATATGCCTTCTGGGGGCCATGTACTGGAGCATTAGCCCTCAGCCACTGGACACACACAAAAGGTTCGAATCCCTGAGCATGGTCCCCTAATCCTTCCTCACTACTAAGCCTGCCTATGCCTGTCCCTGCCTCAGCCTCCTCCCAATCCGTTTTCAAGCTTGGTGTTGATTCACCCATAGCTGTCCCTGGGATCTTCCCCAGCTGGGAGCCTTGCACAATAAATGGGGAAGAGCTATTGGGGGATGGAGCTTTGCTCCTTTCAGGAAGTCTTTCTGACCCAGGGAAGCATGTCAGCCTTTGGAGTTGATATTTCAGGACGAAAGTTCCTGTCTGGAACTTTTTGGTTTTTTTGGTATGGAGATTGAACTCTGCATCTTGTTTGTGAGGCAGGAGCAGTGTCACTGAGCTAAATCCCCTGGCCTCTGTCTGGCACTTTCTTGAATAAGTAGAGGCTGTTTGTTCATTGTCCCCCATTTTGGAAGCCCTTTGCTATTTGCAAGGCATGTGTACATCAGTTATTCATTCAACGGATATGTAAGCTTCTACACTGTTAACAGGCTCTGCAAATCAAAGCTGTAACACAGCTCCTGCTGTACTATTCCTTACATTTTGCATTTTATAATAATACTTAATCCAATTTTAATCTAATAGCCTGCAGTGTAAGTATGACCGAGGGCAGTAAACTCATTTCAGAGACAGGGAAACTGAGGCCCCAAGTGGCAATGTGCTGCCAAATTTATTTTCCAATCATTGGCAGCATGCATCTGGAGCCCCAGTCGGAGCCCTATCCAATGAGGGAAGAGTCTCTGGAGGCCCTTTCTGGGGGGATCTCTGTAACTCTGATCCCTGGACTGGGTTAGGCCATCTCCCATAGGGACACACTGGGATTCACACTCCCGTAGTCTGTCCCTCTGTCCCCTCCCAGAGCAAAAGAGCAGAATGCATGTGCCCCTGAGGTCTAGAGGCTCTGGGCTCCCCGGGCTTGCTTCTGTTTGCCACCTGTTACCAGAGCATCATACAGCAGCTGTTCCTGGGGTGGGGGGTGGGACAAAGCCCTGAGGCAGAGAAGACGATGTTGATGAAGACCCCAGTGGGCTTTTCTTTTTTTTTTTTGGTACCGGGGATTGAACTCGGGTCCTTGCGCTTGCAAGGCAGGCCACCGAACCGCTGAGCTAAATCCCCGGCCCTACCCAGTGGGCTTTTCTTCAGAAACCTGTGGCAAACTTTTGAACCCAACCTTGCCATCCACTATCTGAGGGAGAAGAGGGCTCTCTAACCACTTCTTTCTCCCCAGCCCAGTCCCAGACAGCCAAGCTTCAGATCCAAGATCTTCCTCCCAGACTCCTCTTTCCCCACCTGCAGCCCTCTCTGGCTTCATGAAGACCTCGGTACTTGAGCAAGGGTTGAGAGTAAGTACAATTCACAGTGATGGAGCCAGCCATGGCAGAGCATGCCTGTGATCCCAGCACTTGGGAGGCTGGGGCAGGAGGATTGACATGAGGTAGAAGTCAGCACTGGCTACATAGCAAGTTCCGGACCAGTCTGGACTACCCAGCGAGACTTTCTCTCAAAAAAAACCTAAATGAAACAAAAAGTACTGTGGTGGAATTAGAGTGGGGGTTGGGAGGAAGAAGACTGCAGAATTCAGCTCCCTAGAACAGAGAATTTTTCAGTAGTGACAGTTGCCTCTATAAAATCTTCATGAAGCAGTGAGCACCTTGGCATTGGAAACTGAAGAGCAGAAACTGCCAGGAACGTTACCCTGGGTAGCAGGCGGGACTAGGTGTCAGGGGGTTACTTCAGGTTCCAGAAGAAGGGCTGATATAACTCCATGAGGCCTACAGAGTATCCCACACTTTTCTCCAGAGCTCTCCAAGCCCTGAGCAGAGCCCCCACTAACTACCAACAGTGACCACCTTTATTGGGTATACCGAGAAACCACCTACAGTTCTCAGTGTGGGGACCAGGCTGTGTTCCAGAAATCTCTGTGTGAGCCAGTTTCTGGAACTCAGAATGCATTTCCCCATAGAAACCAAGTTATAAATGGTGGTTGGTTTTTCAGGCCAGTCCACAAATTTCTATTTAACTCATAACGTTCCAGAAGTTTATCATTAACTGTGCAGTGGTTTATGTGGGAAAATGCACCTCAGGTAACAATTTGGATGTGGGCAAACAGGTCACTTCCATGGGGCATCAAGGGGCTTGGGGCTTCTCAGGGAAGCTGGAGGGTGGGCAATTATCTTGGGGCACTAGGAGCTCTTCAGTCATCCTCCACTGTGGACAGAGGGTTCCATGCCCGAGGAGTTCTAAATCGGGAACAACAAGGAGAGGCCCACAATGAGATGAGGCAGGGGCAGAAATCCAGACAGCAATGCTCCTGTCCACCTGGCTCGGCAAAACAGTCATGGTGCCTGTCACTGAGGAAGTCACTGAGCCTTAAGTGGCCCATGCAAGGCCTTGATTATTGCAGGCAGCCCACGAACAGGTGGTCTATGGCAGTCTGGCTGGAAGAGCTCTCTGCTCATGTGGGTGATGGAGCAAAGCAGAACTAGTCTATTTGGCTGCCTCTAGGATTTGGGTTGTAGCATAGGGAATGGCAGGTTTAGCTGGTAACCTGGAAACACCAGGATGGAGAAGCATGTTCACGAGCCAGGGTTTCAGGAGGCAAGTATCAGGCATATCTAGTTAATGAAATCGAAAAGAAATATCTGGAAAACAGCCTCAATTACAAAATGCAGCAAGCTTGGTCACTGTTGTGGCTCTGCCCTCTCACATTCACCACCACCTGCTAAGGTCGGCTTACTGGGATAATGGACAGCTTTTGGCCAATGTTCAGGACAGACCAGAAGTGCTATGAAATTAATGCCATGGAAGCAACTGTCATCCAATGAAGGGTGGAGAGCTGATGAATAAATATCTGGCTGCCCCTTCACTCTGCTGAGAAGACTCTAAAGCATGTTCTACTCTGTCTCCAAAGCTTTCCAGCAGGACTGAGCTCCAGTTGACCTTAGTGATAACAGGCATGATATAACAGTTATCTATTGCTATGGACCAAACCATCTTAACATTTTGTGGTCATAAACAATAATTATTTCTCATAAGTCTATGGGTTGGGTGGAGTTTTTCTGCTGGTTTTTGAGTCTCAGGGCTGGTCAGGTTCAAGGGGGTAGAGAAATACACTTTGCCCTTGGATAGGAAGAGTGGTGAAGTCCTGTTGCCAAGGTGTGTGGATGCTAGAGTGGGAAGAAAAGTGACCATTAAGCAATCTGCCACACTAGATTACTTTTTATTAGCTTCTTTCCTTTCTCTGTTTCTCTTCCCCTCTCTCCTACCATTGTCTTCCTGGGGTCTCCTCTCAAGCAAGTACTTACAGAGATCATGGGATTCATTGTCTGCCTGGGGGAACCTAACCAAGGTCCACACCAGGTTATTTAGAGGGCTAGGAACTAGCTGGAGGCTTAGCTACCAGGCAGGACAGCCTGTCCTACTTAGTGCAGGAAGCCCATCTTCATGTCTCTTCTTACAGATCCTGGCCTGTTTCTCCAATGAAGCCCATTCCTTAGAACTTGAATGATATTACCCACCACCACCACCACCACCATCACCTACTATCTGATGTTGGAGCTCCTGGACTTTCCATGTTTTTATTTATTTGGACACAAGGTCTCAGTGTAAAGACCAGGTTTCCCTCCAAGATGCAGTCCTCCTGCATTAGCCTCCAAGTGTGCTACTATGTCTTTTTCTCTGTTCTACTTTTGGGGAGATTCCTCAGGTTGATCTTCCAACCCTTTGACTGTACTGAGTTTTACATGTCTGCTCTCAGATTTTTGCTGTTCTATAAATGTTCTTTTAGAAATAACATTCTGTTCTTGGTTCGTAGTATCTTCCCTTACTTCTCTGGGAATATTAATGATCTTTAAACTAGTTTCTTCTTCCTGCGTAGTCTACTGCCTCCAGGGTGTTTGGTCTTCATCTTCCTTAGTGAGCCTGATAACCCTTGGTCATCTGCTTATGATTAAGGGTAGCAGACTGAAAGAAGGAACCAAGTGCTGGCTGGAAACTCTGGGTAGGTCAGTGGGTCTTGTCAACGTTGAGCTCCGCTGTAGGGTGATGAGGGATGCTTGTTAAGGACCTCTGGGTCAGTGTCTTCAGGGTTTTCCTTCTGGGTGGTGAAGTGCATAGGGAGGGCTCTTCTGACCATATACAGGGTAAAGTTCTGTGCTAGTGTTAGAGGCTAATCAGGAAAGAGAACTTGGTGGGGGTAATTAGTTCCCTGTCCACACTCTGGAGGGAACAGACTGCCAGGAGGCTGCCCCAGCGGGGAAGGGAGCAGATACCAGTACTGTGAAGTAAGGGAGGGGACTTGGAGGCTCTAGTTGTTTTCCAATCTCCTGACTTTCATCAGCCCCCAACTCTTCATTGCAAGGGTCCCATTGAGGTCAGCTCCAGAGTGGAAACAAGTTTTTCTTCCCACTACCCTAGACCTGCTCCCTGAGACCTGCCCATTTCCAGTACCACATTTCTATTCCAGTCCGCAAATTTGTTGCTACAATCTCTTCTGTCTTTCTGTTCTGGTGAGTTTGTGTCTTTAAAAAAAAAAAAAAAAAACTCTTTGTAAGTGAATTCTGGAAGGGAGCAGACTTAGGTGTGAGTGTTCAAGCTGCCATCTTGGCCTTCTCTCTCACTGGGCTCAAATTCTTGCACCAAGTGATCAGATTGTTTCTACAGCCTCAGCCTAGCTGACTTCATTGCTCTGTGACCTCGGCAGTCAGGCCAGGCTCCCAGGGCTGCTTCTCAAATTGATGCAGCTGCAAAGAGACCTGTTCTTTGAGGACAGAGCTCCAGTGTATCCAGGCCTCTCAGAGACCCAAAGTCCTACAGCTCATTCACTCCCTAAGTGTGAAGGAGGCATAAGCCAGTGAATGGTACTACTGGAGTGAAAGGGATGGAGCTCAGTCAGGCAGCCAAGGCCGAAGCAACTGAGCAACCCAAGTGGACTTAACAATTGTCTTTGCATCCATGTGGCTGGTGCTGGAGGTGATGGGGAGGTTAGTCATATCCTAGAAAGACCGTTGGATTCTAGTTTCCAAACGCTTGCCTCCAAAATTGAATTGCTTTTGGGGTCCAGCCTCCATCTTTTTCAGGAGGTGACTCTTGTTTGTCATGATACCTTCTCACTGATGATGAAGTTCTGCTACATGTGGGTAGCTCCTATTCTGGGCCGGGTATCACTTTTGTCTGTGACTGAGGGAAGAGACACTGTTGAAAGAACATAGGACACTATTGGTGGCTTCCCGATGGCCGTGACCACTTTTCCTGCTTAATGGAATATCATTTTGTGTGCTTGGCATCTGGCTAATCTTGGTGTGAGTCATAGGAGGTCAATGCACTGGGATCCCTGCGTCATAGCTGGTCAGATGGTGAGTGTGACACCCAAAGGATGTGAATGTCACCTGCTTCTGCCAGTGGGATCTGGGCTAGTTATGGTATGCTATAGAGTGCAGCTTCTGGAGAGGATTGTCCTTTCTGGTAACAATGAAGACATATGGAGAAGAAGATGTTCTTCCTTTTCTTCCTGTTTTGGAAACTATCATGTGAGAGTATGATGTCTGAGTGAGGCAGCCATCTTGCAACCATGAGACAATAAACCAGAAAATTAAAGCCCATACTCTGTGGTAATAGAACACGAGTCCTTGACTACAATGTTGAGCCTCTGACTCATCTTGATATCCTAACTCTTCCTACAGTGGGACATGGTAAGTCAACTGTACATGAACTTGTGGTTTAAGCTTCCATAACTAAGGCTTTCTGTTCATTACAATTGAAAGCCGCTTAATACTACTCAGATAATATTTCTGAGCTCACATTCTTCTGGTGCTGGGGGGGAGGGCTACATCTCATTAGAGCTAAATATAAACTAGCAATTGATTCATTCATTCAACATGTATTAAGTTTGATATGGGCTGGGGGATGTAGCTCAGTAGTAGAGTGATTGCTTGGCATGCATGATGGCCTAGGTTCAGTCACCAGCACGAGTGCCTACTATGTACCAGGCACTGATTTAGGTACTCAATTTGAAATCCAAAACCAAACCAGGAAAATGTGGGAGGTGGCAACCAGAAAGGGACCAAACAGGATTTCTCCTAGTGCTACCATCCTGTTCCGTGTTGGAAGTTAGTATGGAGCACTGTACTAAACACTTACAATTCAATCTGTACACCAGGCTCTTGTGAGAGGTAATATTATTAACCCTCTGGTGCAGATGGAGAAACTAAGGCTCAGAGAGCTTCAAAGGCCTTTCCATGATAAGGCAGCTAATAAACATCGAATCTCTGACCCTACACTTCACAGAGAGCTGGGTCATAAGTAGAATCCTTTTCTAGCTAAGAGGAAAAAATATGAGTAGTTTCTTTCTGGTCTTCATACCAATACTTGCCTCTGAAGTCTGATTGCTTTTTGGGTCTAGGTTTGTTCAGCCAGTTGGCTAACCAGACAGCTGTGCAGGGAGGGAGGGAGCAAGTGCTCATCCAGGCAGTCAGACAAATGGGGATTCATTGCATGATTTATAGAGTCTACCAGGAGCAAGCACAACAGTAGGCTTGGGGAGTGAGAGAGGAGCAGCCCTAACCCTATTTCAGCTAGACAGCAGCACACAGATGGCCAGAAGCCAATGTGATAAGGCTGCATTTGTCATATGCACAGGGGGTCCCAGAGCACAGAGGAGCAACCATGTGCTTTGGATTCAGGAGGTGAGAAGAGAGTTGGACACTGGAAGCTTCACAGTGGAGGTGACATTTTCCTGGTATTAAAAGCAAGGCTCAGGAAAACAGTTCGGAGTTTTCTTAAAAAGTTAAATGTGGAATTATCATAAGACCCAGAAAGTCCTCTCCTAGATATGTATCCAAAAGAACTAGATACAGGGATTTAGATATTTACACACTCATTTTCCTAGTAGCATTATTGACAGTGGCTAAAAGGTAGAAACATCTCAATTGTTGGATGAGTGGAATATAGTATTGCAGCAACTGGGTAATATTTAGTTATAAAAAGGACTGACGTTAACTGGGCCTGGTGGTTTACACCTGCAGTCACAGCGCTTTGGGAGGCTGAGGCAGGAGGATTGCAATTTCAAGCCCAGCCTGGGCAATTTAATGATTTACAGAGAGCTTGTCTCAAAATAAGAAAATGGCTGAAGATATAGCTCAGTTCAAACGTCTCAAGTTCAATTCCTAGTACCATAAAAAAAGAAAAGAATGAAGTTTTGACACCTTCTACAACATAGATGAAGATTCAGAAAGTAGATTCGAGGTTATTAGGGGCTGAAGGGAAGAAAGGGATGATCAATGGGTAGGGAGTTTCTTTTGGGGGTGATGAAAAGTTCTGGAGACAGTGACGATGGTTCTGCGACATCGATCTTAATGTGAATATACACTTGGGATAGCTACAAGGGTAACTATTACCCTGTATGTCTTACCACTATCAGTAGAACAAAAGAGAACAAGAAGGAAGGTGTAGATTTTGCCCAGGCAGAGAGTACCCTGCACCTTCCAACAGGCACTGCGGAGGAATAGAAATGACACAGACACAGGCTGGCTTCCAAGTTGGGGCAGAGACAGAATCTGAGAGCAAATGCAAACCAATGGCCACATGCTGTGGCCTGAGCTAGGGTCAGTGCTTGGTCTGGGTCTGTCTGGGAGGATGTCCAGGTAGAGGGAGGAGCCAGGCAGGAGTGGCGGGGCAAAGGCCTTCAGGGCAGGCAGGTAAGGAGATGTGAGTGCCACGGGAGTGAGACCACAGGGAGTTGGGCTATGGTGGGCAATGAGAAGGCTTTCTGCTGTGCTGTCATTGCTGGGGCTGCTGGACTGTGAACCCTGGTGTAACCTGCCAGGAAACGACTGCTTCTCCCTAGCACTCTCAACTCAGGTGTCTCCAGGGGTCTCATGATCATTTGCCCCCCGGTCTGTGCTGGGACCAAGGGCCCACTCTTACAGCCTGGCTGGAAGCACCAGAAATGAATGTGACCCCCAGCCTTTGACAGGATATTTTTAGACCTCCCCTGTCCACAGGCAGAGCCCTTTGGGTTTAAAAATTCCAGGGTCAGGCCAGCGCTGAGGTGCATGCCTGTAATCCCAGCTACTCTTAGGCTGAGGCAGGAGAATTACAAATTCAAGGCCAGCCTGGGTAACTTACTAAGACTTGAGATAAAGAAATAAGGGGGAGGGGGATTAAAAAGAATTAATATGTGTTATGTACATGTACCAATTCCCATGGTGAAAGTAATTATTGTGTACTGCAAACATACACTACTACTAATGAAATAAAAAGGGTTGGAGATATAGTTCAGAGCTCCTTAGGTTTAATCCCAAGTGAGTGTGTGTGTGTGTGTGTGTGTGTGTGTTTTGGACTGAAGATCAAGAATGTTGAAGCAGAAGAAACGCTTGTGTGTATCAGAAGGAGCCCTTAAATTTTACAGATGGGTAAATGTGACCCAGAAAGGCAGCTATGGGATGTGGGGAGCCTCAGAGCCTTTTTGCAAAAGCTGAGTGACCACTTGTGGGTGAGGCTAGTTTGAGGATTCTTTTTCTGAGTGTGTGTGTGTGGGGGCAGGACTTTATATACAATCCTTTCTGGTTCTGACAGTCCCTGATCCAAGGCCTCCCACAAAGCTACACTCAGTGAATGGCAGTTCATTTCCTCCTTCATTAAATTCCAACACTCCCCATCTGGCTCTTCTGTGGAGCCATTATTATTGGTAATCAGCCATTGATTCATCCCTATTAATGCAACCTGTGCACACTGCAGTGAAGCTGGCCACATCTGTCTCAAGTGGCACCAGCCCTGGAGAGCTGGCTGCCTCTGCCCTCTTTCCACCTTCCTGTGCCCTCCATGTGGCAGCCTCCAACCAAAGCCTCTCCTTCCCCTTCTGCATTGGGTCCCTAAAACCAGCCTTAGAAGGCAGCAGTGGCTTTTCCTGGGACTCTGAAGGCCCCTTGGATCTGCCTGCTCCTCCTGGCCCCAACCTGAAACTATCTTTAGAGTCAAAGGCATCTGACCCGAGGCCTTGTGGCTCTAGAGAAGTGCAGTCTTGGGTTTCCCTAGATGGGGGAACCCAGGAGAAGCACCGGGAGACAATGGCTCTCAAGGTCATTTCAGCTGCTTGGATGACTATGGCTTGAGCCTGAGCTCTCTGCAAGAACATTCAGCATCTCGAAGGTCAAAGGGAGCTTGCTCAGAAGCCTTCTTTAGCACTCGTTGCTTTTTTCCAATTTACATTTTGAGACAGAATCTCTGCCTGAATCCAAAGGAGTAAAAGCTGGTGGTCTTTTTTTTTTTTTTCTTCCAGTATTGGGAATTAAATCCAGAGCCTTCACACTAAGCTATACCCACAGCCCCCTTTTGAGGACAAAATCTTGCTGAGTTACTAAATTGCCCAAGCTGAGCTTGAACTTGCAATCCTCCTGTCTCAAACTCTCAGAGTACTGGGATTACAGAGTATAACACTGTGTCCCTCTGGGCTGGTGGGATTCTTCTTCTAAGTCTATGATAAAGTGAAGCCAAGTCATCTAACTAGGTGTGCAAAGGCTAGCTTTTCTTTTTGTGGCTCTAAATAATCAGCAAGTGTCATATGAGATGACCTGTCCTGTCCGGGTGCATACTCAAATGAACATCTTGTGTCCTTGGTGTGGATAAAGTATCCTGACTCTCAGAGCCTCAGTTTCCTCCCCCAACCAATGGACAAGCAGACCCTCTGTACCCACTGCAGGGAGAGATGCTGAGCATCCAGTGAGGAGGTTTGAGGATGCTGGAAAAAGCCATGTGGATGTGAAACTCTGCAGATGTTTAGCCCCAGGCCTCAGGCCCAAATTTTGCCTCTGCTCTCACCTTCTTGGCCTCTGCACTTCTGTCCCCAGAAGGGCGATTCACTAACACACACACTTTATTAGTGACACAAGCTGCAAAGTCAGAAAGTAGGCTGAGCCGCAACAGGATCAAAACGCTGGCCTAGGAACTTGGTATTTTTAAAAAAGAAAATCCTTGATTCCTGTTGGATGAGATACCTCGTTTGTTCTTCCTCAGCAGGCCTCCAGGGCAGCAGAGCTGGGAGCAGTGGTGCTGTTCTTTAGGTCATTGATCAACAATGCAGATGGTTCCTCATTGCCAACGGGCAGGTTTTGAGCAGCCCTGGTACCAGCAGGGTGCTGAGTGCTGGGCATTCCACGGACAGCAAGGCAGACGTGGGGCAGCCCTGCCTGAGGCTGACAGGCTAGGTCTCAGAGACGTTGTTCAAGGAAGGACCCTGACCGGTCTGCATGAAATTCACTTGGGAGGAAGTGGTACTTGTTACAATGCAAGACCCTGGGCCCTGCCTTAGGATATCCTGAGACAGAATCCCAGGGGCTGGAACTGGGGATCTATCCCTCAAACAAGGTCTCTCTCTGACTCTGACGATGCTGCCTTGTGAGAGAGAACCAGCCCACTATGGAAGCTGCTGAGGGATTTAAAGAACTAAGAAAAGGTTATAATGTCTTTATTATCTGCAGGAAAAGCATCAAGCCTAAATTGTTTTATATCCTCCATATGTAATTTGTTCACCATGCCTTTGACGTTCATTCTCTGAATACATTTGGGTCACTTCCCCTCCTTCCCTTCCTGGTGGCCTCACAAAATGCATTACAGTAGTCTCTCTTTCTCTCCCTTCCTCCCTCCCTCCCTCTTTCCCTCTCTCTCTTCCTCTCTCTCTCTCTCTCTCTCTCTCTCTCTCTCTCTCTCTCTCTCCTCCCCTCCTCCTCCTCCTCCTTCACACTGGGCTACATTTCCAGCCCATGTTTTATTTTTTCTTTTGAGATGATCTCTTCAAATCATCTCAGGCTGGGCTTGCACTTGTGATGCTCCTGCCTCAGCCCCCCAGAAGTGCTGGGATTTAAGTGTGCACCACCGTGTCTGTCTAGTGTCTCCTCTTACGAATTTACAACTTACCCATTTCTATAAACCAGGACAAAGTCTAGCATCACAGCCAAAATATGTCACCTCTCTCCAGTATGCACATGGGGAGGCACCAGTGCTCATGGGGTGATTTTACATCTGACCGCAGGTGGGGGAGAGCGGGAAGAAGTTGCAAATAGCAATGGCTTTTTTTCCTATCTTAAAGAAACATAGCAAGTTTGTCTGGAATTAGTGTGGCCTTATGAAGTCACTCAGCATCTAGTATCTTTCAAACTTGAGCATGTACCTTTCACTTTATTGCCCTAAATGGCTGCTTCAGCTCCTGCTCTTACATCCATCTCCTAGTTACTACATACAATAAAGAAAAGAAACACACTTCTCCTCACCTTGAAGAATGCATTCTGGGAGTTACACATGAAGTTCTGCTTACATCTCCTTGGTCAGAATTTGGTCACAGAACCACACCTAACTACAAAGGCATCTATTCTTGGTGGCCGTGTGCTCAGTTAAAAGTCAGGAAGAAGGAAGAACAGATAACAAAAGCTGCTAGCAGTTCCTGAGTGTTCTTCCTCAATCTGAGGTAGGGTTTCAATGGCAATCCCTAATTTGAGTTGGTTTGTGATCACATACAATCCTCTCGTGTCCCACAAGAGGAAAATCAGAGAACACGTGGACAAGTTAGTGGAAGTTAGAGTCACAGCATTATGAAGGCAGTCAGTGAGGAGAGCCTAATTTTTCAGAGATGAATACATAAAATTCCTCTGAATGACATCACTTTGGGTTTAGGGACAGCTGGACTTGGACCCTGTGGGATCTTGTATCATAAGGAAAGGAGTGCCTGTCGGACATTCTTTCTCTGGTCAAAGACATCAGGTATGCCCTCCATTCCTCATTTACAGCCCTGCATTCAGGAGCAACGTGCCGATCCTAGACCTGACTTACACTCCTACCCCGCTGATTTCCTGGCTCCTAGAATCTACCCAAGCCTCCCCATAATTTTGTTCATAGTCGGTTACTTTTTTTGATGCTTAATTTTGATGTTTGAGTGCTCCCTACTGCCTACCAAATACACTAATTTCCTCATCAGGTGCATGCACACACGCGGGTGCGCACACACAGCAGAATCTACTCCCATTTCACAAGCCCGCTTGCTGTTTCCTTACCTCATCCTGAGGCTCTCCATTCACTATCATACCTGGCATGCTTGCAGAGGCTTTCCCAGCGTCCGCTTGCCTCTGCTGCAGAAGGACCTGTTTCTGCTGGGTGAAGGAGGGCAGGGGACATGTGGAGCAGAGCCACCCCAGCGATGTGTAGACCTGCCACTATGAAAAGCAGCAGCGACAGCTAACTTAGTGCAGAAGTGGCTCTGGCGGGCCCACAGATCTGGGATTACTGCTGTGTGGGACTGCAATTGTATTTTATTTATGATACAATATTCTTGCAGCAGTTGCTAACTGATCCACTTGAGCAGACATGCTCTTTCCCTATCTGAATTCCTTCCTGTATTTCCAGTGGCTCCTCTGGGCTAAGCATTACTTCTAACTTCACTGGGGATTAGGTTTGGCTGTGACAGAGACTAAAGTCACAACAGCTTAATCAAGAGAGTTTATTTTTCTCTCACTCCAAGGTCTGGAGACTGCCCATGGCGGCCATGGGGGTGAGCTAAAGCCATTTGTGTTCCTGAGGATGTCATAGAGCACAGTAGTGGCATCCAAGGGACAAGTGGGGGCTGGAATTCAGCCCAAGCTCCTGGCCTAAGGCTGGGTGGGATAAGGTGTTCAGCACCGTTGTGCAATTTGCTGGGTAAAAGAAGGTAACTTAATGTTTTGTGTGTCTTCAGAATGAAGAATGTTTGTTAGCTAGCTTTTTCTTTGCATGTATGTTTTTGCTTTTATTTTGGAAAGGTTTCAAATATAAACAAAATAGAAAATAGTGTAATAAACCCTCATGTATCTTTCATCTAATTTCCCCAATTACCTACTCAGTGCCAATCCATAGTGGTGTAATTTTGTCTGTACCTGTACTTAGTCCTCCTCAGTGAGGTAACAAGTTTCTAGATATTTCAGATACTCTGTAATATTTGTGTACCCACAAGGGTTGTCTGCATAGACACCATCACAATACCATTATCCCAACTAAAATACAGTGATTCCTCGGTGTCATTAAGATCAAGTCAGTGTCTGTAGTTGCTCAATTATCTTTAGAGCTATTTGTTCAAATTACATTTCACAAAAAGTCTAAACATTGCACTTGGCTGATCTTTTCTTTATGTCTCCAAAGTTTTCCCCTCCACTTCTTTTCACCTGATAATTTATCTTTTGTTGCAGAGTTTCTACAACTTGGATTTTGCTGATTGCATCCCCAAACTGCTTTTAATAGGTTTCTTTGTTTCGTGCGCTTCCTGTCATGGGTAATCAGAGCTGGAGATTTGGTAGGCTTGGGGTTGGCTGTCTCCTTCTGGAAAAGCCACCTCCACGTGGTGGCTTCCTCTTCTGTCGGGGGACTGCTCATGTCTTGTCGCCTATCCTTTGGTGATAGTGGCAGCCATTGCAGTCACTGCCTAGAGCTATTACTTCATGAGGATGATAGTCTCGTGAAATAATTTCTTCTTCACTTGTCAGATAATATTTCTAAATAAAGAAACTTCTCTTATTAAATATTTCACTATATTAAAATAACAGGATATATAGAAAAAATAAGGTGTATGCTGGATATATTCTCTCTCTGTCTCTTCTGTCTGTCTGTCTCTCTCTCTCCATACTGGGGATTGAACCCAGCATCTCCCTATTGTATATTTTATTTTGAGATAGGATCTAAATTGCTAAATTGCCCAGGCTAGGCTCAAACTTGTGATCCTCCTGCCTCAGCCTCCTTCAGAGTTCTGGGATTACCAGCATGCCCCCAGATTACCTTGGATTCTTTCTCCTTATTTACCAATTTCTAGTATCCTTCAAATGAGCTTTATCTTCTGGGGAAGTCATCCCACAACATTCTTGCTCCTAACCTTTTCCCCAGGACTTCATCGTTTAGCTCTATATTATTGCCACAGGGTCTCGGTATCTTCAGCATTTCCTTCTGACATCTAGTTGCTCAGACAATTTTCCCTGAACACTGGAAAAGGGGATTGGGGACCTTGGGTGCCTGCTTCATTTCCTGTTGGCCCACACCTGTGTGAGGGCAGAAATGCTCATCAGCTTGGATGGCTTGTACTTCCCGGCACTTAGGGCTGTGCTCAGTGATTGCACAGGACATGTAGGTACAGGGTCTGGTTCTCCCTGCTCGCATCCAACTCAACTCCCAGCTTCCCCATTCAGCTTGAGGTCTGTGACCTCTCTCCTCCACTTACTCATCTCAAACTGTTGTGGCTTCCCCTCCCTCTTTTCCTCTCCTCTTCCTCTTTTTCTTTCTCCTCATTCTTCCTCCCTCTCTCGTTTCCCTTTCTCCCTCTACAGCTTTCTTCCTCTACTTTTACTTCTGGGTCTTTGTACATATTTTTGCTCCTGACCTAATGCTTCCCACATTTTCTCAGCTTGTTCCAAATGATCAGCACCTCAGGGTCCTTATCTCACCCTGATCCAGCCACAGGGTTTCTGGACCACTCAAACCCACTTGAACTTCTGTTCACCTCCTTGTCTTTTGGGCGAGCCCTTCTTGGATGCCCTTCTTGGTCACCTTTGACCTGACCCCCCCAAGGGCTGTCAATGCTCACGTGTCTCTTTGCAGAGCAGGCTGCATGTAGAATCCCAGCCATGCTCAGCACAGGGCTGTTGTGACACCAGCCACGGTAGGTTCATTGATCGAAGCACAGCTGTTTCATACAGAGTTTGAAAAGCTGTCTGTTCTTGATGCCAACACAACATGAAGCAGAGCAGAAATTCTGTCATCAGTTTTGGAAGTATTTGATGTCTGTGTGACTGATGTGGTAGATTTGTTTTCATTTGTTGATTAAAGGGCAATGATGGTGGAAGTCTGGATCTGATACTGGGTTCTTAAAGGAGTTCTCAAAACAGATGCTGCTAAACTGGGTGTGGTGGGTACACCTATAATCTCAGCTACTCAAGAAACTGAGGCCAGAGGATCACAAGATTCAGCCCACCCTGGGCAATTTAGCAAGACTGTCTCAGAATAAAGCAGGCTGGGAAGGTAGCTCAGTGGTAGGGCACCCTTGGGTTCCATCTCTGGTGTCACTTCCAAACCCAAAACAAACAACTAACCCAGATGCTCTGGCCTCCAGAAATATGCTGATCTATAGAAACTTTTCTGTAGGTGGCCACAGTGGAGCCAGAGAGTGAGGAATCACAGTGTGGGGTCAAGGACTAATGCAACTGTGCTAGCTCTCTACCTTATAGGGTGATGTTTTCCTCTTTTGAATCAGAAAGCACAGATGGACCTTCACCTTCATTTTGTGTACTTTTGATCTCCCTTGCTAAGCCTGCAAACATGTACTAGGTATTGATTTTGGCAAGGGATGTTAAGAGCATACAAAAGAAAAAAATCCCAGTTAATGGGATATTTCTATTAATCTCTTCTCAGAAAGCTACTTACTATACTTCTATGGATTTAACTAATAGGAAAGCGAGTGGAAAAGTCATCCCAATATGGTGGAAAAAATGAGAAATAGGAGTAATACTAGGTTATATTGAAGGAATTATGAATTCCAGTTCTAACTCAGCCATGAGTGATTGTGACCTTGCTCACAACCCTGTTTCTGAGCCACAGTTTCCTCATCCATAAACCAAAAAATAGGCAGGACGATAATCAAGTTTCATTCCTGGAGACACCACTGTATTTACACTTCCAGAATTCTTTGTATTACTTATAGACACCATAGCTATTTTGATCCTCACAATAAACCTATAAGGTAGGTCTGGTAGGGTTTATTATCTGCATTAGAACAGCTGGAAGTGCTGAGGCTAAACAGTGTTGGCCCTTTCTAATCTACAGTGATCCCTTCTTAGCAGCAGGCTCATCCCCATGGAGGGATGTTGGTGTAAGGAGAACGTAGACATCTGTCTGTTAGGTTTTCCTGATGCATGAATATAAAGGGTACAATCATGAGGTGGACCATGATTTCCCTATGTTTATATTGCTGGTTTCCTTTCTGAGGATTGCTTTTGTCTGTTGTGTTATTTTGCACTTTCCACTAAATGCATTAAGTAGGCAGCCATAAATAGTAACTGGACAAAAGTGGTCCTGGGTAATGAGAGATGGAGAAGTAAAGGGAGGGAACTAAATGAGATAGCCAGGCACTACTCGATATGCTCTAATAGCATGAACTCCTCTAGTCCTCACATTAACGCTAGGAGCAAGTTGCTATCATTATGCTCACTTTTCACACACTGAAACCAAGATCCCAAGAAGTTAAACACATGGCCCAAATTCATAAGTGTCAGCACCCTTTCAAGTTCATCCTGGGTAGTCATAAACCTTTGAGGTGTTATAGCATAAAGAGCTTAAAAAATGTCCCCCACATCTGGAGAGATTGCAGAGGGGCATGGCATACATTGTTGGTAGCACTGACAATGAGTTACATCTTTTTAAAAGGCAAAGCCTTTTAAAAGGTGCCCGCCTGTAATCCCAGCACTTGGGAGGCTGAGGCAGGAGGATCACTGTTCAAGGCCAGCCTGGGCTACCTAGTGAATTCTAGGTCAGTCTCAACTACATAGTGAGACCCTGTCTCAAAAAACAAACAAACAAACAAACAAAAAAACCCCACAAAACAAAACAAAACAAAAGGCAATATGTGGCAAGAGCTATACAGTTTTCCACACTTGATTTAGGAATGTTGGTTCTAGACATTTAGTCTAAGCTTATAATTCAACAAAAGCAAGAGGCCATACGCATGAAATTTATTGTATGATCTGTACTCATGGAAAATTGGGAACAAATTAAATGCCTCAAAATGAGATCTGATAAATAATTTCACAATGCAGTCACTTGTTGAATTATAAAAACATTTAAAATGACAATTACAAAGACTGCCTTTTAAAAGGGAAAGATGTTCTGTACAATATGTTAAGATTGCAAAGCAGGATTAAAATATGTAGATTATGATATGGACCAACTGTAAAATAAAATACGAAAAAGTTCTATTTGACGTTTGTTAATTTTTTTTTCATTAACAGAGGCACTCTGTTTATCTAACAGATAAGGAAGAAAGTAAAGAGCTGGTGGCAGAAGTGGACTGTAATGATCATCCAGGGTGAGGCTGGGGCTGATGGGTCTCACTCAGGCTTTTCCTCCCTGAGTTCTCAGGCAGCCTGAGGGGTCCAGGCTTGGGGAGTGGCTGGTGCTTGAGTGATCCATGAGTTTGGGTGAAGCAGGAAGGATCCTGCTCTGCCAATGCCACCCGGACTACAGCAGGTGTCTAGTTACCTCTGCTTTGATCAGTTCTCCAATTCTTCATTCTTCAATTCTCAGAAGTATTAGAAGATGCTTTCCTGGAGTCAACCCTGACTGCTCCCTCAGCTCTTCCCATTGGGTGGGTGCTGTCCCAGGCAGTTCTCATCCCTGGCACCCTGTGCCACAGCCCATCTCTGCACCCAATGGGCTCTGTGGTGATGATGTTTCCCTACCAGGTCATGAGGGTTGGAATGTCAAGGTAATCTGGATTGCCACCCTGTGCCCTGACTCAAGGACTCTTTCTCATCTCTAAGATGAGGAACCTGAGTTTGAATTTTATTCCTTCCAGCTCCGCATACCATGATTTTGCTACCTAGCTTTTCCTACATGCATGAAATAAAGGAACCACTGGTTTTGAAGAGAAGCCCCAGGGTAGGAAATGCCCTCTGACTTTATGCCCCAAGTATTTTCTGGCCTTGGTGTGGACTGTGAGCTTGGTCTGAAGGTTGTGGGGGGAGTTTTCTTAGCAGGTTGTCTGCATTTGCACGAACTGAGAACAGTACTTCTGGATGACTGCTCTTTGCTTCTGTCTTGTGAGTACCTAACCGGCCAGCCAGAAGCCACATGTGACTTGGAAGCTGTGTCTCCACGTGTAAATCTGCAGAAGCCCTGATGTCACATATTTGCCTGCAGACAGTAGAAGTGGGAGTGTCTATGCACATGACTGTTGTGCATGTGTCAGACCAGTCAAATGGTGGACAAATGGCCCTGGATTTCTGTACGGTTCATCACCGTGTCGATCCTGTGAACACATCTAGAAGAATGTGTAATTTTTTAAATTCAGCAAATATATCGGGAGCTTTGTGCTCTGCAAGGGCAAGAATGCGGTGCTCATATCTTACCTATGTATGCTTTGTGGGTCCCCTCTGTGTGTCTTTGGGAATGCGTTCTTGGCACGTGTCCCGCATTATCAAGGCGGTTGTTCGTTGTGTACATGTCTGTGCGACAGTGCTTGGGTCTTGTTTGCGGCTGCTTGCTCGCTTTCCAGCTCCACTTGTGCCCGCAGTCAGGCTCTGCACGTGCGCCTGCCTCCTTGCGCACGTCCCCGAGTGACCCGTGCGCGTTGGGCAAAGACCTCTGGGTCGTGTGCACTTCTTGCGCTCGTGCCCGTCTCTCTGCACTAAGGCAAGCACCTCCACATATCTATAAGCACTTCCCTCTCCATATGTGCACGTTCCGTGTGCACGCCGCCCGTGTGTGTGTGTGTGTGTGTGTGCAAGGGTGCTGCTCGCGCGCGCACACAGGTCCGCGGGAGGCCAGGACCCGCGTTGGGCTCGGAGCATCCAGCGGGGCTGAACCCTCT
>NW_022900942.1:38172740-38176033 GCF_012274545.1 Fukomys damarensis | reverse complement strand
GCTCAGGGCTCCCCCGCGGGGACGCTGGGCGAGCGGTGGCTGCTCCCCATCCCCTTTTGGGGAGACCCCCGTGTGTGGGGGTGGCCGCCCTCGTGGGAGCTTTTGTAGTGAAGTTAGGGTTTGGCGAATTTGGGTCCCTCCCGCCCAGCCCCATTTTTATTCTTTGCGGCGGACGTGGTTCCCTCAAATCACAGCCCTTTTCCCTAATACCTAGCCCTGTATGATCGAAAGAAGGCGAGAGATAAATGACTCTGTGCGTGTTTGTTTGTGTGTGCGTGTGTGTGTGTGTGTGTATGTGTGTGTGTGAGAGAGAGAGAGAGAGAGAGAGAATATGCACGCCTGATTTTCTGCGATTTGCCTTTTTGGAGGCATATGAGTTTACTTTTATGTGTGTTTTGTATTTCTTTATTTTTGGTCATTAATACCGATAACTGGTTAACCGGGATCTAGGTATCTGCCTTATCCCATGCCCCACCCCCCACCATTTCGTGGGCACTTGCACGATTTCCCGTCCCATCTTTTCTTCCCTTTTAACCCTTTTTGTGTTACTGCCCTTGTGCTATGGCCCTGCTCACCACCCCCGCGCAATTGTCTTTGTATGACAGTTGCATTTGTGGGTTCAAGATGCTTGGGAATGTGTGTGTGTGTGTGTGTGTGTGTGCGCGCGCGTGTGTATGTGTGTGCGCGCCTCAGAGAGCAGACGTGCGCTGCCGCGCACCCCTGGGCCCGGCAGAGCAGGGCATATGGCCCTTGGGTGTTGCGCTGTGTGTGAGGGTGAGGTGGGAAGCTGCCCCCAGCCAGGCCTTTGCCCCGGGCAGCGGTTGACCAAGCAGCAGGCCAGCGCGGGCTTTGTTTTTAACTGTGATATATGGGATGTGTTTGCATGGTCCCCTCTCCCCACATCCCTTTCCCCTTACATTCTGCTACAACAATAGCTTGATTTCCCCCTCTTCTCCCCCTTACCCCACATTTCTTCCATTTTATTTTGGTCAAAAATTACCACCTCCCAAAGCAAATCCAAGATGCATTTCAATTCATTTTTATTTTTCATTTTTTTTTTTTTTTTTTTTTTTTGTATTCTGCCTCTGGACTCACATTTCTCTTCTTGGAAATGTTTCTTCTCTCCCACTCCACGTCTGCTTCAATCCCTGCTGGCAGAGGCCCCCTCCCCACCCCCTCCCGCACACACTGAATGATGTCTTCCCTCTGCCGACCTGGCTCAGGCTCCAGTCAGAGTGGGGGTGGGGTCTCAGGGCCAGGCTTTAGTGCGCCCCGGGGGCCCGATTGGGCAAGACGAGGAAAGCCCGGCCCTCCTCCTTCCAGCCCAGCTGTCCCCAGCCCCGCGCCCCTCCCCAGAGCCCAAAAGGCAAGGTTGGCCCCTTTAGGCCTGTTTGAACCGCAGTTTTTGTGTGATGATAGAATGATGACATTCTGCATTTATCAAATCTTTTTTTTTCTTCATTGTGTAGCTCAGTGAATGGTCAACTCGCTGCTGTGTGCGCTGTGACCCTTCTGCCTCCGCATTTAGCTGTATTGTGACACCCCTCTTAACCATTTCCTGTCTCCATCTGAGGAACGCATTGCTATTTAAGCGGCAGTATCCCCTATCTCAGGCCAGCCTAGCGTGGGGTTGAGGGGGTATGTGAGGAAGAAGGGGGGCTGGATGAGATCTCCTTGAAATGCCAACCCCCTCCCCCTGTACACAATTATCTCTTATTAGTTGGCATTTCCTCTTAAAACGGGTGTGGAACATTACACTAGGCAGAAATTCAAAAATGATTAAGAAGGATGTTGAGCCTGAAAGTATAATTATCCTGATTAAATCATTATCATCCTCATTAATACCACCAATCTCTAAATACCATTGCAGGATGCTGGTTCCATGTTTTGAAATGCAAATTGTTCAGCTGCCTTTAAATTTTATTTTTAATACCACTCCCCCAACCCCCCCAAATCCAACAAAACAAATTTTGCCCATCAGTCAAAGTTTACTTTCATGGCTAACACACCCACAGGAAATTTATGGGCTGAGGGGTGAGTTGGGCTGTGGGTAAAATTTAGCACAATGTGCTAAGAATTTATGACCTTCCGATAGAGGATACTAATGCTTAACTCAACAAGGTCCTAAACCACAATCTTCTTGTAAAACTATTAGATAGTCTGCCAGCTTAAATCTGTTCTTTTTAGTTTCCATTGTAGTAGTGTAGGTTGTAGGCCATTTCAGAATAGATGTAGAGAAATAACCATTTTTGTATCTTCATCTTGTTTAGCCGAGTACATTGCACTGTAAATCCCTGTTAAGTGGATTCCTTTTGCCTTGGCTTGGAGGCTGCAACACCTCATTTTCCAGTTGTCTGGGTGGCCATCAGCTGGCCGCTTCATAGCATCCAGGCATACTGAGGATTGCATTTAGTTGGAGGCAAAAATTGTTAAATATAATATTAAAAAAATCTTTGATGCAATGACAGTTGCTGCCATTCCAGCCTCTGAAAATTTGGTGCACCAAGGTCCCTGGCTTACAGGGGAACCGTGGCCATAGGGTCTTAATTGTTTAATTGTACAATGTCAAGAGCATCTTTGGACATCTGCCCTGGCCCTGAGAGCTGCGCCTGTAACAGCCGGCTCCCTTCTGTTGCCTGGCCAGCCAGACCTGCTTGAAAACTGAAACAAAACAGCAGCAATCATGAAAGAATAGAGTCCCCACTTGGAGGGCTCTTCCAAAATTAAGTCGCATCTAGCCTCCCAGGACTGCCATTTGGCAATCTGCAAAAAAGAAAAAGAAAAAGAAAAGAAAAAAAATCTCAGCAAAATGGTTTTCCATTAAACAGGGGTAGCGTGTTCTGCTGTGCTGAATTACTTCCTGTTCTTATTTTGTGGGTAATTTTTTCTGTATCAAATATCCTTTTGGTTGTGTATCTTTTTCACCTTTTCTTGTACTAAAACTAAAGCATGATCTGTATTTTTTTACATCCCCCAGTCGACAATGTACAGCGCTCGGTTAGAGGTGTTACCCTGCTGAAACGTACTGTGGTCGTGTAGCCCGGGCCATCTGCTCATTGTACGCTGCTTTTGTTCTGTTGCCCTTCCGAAGCATGGTGGGCCCAGCCTTTTTTTTTGTATTGTGTGCATGATGACATTGTTACACACAGAATCCACTAATACTAATATACAATCTCTCAATAAAGAACTAGTTTTCCTATATTAACCTAGTGTGCTTTTTCTCTTGCTGTTTTCCCATTTATTGTCGTATCCTGCTGTTTAGATTTCCCCCCTTGCTTTTCTATCCCCACCCT
>NW_022900942.1:38119312-38172641 GCF_012274545.1 Fukomys damarensis | reverse complement strand
TTTTTTGTGTGTGGCACAGATATGGTGACTTTAATCTCATCTAGTCCATATCTTTTAACAATAAAAGTCTGGGGCCGTGGAATGGGCCAGTTGTCCTCTCACATGGAAACAGCATATATAGAGAGAGCACCCCTGTCTTAGGCCACCTGTGTACCCAGAGGTCTCCACATTTCATCTTAGTCCCCAAGATACACGGGCACTGGTTAATGATGCTGGTGAAGAGAAAGGAAAATAACACTTAGGTTGAGAGAAGGGATACTGTTCTTAACTAGCAATCTTGTAGCATTTCAGACTCGCCTGGAAAACCCATTTTTGAGTTGTGTTTTAACTTTTCTGTTTACTGTCTCATTGATTTACTGTCCTTATAAATCATGTTGGGGGTGACATGTGACATGTAGTCATGAAGCCATGATCTGAAATTTTCAAAAACTTCAATGTGCATATTTAAATTCTCGGGACCTACAGTATAAGATTCTCATTGACATCTTAGATAAGGAAGACGTTTGAAATAGAAACTGAGACCACTCCACCTTGTCCTACCTTATCCTAGGGCTGGCCAGCAACTCCACCTAGTACTATAGGAATAAGAGTGTCTGTGCCCTCAGCAGCCTGAGCCAGGTAAAGCTGATTATATCCTGCCTGCTTGACAGCTGCTTCATCTGTGGCCCTAGGGCTTCTGTTAGGAGAAAGCAAGCCAGATCACAGCCTTTGTGTGTGTGTGTGTGTGTGTGTGTGTTGGGAGGGGTCAGGAGGGAAGTCAGGATCTTCTTCTAAATTGAATTGGAAGAATTCTTAAAATGTATATTTTTTCCCTTCCATAATTGCATTGGAGAAGCCAGTGGAGAGGTGTTTTTCCCCCTTAGAGTGGAACCTAAATTCAAGCACTTGTCAATTACACCTATTCAGTTGGAGCCCAGAACAAGCCTTGCTAAATGAGGCGTTTTAGACACCCAAGGAAATCAGTTGATTAAAGAAATTCATGGTTCTTTCAAAGGGTCATCATTTTGGAGCCCGTTCTTTCTTGGACGATGTGCCTTGTCCTTGATCTGCTGGGCTGTTGCCCCAGGCTCTGCTCTACTCCTTTCCTAGCAGACAGATTGGCGAGCGGGTAGGCAGGCAGTGCCCCTTGCCTGACCACTGCACCCCCTTGTCCTCTTTGTGGCTTCAGCACTGCTCCCCCTGTGCCCCCCCCATGGCTGCCCTTTCTGCTCTGGCCCTTTGTTCTCATGCTCTTCCCAGCCAGGGTGGGAAGGCTGAGCTGATTTACTGTGACACATGGACACACATGGGTGTTCCCAGTGGAGGCGCGTGCTGTAGTGTGTGCAAGAAGCGATACACAGGTCTCCAAGGCCTAGTGGGTGAGGATTGTTTTTTCTTTAAAATGTTTTTTAATTCAGTTTTCATGAGTCTATTAATTTTTGTTCCTAGTTTGGGAAAGCAAAAATACTCTCCCAGCCATCCTGAACAACAACAAAACTACCCTAAATCAGGTGACTGCTCTCATTTTATCCTAAAGATTATGTCGGTGTTAACCAACTTGAAGATTTTTATTTCTGTAAGTTAGTGTTAATTACATCAAAATGGTTTAACACTGTATTTCGAGATTAGTTTATTAACCTCATAATAATATGGAAAGCCACTGGGTTAATGGAAAATCATGTTTTAGCAATTTATCAAGCACACACAATATCTGACCCAGATTGTCAGAACTAAACACTTGACATATTCTGAACTCTTCCTCCCTGACTGTATAATTTAGGAACCACAAAGATGATATATGTTGTTTTTATTCTCTCAACCCTCTGACATATACTTGCTTTGACTCCAGGGTTTTGGAAAAGCCTCCTGTTAAGTGGATCCTCTACGACTAGCTTTGTGATAAGGCAGAGCATAGCCCTTGTTTCCAGCTCTTTTCTGAACTCAAAGACTTCTAACTAGTGTCAGATAAGGCCCACTTAGTTGAGTCTTCTAAAATAATAATTTTCCACAAACCAGCAAATACTATTCAACGTTCCAGGTCAGGGGACAAGGCCAGAGTGCTAACACACTCGTGCAGAAGAGGCGGCGGGGCCACCTCTCTTTCTTTTGCAGTTTTCTCACCTCCTGCCCCCTTACCACCCCTCCATCTTTAAATAAGCACCCTGCAGTGTCACACTGGAGAACTTGGTAGTTTCCTAGGCAAGTGAAACAGCTGCTCTATGCTAGATCCAGGTGTACCCTTGAGCCCTCTTCTGGAGCCAAGACCAGGAGACAAAATGCCCTTCACTCTGATCCAGGGCACCACTATTATTCTGTCCATTTCACTAGACCACTGTTGCACAAATGCGCAGGATGATTTTGCCTTAGTTTCGCTATGGCTCTAAATAGCTTTTAAAAATTCGTAGCTTAACCTAGTGTGAGTATAAAATTAGTATTTATTAATTTCTGATATGTGTTAGCCACAAATGAACCAATCTGTTTCCAAGAGGACTGCGGGGAGGGCTTACCTTGGAAAGACTCAGATTTTCAGGATAATCTAATCACAAAAAGCAAACATGACCTCATAATTGAACCACTTGCAATGCCCATACCGCATGTGTTGATCTTTCATTCATTTGTTTATTCATTCGTTCACTCACACTGTTCATTTAGTTAAAGAGTATTCTATGATGTTTTCTTTGGGGCAAGTCTTGTGTTAAGAGTGTCACAGAGAAAAGAGGGACCTCTTGGGCTTATGCTGAGACTGAGGGGAATGCTCAGGGCACCAGATGCTGTCCAAGATGTTTGAGCCAAAGCACCCAAGTGAAGGGAAGACGTGTCCTGGCTGGTGCATCAGGCTCAGAGCTGTTCCGGGTTTGGGTCCTAGCTCAGTCCTGATCTGGAAGAGTGAACATAGCCACTGGTCTGAGCATCGCCTGGATGACGACCATCATGAAACTACCTGACAGCGGGTGTCCAAACTGAAGTCGCCTGGCACATGCCAAGCACATGCTAGATGGCCACTCTCCTTGTCACAACTGTAGGCATTTACTAGACTGAGGACCAAATAAAGTCAGAGATGACCTTGCTGAGGACGGGGTGTGCACACAGGATGGAGGAATGGGGAAGCTTGCCAGGCGGGCCTGGAGAGCTGTAAGGTTTTGCCAATGAATGCCAGAGCTTTGCTGATTTGTCAAGAACACACACACACACATGCACATGAGAAGGAGGTGTGTGTGTGTGTGTGTGTGTGTGTGTGCATGTGTGTGTGTGTGTGCATGTGTGTGTGTGTGTGCATGTGTGTGTGTGTGTGCATGTGTGTGTGTGTGTGCATGTGTGTGTGTGTGTGCATGTGTGTGTGTGTGTGCATGTGTGTGTGTGTGTGCATGTGTGTGTGTGTGTGCATGTGTGTGTGTGTGTGCATGTGTGTGTGTGTGTGTGTGTGTGTGTGTGCATGTGTGTGTGTGTTGTCTTACACAGCTACAGTGGCCGCAGTTCATTGTCCTGCCTTTGAGTGGCTCTCCCCAGATCATAGGCAGGAGTCTCAACAGTACAAGGTCTGCAGAATTTGTGGAAAAGGCTGGAAGAGAGTTCAAAGGCAGTTTCTGAAGCCTTTGGGAGAATTTGGACTTTGGAGAATTGCTCCTGTGGTCCCTGCGAGCTCTCAGGGGACGGCGGTGTTTAGTCAGTTTATTTATTCTGGCAGCTGATGACAGAGGGGTGAGATGGGATGAGGTTAGGGAGGAGGCCACAGAAACTTTCCAGGGGTGATAGAGGCTCCAAGCCCTGAGCCTAAGGAATGGGAAGACGGCTTACACGGTGTGTGTGTGTGTGGGTCCTTACCATAAGGGAGAGTCACATGTGGAAGGGGTTGAGGGGTGTGAGGTCTTTGGGGTTCTGGGGGAACATATGCCCATGAAGACAAGAAGGGAGGATGGGAGGAACAGTCAACAGCGACGAGTTCAGTGCACAGAGGTCATACCGCATTTGGCAAATGAGGGGATTGTAGTGATGTGTGGGGGTAGAGACTTCTAGTACTGTTAAATCCAGCTTTCTGGTTGGGGTAGGAAATGGACTTCAACAGTAAAATCCCTCATGTTTACATGACACTCTCTCCATGCCTAACATCCCTTAACTGGCCCGTTCACATGTACCATTAGCTGCTCGGGTCACCTGGAGCAGCCTCTCTTACGTTAGCCTCTCTGGTGGCTGTAGCTGGGTCCCACAGTGTCTCAGTTTGGACACACTTTGTTAAGTTTCCTCCTTACTGAGAAGAGGCCCCAGGACAGGCAGGTGCCAGGATTTTTGCCTCCATGGATTTGCAGAAATACCACCCTTACCATGGAGAAGGAGAAGCTGGAGGGCGCCTAGCCTGGTAGCTGAATGAGGGACCAAAGGCAGGGGCGTGGGGATGGGACAAGGGCAGGAGTGGCAGGCAGGGGACGGGCTGTGGTCTTAGGATTGGTCCCATTTATAAAGAGAGGACTTCCCAATTCAAAGCTCATTCTCTCCCATGATCTCAGTTTCTCCCAGTGAGGAGGTAACTGGGAACCAGAGGAGAAAACTGAGGCCTAGGGTGGTGAAAACCTTTGCCCCTCCCCACCAGTTAATGGTTGAGCCAGGTGCCTAAGTGCTTGGCTCTGGACCCAACAGTGACCCCGTGGTGCTCAGGCTTCAGGGACCCTGTCAGGACCGAGGCAAGCAGAAGCAATCTCTGCTTGTCTTCCACATCCAGTAGGGATGCTGGACTCCTCACCCACACTGGGAGAGGCCGCATTGCAGCTCATACACTGCAGGCTGTGAGGGTTTCGGTCCTAAGTGCAGAGCCCTGCGTGTCTCATAGGGCACCCTGAGAGGTGGGGTGTGCCTTAAGGACCAGGGAACCCCTTAATAGGAAATGAGCAAGGAGCTGGGACCAGACGTAGGAGTACTTTGATCTTCAGGAGCTGCCTAGCAGAGGCCTGGCTGGCTCACCAAGGGGATATAGGGGAGGTAGAATCTGTGCTCTGCTTTCCACAGACATAATAGGTGTCTGTTTCCCAGGCTTTCCTCCTACACTGTAGGCTTGTTTTGCAACCTTTCTTAAATCATCTTGCTGTCTTCATAATTCATCTATGTTACAGCATGGAGAATCCATTAGAATCCCATTTAGAAAGTAAACCAGTGGAAAAGAAGTTCCTTAAGGAGCCTACCCCTCTGATCGCATGAGTGAAGTGCCTTCCACATTTTTGTTCTTACATTTGATGTGTATTTGTGTTTGTTTTGTTTTGTTTTTGCAGTAAACATGGTGTACATGCAGCTTGGCATTCTTCATTTTTTATTTAACATAATGTAACATATGTGACATATGTAACACATTTTCACATTGTATTGAGTTGTTTGCCACATGCATCACTTTTAATGACTATATAATGTTCCACTGGGATGGTGGGGCTGGTGGCTTTTGATGCACTCAAACTGCTAAAGGTCATAGGGCCTCTCCATGCTGGCCTACTCTCTGCCTCCCTTCTGCTGTTTTGAGGTGTGGGGGGAGGTTAGTGGATGACTCTGACAGGTCCCAAGCCTGCCTAGCATCAGCCCCTCCCATCATCAGGCCCGGTGGGGGAGAGGGGGAGGGGAAGGAAAAAGACGGGGTAAATTGTTCTGTGACATGAGCCCTAGTCCCTTTTCTGACATAGATTCCCACTGTGATCTGGAGCAAGTCAGCTTCCCCTCGTCATTCCTCAGTTATCCTGTCCATCCCATGGCTAGGTCCACAGTTTAGCCTTTATGGGTCTTGTCACATGAAGTAACACATGTGAAACAAACCACAAAGGCAGCCTAAGGCAAGAGTAAAAGGAATGACTAGCACTGTGCACCAGGACATGGTCCTGGCTTCTAGTTCTGCTCTGTCAGTTACCACCCCAGTGATGCTGCCCAAGTCTCCCTATTCTGCGACTTCACTTCCTATCTGCCAAAGGAGATAATTGGCCTAATTGCCCCTTCCTGCTCTAAAAGAAACTATGATTTCCTCCTGATGAGAATAACTTCCGTATCTCTTGCCTTTTCTTTGGGACAGCTCCACACGCCCCTTAGCACTCTGTGGGCCCTTGCTTGCTTTCTGCTGGCCAGGTCGCACTGTGGCATGGGTGGGAAGGGAGCAGTCATGGTTCCTGCTGGGCTGGTGGCCCATCCAGGACCACATTCACGGCCCCCAGGGCTCCCAAGGGAATTAGGGTTGGAACTGCTTCTGCTGCTGCAGTTCCAGGGCTAAGGAGCAGGTCGCAGCTTCCCTTTAAATGTGCCCTGAGGTGTGTGGCCTTGGGGCAGGGAATCCTCCAGGAAGCCCCCCCCCCAATTGAGAGTTGGTGATGTCACCCACGTGGCTGCCCGGCCATGAGGAGTTCATATCCCTAGTTCACAGGGTTGGCCTCCCAGTCTCGGAGAGGAAGTGGGGGAGCTGATTCAGCTTGTGCCTGAGGTAGGGAGAGTGGAGGTGGGGAGGGCGGAGGAGGCAAGAATTCGGCCGCATCTGTCTCAGGGAAGACAGGAAGCCCCAACAGCTGATGTTCCCCTGGGGGATGAGGGTGGGACGGAGGAGGCAGTGGCCTCTGTGTTCCCCCTGCTGGCTGCACCCTCATTCTCCCCTACCAGCTGCCAGGGTCCTTCAGAACTCCTCTGGGCTGTCTCTTCCTCAGGACCACCTACCTACCTTTTAAAGCAACTGCTTCTCCCAAGGTCTGTGGGAACTGAGGGTGAACGTGCCCACTCCTGCTCCAGAGCTGGAGGTGCTGGCTTTCATTTAGCCTTTACACAGCCCTCAGCCTTCATGGTGGGCTCATTCCCTAGAGCACAGGTGGGAAAGACCCTACTCCTCTACCAGTGAGGCATGGGCCTGCTGACCAGAGCTACAAATTCTGATTGTGGGGAAGAAGGCAAGTGAGAAAGAGGAGACCTAGGTCCACAGAACTGGCTCTTCTCAAGGCTCCCTGCACCACAACCACCCCATGGCCCAGAGTGTCCCCAGTCTTACCGAGGGAGGACACCCGGAGGTAACTGGGACAGAGGCATGGCCCTGTTGAGTCAGTCTTCACCACAGCGCCTCATCTTGGACACCATGGCCTTACCCTCACCTTTGGTGGGCAGAGGTGTAAGTCAGGCAGGGTCAGGAGAGAAGTGGGACCTGGCAGGCAGCCCCTGCTTGTCTTCTGTGGCTGAGGTGTTTCTGAGGCTACTCCGGGACAGGTGCCCAGGATGCAGGGCTGTACCTGTCACAGAATTCAAAGGGACAGACAGCAAGAGGTGGTGGAGGGAAGCTGGGCCTGCCTGAACCCGGGGGACCCAGACATCCAGGGGAATGGAAGGCTGAATAAGGCAGGTCACCAGGGGTGAGGGGCCCATAGCTGGCTGGCCATACCTTGGTCCTGCCTGGTGGGTGAGGTGGAGGAGATGGGATCAGAGCCCAGCACATGGTGGTTCCCCCTAAGGGGTCCCTGAGTTGCCCAGATTCCCTGGAGAGAGTGAGGGGACCAGGATAAGAGTGGAGGAGATGCGACCAGAGCCTGGCTCTGTGCTCACTGCCCAGGCCCCTCCTCAGCAGGGATGCTCACCCATCCCGTGTGGCCCCTAAGTCTGAGTGTGCGTCCTTTAGGGAGCCTCTAGACTGCAGGAGCTGGAGGATTCTTAGATGTGTGCTCAGCAGTTAGCAGAACCTCTACTCAATGAGAAGGGCCTGGCCGCATGGCAGAGTGAACATAGTTCAGTCTCCAGTTTTACCTCTCACCTGGGAGATGGCCAAATGCCTCTAGATGCAGATTTTTCCACCAACTTTTGGGTGAACATATGGCCCTTTGGTGACTTACTCAGTCCAATCTGTGTCCCATGTTTACACTCAAATGTGGGAGCTTCCTGGATGAGTGTGAGGAGCATTTTAGGGTTGGCCTGAGGCCTCCTATTCCTAGCTCTGGGCACCTGGGCTGTCCAATGGGCAGTCAAGAGCTGGCTCCCAGAGCCCAAGGTAGGGTTAGAACCCAACTTTTTGACACTGAGGTCGAGAGGGTTCCTTGGGTCTTGATTACAGTCTGTTAAATAGTATGAACCTGTGTAGCTTCAGCTGGGACCGTCAGGGTGAATTTGTCGCACACACACCTAGGGGTGGCTTGAAGATTATGTGGTGACATGGAAAGGAGGCCAGAACATGGAGACAAACTCACCATAATGTGGTGTAGGGTTCTCCTGGTCACCCAGATTTTTTTTTTTTTTTTTTTTGAGACAGGGTCTCACTATGTAGTTCAGACTGATCTGGCACTCACTGTGTAGCCCAGGCTGGTCTTGAACCCACAATGATCCTCCTGTCTCAGCCTCCCGAGTGCTGGGATTACAGGCATGCACCACCACGCCCAGCTCTATTTTTTTATTGTGGTAAAATGCCAATGGCATAACACTTGTCATTTTAGCTATTTCATAATGTATAGCTCAGTGGCATTAAAGATATTCAAATACAATACTTTACAACCATCACCACTTCTTATTTCTTACACTTTTTATCATTCCAAACAAACAAACAAACAAAGGGCTCCATTAGTCCCCCCACCCATCTTGGGGCCTGCTCCCAGGCAGGGCAAGGACTGTGCTTGCTGAGTCTCCTGGGGAAAGGGCTGGGGCAGAGCAGGAGTGAAGACTAAGTGGTAGTAGCAAAATATACATGGATTTTGCATCAGACAATCTAGCTTTGTCATCTAGGTGACTTTGGACCTTGCTGAATCTGTCTCTTCCTCTGAAAAGATGGTGCTAATTGATATTAATACCAGTGTCATGAGGAGGTGAGGATGAAAGAGATTATGTTGCATGTAAAGAATGAGATACACAAAATCCTGGGAAGTACTTAGCAAGAGATGGTTCTTTCCCAACTCCCATCCATACACCCTTTCTCCGCCTCTGCAAACACACAAACCTGCTTCATCAGGCCAGGTGCAGCTAGGTTCTTAGGGATCTTGAGTAGGCAGGAAAGGGCCAGGCATTTTTCAGTTTAATTGCCTAAGCAGTTACTGAGAATCCGCTGTGAGATGTGGGCAACCGAGGCACAGACAGCAACCAGTTGGTTGCTGTACATTCTGAAGTCCATTCCCGAAGTGGGTGGAAGGTACACACACCTGGCCACACCAAGGGCCGAGTCAGGGGTCATGCTGGCTAGAAAGGGTGGCCCAGCCAGGAGGGAGGTAGCTCGGTACACAGCATGGGAAGAGGTCACTGAAGCCCGTACAAGTTGGGGGCGCAGCTGCAGGAGGTGAGACAGGCTTCCCCAGTGGTCAGGTCGGTCCTGCCCTGGCCCTTCCCACAGAGACCCAGAGCCCATCCGAGAGGTGAATGTCTGAGTCCTGTGGCTGTCACCCTTGTCTGAATTTTCTTTTTCTTTTCTTCTGAAACACTGGACCCTCTCATTTCATTGTCATTCCTCCATCCCAGGCCCCTTTCTCCTGCCTCCCTGTTCACTCCTGCTGTGATTCTCTGCCTGGCCACTCGTGCCTCCTCTTTTGCCCCCCTGTCTCGCCAAGCTGCTCCAGGGGATTGTCCTGCTGTCCTTCTGAAGAGAGCCAAGTGGAGAGCTGAGGCTGCCCAGGTACAGGGCTTGTGGCCTCCCTCCAAACAGGCCACATTCCTAGGGCATTGGTTCTGCTCTCTGAAAATGGGGTGCGAATTCTCTCCTGCTGGGCTGAGTGAGGGTTAAGTGAGATGTGGATGTAATGTGCCCACCATGACCCTTGGTACAGAAGGAGCTGCTCTCGCTGTATGTGGTCACCTGCTAGGAGTCGTCATTTGTGGACTCCTCCTGCCGGCTCTCTCGAGACTCGTTGAATGTGATAAAGGAAACAAGGGTGGGGAGAACGTCTCTGAGTCTCAGTGTTCTCCTCCGTGAAATGGGAACAATCACAGCAACTCCCAGCTGTGGTTTAAAAGAGGCTCAGATTCGATCATGGGTGTGTTCAGCTCGTTTAGCACTCATGCCCTAGCACCACAAGTGTCTGCACCGGACCAGCCCTGTTGCAGGCCCTGGGGACAGGAGGATAACAACGAAACAAGAGCAGCAGTAGATGCTCATGTAGTGCTCACCATGCCAGCCACTCTCCCACACACCTTTCGTGCCTCCCTGGGCTTTAAAGGAGCAGCCTCATAGGAAACAGATGTGTGGAGGATCTGAAGGTCCAGTTCTGAGTTATAACTGGGTGCTTCTCTAACTGGGGAGACATCCCGGGGGAGAGAACCCCCAGATTTGCTGTTGCCCGAGCAAGTCTTAAAGAATGTGTGGGGCTAAGCAGGACAGACAGGTAAACTTCCAAGAAGCCAGAGGCTAATGTCCTGCCCGGGAGCTGGGGCTTTGCCAGCACTCCTGGTCAACAGTGCCTACTGGTCAGCACTGCTGGTGGCCAGTTGGCCTTAGTGGAGAACAAAGTGCTCACAGTCTGTTCAGACCTCTGGCTTGTCTTGAGCAAAAGGCCAAAGGCAAGAGCTGGGTGCTCCCCTTGAAGAACTAGAAAATGAAGCAGGAGTCACCCCAGCCTCCCACAAAGAATGATGGATAATGCACACAGTAAGAGGGTAACATGCTCTGCCGTGGAGGGTGGGTGCTTTGGTTGTCTGGGAGACCTCCTGGACATGCTGGGGGCGAAACTGACCTTGAAGTAGAGGAATTTTCCAGCATCCACCCAAACATAGGGGCCCTAAGCACTGCTAAAAAATCCTTTTTTGCAAAAAGGTTACCTGCTTGGACAGTTTGGTGATGTTTCACACTACATCTCATCTTGGAGAGTGCCCCTGTCTGTTAGCCCACTAAAAGCACTGCTGAAGTCTGCAATAAAGACAGCCCTTTGGTTTTGCTGCAGTGGCATTTCCTAAAGCTATCCGACCATGGAGCTCTGTGTATGTGGGTGTTACTTCTAGAAACCTTCCTCAAACTTGATGCCTGGAGCAGTTTGGGATGTGCTACCATGGGAACTGGGTCACTTAACTCAAGACTCGTCCAAAGCACCTCCATTTTACTGTGGGGGAAGGGACGCTGAAGGACACAAGAGCCACAAAAGGGGGCTGCTGACTCAAGGACCATTGTCCCAGGGATGCTATCCTTAGGTACTGTTTTAGACCCTGCAATAACAAAATGCCAGAGGTTGGGTGGCTTATAAATAACAGAAATTCATGTGTCACTGTTCTGGAGGCTGGACAGTCCAGGATGAAGGCACTAACAGGTGCTGTTTCTGCCAACGGCCCACTTCCTACATGGTTGTCTTTTGCTGTAACTTCACATGGCCAAAGGGGAGGATCTCTTCGGCAAGGGCACTAATTCTGCTCATAAGGGCTCCATACTCACACTACTTGCTGCTTACAAACGTGTCCACACAAGTGTACCCATCGCACCTACAGACATTATCCACACAAGTACAAGCTTAGTTGTCTCTAGATAGGGTTCCTTTCCTCCTCTCTGATGTGACACATGTGTCCCTGTGAAGCCCTGACCCCACCGTCACTGAATTTCATCATAAATATGCAACAAGGAGGTGGAGACATCAGCCAGGATGGTGCCGTGAGCTCTAACACACGAGGGTGCACACACCATCCTTAGGCCTCTGCTGTTTCCATGGATCTTTGCTGAGGCTCAGGAGGAACAGTGGCTGCTGGGTAGGGGCTAAAGAGGGAGGCATGGTTGGTTTGTGTGGCCTCCACTGTGATGGATAAGGCAGACATTACAAGGACCCTTGAGGTTCTGTGTGGTCTGAGAGGACTTCCAGGAGGTGGTCTTGAGGTGGGACAGAGGATGAGTTCCACGTCAGCCGAAAGGGGCCCTGGGGTGTAGAGGCCACATGAGGGGCATTAAGAGTCATGACCATTAATGAGTATGGTAGCACGTACCTGAAATCCAGCTCCTCAGGAGGCTAAGGCAGGAGGATTGTGGGTTTGAGGTCACATGGGTAACTTGGCAAGACTCTGTGTCAAAATTAAAAATATAATGGGCTTGGGATTTAGCTCAGTGGTAGAGTACATCTGGGTTCAATCCTTAGTACCATGTACAGAAGAGGAACAATTGTGCCTAGTGGCCCCCAACACCAGGATCCGCAGGAGTGGGTGTGGGGATAGTGTGAGCAGAGGCAGAAGAAGAAACAGCAGGGCTGGGAAATGGCCAATAGCCCCATTCTACTGGTGTCTCCTCCTGGCACCCCCAGCAGTGGGCCTGACCCCCGGCCTAAGTCCTACTAGCTAGAAGACTCCTCACCTAGTGCTCACCCGTGTCACCCAGGTGGCTGCCAGAGTGAAAGAGACCATACGATATTAATGTTGCTGCTCAGTTTTATAAAGTGTCCTGACAAGCTGGTGAGCCAGGCGCACTCAGTCTTATTTACGGCTGCTTTTATTTCTCCAACATCGAGATTAATTTGACGATAGCTGTTTATAAGCTCCTCTGTCATCAGATAGGCCCATTACCTGGGAGGAGGAGAGGAGGCTGGGTTTAATTTGTGAACAGCGTGCTGGGTCCCTCTGCCCCGGAGTGCATGTGGGAGTCACAGCCATAAATCACTGCAGACAGCTGCGCTGAGGCCAGGAGCTCCCGGAACAAGCGGGAGGCCCCAGTGCTCATGTGTGGAGGAGAGAGTCCTGGAAGAAGGCAGCTCTGCAGAGCCAGGGGTAGGCAGGGATCACAGTTAACTGTGCCAGAAAAGACCTTGGATCACCTGGCCAGCGGCTTCACCCTCTTGAGTCCACAGTATCTAAGAATCCTTTTGAAACTTCTTAAACTATAGGTACAGGGTCGCCACGGGGTCATCACTTCTGCCTCCATGGGGCTTAGCCTGTGGAGGGCTGGGAGCAAGGGTGGGCTATAAGATAGGCAGGAGAAGTTCAAGTTCTCCGTAGTCCAAAGGCAGACTCTTCGCTGGATGTCTGATCACAGAGGACAATAGCAAGGGCTGCCAAAGAGCAGATAAGGGGGTTGGGCTCGTGAGCAAAATGGTAAGGTTCTGCAAAGGGTGTCTCCTTCCACCTGCAGAGCTGACCCACCATTGTTATCTCTCTTCTGGCAGCCCGTTTCTTCTTGTCTAGCAGGAAAGAAATGTGGTTTGTGAGTGTCACTCTAGGAATTTTAGAGACATCATCTCTTTGTCCAATGATGCTTATCTCTGGGTTGTTTTTTATTAAATCCAGTTGAAAGATAGGATGATTGAGTTGATGCAAGAGGTGGCTGTCAGTGATGGACTGGAAACTGAGGCTGGGGTTCAAATCCAACCTTGAGCATCTTCCATGACCCGAGGCAGTATACTTCCTCTAGGGACAAGGCCTAGTCGTGAATCTGCTACACACAGACATTGCACCTCTCAGCCGACAATAAAACTACCATGTGTGTTGGGATAGGGGTTCCCAAGAATGCGGACACCAGCAGCCCTGTGAACCGAGGGCCAGGAGCTGTGGAGGGGAGTGTCCTGGTGGGTGACGCCTCTGTCTTATATGCCTGAGCAGTCTCCCCCTCAGGAAGGGGATGTTTCCCGAGGGACTCTGGAGTGAGAAGCCTTCAGCCTGCAATGACATCTTCTTCCCCCGGGAGCCTGGCAGACCCATCACTGTAGATGGGGGAGATGTTTGTGGGGCAGAAGAGCCTGATTTCCCCTGATGGTCAGTGGTGTAGGAGGCACCCTTGTCCGTGGCCTGATTTTCTGCATTACCTGGAGCAGGAGGAGAGAGCTCTATGCCTTCTGCTTCTGAGGCCTTGATCTTTCTTTTCCCATCATCAGTTCTCCCAGCCTGTTTTATCTGCGATGCTAGAGATGGAACCCAGCGCCTTGACCATGCTGGGCAAGTCCTCTGCCACTGAACAACACTGCTAGCCCTACGTTCACAGCTTTTGTAGGGCTGCAGTGGAGACATCTGAGACGCTTCTAGGAAGACCATCTCCAGCTCCCTCTCCTTAGGTACCTTGAGTCCCTTCCAGGAGGCTCCCCCAATGGTTTTCAGCTGGTCAAAGCCCATAAAATGGGAAGGAAGTCAGTTTGGACTTTATCCAGACTTTATCCTAGAATCTCTACTTCTGTAAATATGGCTTCCATTGCATGTAATGTTTTGGCCACACATTGCCCTCTTACTGAGCTTAACTCCTGGACCAGAACTCCCAAATCTGGTAACACCTGCTATGGAGACTCTTAAATTCTAGTGGAGTAGAACAGGCTTACTAGGTAGGATGTAAGTTTGGCTCTAGTAGCAGAGCCTGGAAACAGGTGGCTTAAAGGGATATCAGTTGTCTCAGTGGTCCTCAGCAGGTGTGGCAGTCAGCACTTGGTGTTAGAGATTCAGGTGCCTCTTCTCTTGTTGCTCCACTTTCCCTAGAATGCATGGCCCAGGACAGTTCACACCAAGCTCACTTTCCAATGAGTAGGATTGAAGAAGGGAAAGAGTGCGAAGGGCACAGCACAAAGATGCATACGAACCCTCTATGTCCCATTGGCCAGAAAGAGTCACATGCCCATACTTAACTGCAAAGGAGTCCCGGAAGTGTAGTCTTTATGCTGGAAGGCCCTAGGACAAGCTAAATTTGGGGATTTCATCATCATAGAGGAGAGAACAGGTATTGAATGACAGTGCATCATCTTTGCCTTAGTTGGTTCTTAGGACCTATCCATCAGGCCTTGTATTGATCCTGGTTCAGGATTGTCCTGTGTCCACCCATCTTTGTTTAGTAGCAGCTCAGGGCATAGTGTGTGGTAGACCTTCCCTCAAAGATTTACATCCTGGGCAAGGTATTTAATCTCTTGGTGCCTCAGTTTTCTCACCTGAGAGATGGGAATGTGAATGTGACCTCCCCCTTGGGTTGCTGGAGAGGTTTGGTGAGAGTTCATATCTGGTACAGTGTCTGCATTCTGGGCCAGGCTCTGGATGAGAATGAAGTCTATAACCTCCCGAGAGGGTTGCTGTGAGAATAGAGTGAGACCCATGTCACTCTTAGCACAGGTGCCTGGCAAGCTGAAGGCACTCAAGGACCGCTAGCTTGCTCACTGCCCCCACCCCACTGCTGTTGATAAGGGACGTTACCTAAAATCCCCAAATTCCATCCTTCTACAAATGGAAGCAAGGGAGAGGAAGGGCTCTGTGAGTCACGGTGGGCGTGACGGAGCCAGGTGACAGTGGCTGGCACGTGGAGGACCAGGAATACGGCTGCTTAGGCAGGGTTGTATCCCGCCCCCACGCTCCTGCCCCGATCCTCCTTTCACTGAAGGAATGAGATGGCTCTGGAAGAAATAACCAGAAACATAGTCCATGGTAAGAGACTTGAGGCTGTAGGTAGGGTAGCCTGGTGAGTAATCCTGTTTCCTGTTCACCAAGGCTCAGCTCCCAGTTTTTAGCCTAGACGAGTCCCCAGAGATTTTTGGCCCATCACCCACCTCTTCATTTTTCAAGTCTGGAAAGGGACTCTGCCAAGGTCACTCAGCAGAAGTAAAGATCCAGTTCTCCACATCTCCTGAACCAGGAGAGCAGAAGCCACAAAACTGACTGTGCCTCCCACATCAACTCTTTCTTTTGCCTTCAATTATGAGTTACTCTGTTGCTTGCCACACTGTAGTCACTGAGTTCGGGGAAGGCCCAGAGAAGGCCTTTTGCATTATCAGATGCACCGGTAGTGGAGGAGCACCTCCTCCTGAGGGACGAGGCTGTGATGGGGCAGGAGCTTTACATAGTCAGGGCTGGGCTCAGGTACCAGCTCCATGGCTTACTGGTGTGCACTCAAGGGCAAGTGTGGGCAGTTCAGATACAGCTTCTTGGGTGAGGGTGGAGATTAACTGATGCAGGTCTTTGAACTGTCAGGCACTCGACAGACACCTAGGCTGTAACTGTGAGACTCCTCATTCACCAAGCACAGGCTGGGTCTGATGTGAGGCCAAGGTCTGTAGTGCCAAGCTCATCACCCTATCGATGAGGTTGATTTCTCCTCAGTCTGAGGCCCAAATGGAGAGACTACAAGAGACCTGAGGCTTGGTTACAATATCTCCAGCATCCCTAGGTGTTGCTTTTCAGGGTTTTCAAAGAATGTGACCCTCCTGTCAGCTGTGGCATTGGTACCACTCTAAGAGGCACACACAGGTCCACAAGTTATGACCTTAGAAACCTGAATGTACCTTGTAGATGACAGCATGTTGTAGTTTTTTTTTTTTTGTTTTGTTTTGAGGAAGAGTCTCACTATGTAGTTGAAACTGACCTGGAACTCACTGTGTAGCCCAGGCTGGTCTTGAACTCACAACGATCTTCCCGCCTCAGCCTTCTGAGTGCTAGGATTATAGGTGTGCGCACCATGCCTGGCGTAGGATGTTGTAGTTCAACTGCCTCCTAAAAATCTTTTAGTGGTTTATAAAGTGACAGTGAACCATGAAATTGATGGCCACTTAGTGTTGAAGTCATTTGTGGTATCCCGTTTTTTTATGGGCTCTATATACAAAGCTTTGGGAGTCACAAATAAATCTATGGAATATTCAAAGGCAAATATCAGTGCCAAGTTTGGGATTTGTAAAACCTAGCTTTCTTTCTCACCACAGATATCTTCTTTGGTCTTGTTTTTTGACCCAAGAACCTGGGATGAACACATCGGAGTGGGTGAAAGTCCACTTAATTGGGAGACCAGAATCCCAAGGTCTCTTTAATGAGGACTAGTCCTGTTTTCCTTTCCTAGGGACTTGGGCTTCTTACTGGTCCGAGGATGAGGGTTTTGTTTCTGCCTCTCTAGCCTCTCGAGAAGGTGACAGGAGATACTTTCTGTCTAGAAAGGGGTGGGAAGGAAAAAAGTGCCCAGAGTTAGTATTCTAGAAAAACACTAACTTCCTCAATCTTCCTTCCAAACCAGCTGTCAGAGCCCCTTCCTGTGCCTCTCCGAGGACCCCCAATGTTCTGGACACCAAGGTGGTCAGCAGGAATGCTGGTTCCTCCTTTTCTTGCGCCTCCAGAAGCGATGGTCTCCAAGTAGCCCGGGATGTCCTTTATCAGGGCCTCTGTTATCCCCTGGGCTCTGGGCCTGCCTGAAGTCATGGCTTCCTTTCCATCTTTCCCCCTCATTGCCCCTAAACCCAGCTCTACACACAATGTCCAAAGCCTTGTGTGACTCACTGCACCTAAAAATTCACTTGAACCCCACCATACTATGTGCATGACTACCACAGACAATGATGACGATGACAATCACAATGACAGTGAAGTAGTAGTGCTCTGCTGGGTGGAGGCATGGCCTGGTGCTGAAGCTGCTGGGCCAGACATCAGTCTGGAACTTGGCACGGTCTCAAGGCCCTCAGCCCTAGACAGGGATGAGCGTGGCTCCACATGGCCCTTGCTCCAAATTTCTCCCTTATTCTTTCTTGTATTTGTTACTCTAACATTTATTGTGGCCCTCCTTTGCTAGGAACTGTGCAAAAGCTGAAAAGGAAAGTGCCTTATTGTTCTTCACTTACTCGTTCACTCACTCCCTCTTCAGCTGTTCCAGGAGTGTTCTAGGTGTTGGGAACCCAACAGTGAAAACTCCTGATGGTATGGAGCTTACATTCTAGTGCAGAAGGTGCACAGCAAACAAATAGGTGGATCAGTAGGCACCAGATCAGATGTGATATGTACAAGCATGCAAAATGGCACAGGGTAAGGTGGGGGATGCTGGTGAGTGACAGTGGGAAGGGTGCGCATAGGTTTCACACCTAGGGAGAGGCTTGTGCTTGCTGTGATGTCTACCACATGAAGTTTCAGGCAGTGAGAGAGGGAGCCCCACAGATCCAGGGGTTGAGTCTTGCCTCTCTTGTCGTGAGCTTGGTGTGGTGTAGACACCTCAGAGTACAGCACACTCACGCTGTCCATAACTGTTGGTTCTGCACCCACGGACTCAACCAACCTTGCATGGAAAAGGCTTGAAATAAACAATGATTGCATGTACATGTACAGACTTTTTTCCTTGATATTGTTCCAGAAACAATGTAGTCCAGCAACTGCTTGCACAGTCTTTACATTGTAGTAAGTGTCACAGGTCATCTAGAGATGGTCTAGGGATGTGCATAGGTTGTATGCAGACACTATGCCATTGTACACAGGGATTTGAGCATTCTCAGATTATGGAATCCCTGGGGCATCCTGGAACACATCCCCCAGAGGATTCTGAGGGAGGACTGTGCTCACTCTAAACAGATGGCAGGGAAGATTCAAACTCCATCTAGGCCTCCAGGATCTTAGACTGACACACAGGCTGCTGAAGGCTGAGAGGGCATCCAAGCCTCTGCACCCACGAAAGGCCCCCTACCCCTGGCTCTTCTCCCCATTTTTGCCATGTGCTTCTTACGCTGTTTCCTCTTCCTCCCCTGACTTCCCACCTTGGGTCTAAACCTCAGTCACATCTGGTTATGGTGCAGGTGACAGTGGCTCCATTCTTGAGGAAAACCTAGACTAGAGGTGTCCTCTAAGCCAGAAGGATCCCTGAGGAAGGCAGAAGCCAGTGCCCTGAGCTGCCACACTGGACTCAGGTTGAGGGCAATCAGCTGTGTAGCTCTCCAGCTGGGTATTAGGGTAACCTCGAAGCTTGCAGAAATCCACACTCCCAGGCCCCACCCCAGGCCCACATATCAGAGGTAGTAATCTGTGTTGTTGCACATTTAAATTTTAACGTACTCATTGTCTTGTCACTGAATGACGAAATGCCCACAGGAAAGACATAAGATGCATGGAAGACTCATCACTGAAGAGTAAGTTTCCTTCTGCTCCTCTTACCTCGGCCCCAGGCCCTTCCTCAGAGGTGACAGGGACATGACTCATTTATTAAGTATGAAGCACTGTGCAAGACATGGCATATTCTGTGGTGAACAGAGTCCCATAGCCCCTGTCCTCATGGAGCTTACAGTCTTGGCGGGGGGGGGCGGGCGATAGGGAGTAAACAGATGTTCCGTAGATAGACAAGTCCACAGGGAAGGCCTAATTTTGGTGGGCTGTGTTGGAGGAGGTGGTGATCTATTGGATGAACTTCCTTTCCAGAACCCTGACTTCCTTCCCAGGCTGTGCAGGAACCTTAAGGGGCTCAGGGTGCCCAGTGAAACTGCTGGCTTACCTCACTGAGGAGCACTGGGCTTGATGCCTGGGGCACAGAGACGAACAAGATCCCTTCTGATGTTTGGGAGGCTCCATCCAGCTAGGGAGACAGGACATCCATGATGAGAATTGTGTTCCTTTGTTGTGGCTGCTGCAATTAAACCCCACCGTAGTGCGGACAGGAGGAAGAAAACAAAGTGTCAGCAGGACTGGCTTGTTAAGGCAGCAGAGAAGACCCCTTTCTTGCCCCCTCAATTTTCTTGTGATTACCAGTAGTCCTTGGAGTCCCTTGGCCTGTAGCTCTGGGACGGTGTAGCTGGGATTTCAGCTGGTTCAAAGTCAGGTCAGGCCTTCTGAAGTGGCATATAAAGGGAGACAAGGTGGATGAAGAGGACTTAACCAGGCTGAGAGTGGAAAGAGTTCTCAGCAGGGGGAGAAGCATTTTGGAGGCTAGCACTCAGAGTCCCTGGCTCTGTTATCAAAGGGTGCTTTCTTTGTGTGTCGCAGGATCTCCACATGGCCTTCCAAGGTCACTTGTCAGTATGACCTCTTTGATTACACCAGCAATGACAATATTTCAAAATAAGCTCACCTCTACATGGTCTGGGATTAGGATGTCAACATTATCTTTTCTGGGTGATACAACTCAACCTATGACCAGGACAAGTCTTGCAGGAGGGTGCAGTCCCTACAGTCTAGGGCAGCAGGCACAGGCTCCAGGACAGGGTGGCCTCTGTGGTTGGGGAGATTCAAAGACATGAGCAGGAGGGTACTAGAAGAGGGTGAGTGTGATAGAGTGAAAGGAGTAAAGGCAGGCTCCCAGACCTCTGCAGAGTAGCTTTCAAGAGCTGTGCATCCAGTAAAGCAAGACTACATGCTTAGGAAGCCAGCCACACATCTCATGGGTCGCAAGTTTGCTCCTCCCTGAAGGAAGTGTCGGGCTTTGGAGTGTCTCAGCCTTCCTCTGTGAGCTTCCCCAGCTCCCATCAGCTCTGGCCTTCAGGGACAGCGGCAGTAGAGGAAGAGAAGAGAGACTGTCACCTGGGCCGGAGGTATAAGCTAGCATGTTTTGCTCAAGCCTAGGGCCTCTGGCCCTCAATGACATCCTCCAAGCACCCAGAACTTTTGCTTTCTGTCCTTCTTGTCTCCACACTGACCAGCTTCTCTTCCCATGCCTTTCCTTCTCATTATCTCAGGAGAAGCCACGGTCACAAGACATATGGTTCATTCATCACTGTATTTCTGGTGTCTGGAGAAGGGCCTGCTGAGTTCAGGCTCACAAGACCCTGCTGTGATTTAAAGACCACAGTGAGATGAGAACAATAAGTAGGAGTCACTCCCAGCCCCCAATCCTGTCCCTCCCTGCACAGCCCTAGACCCCACCCCTTTATACCACTATGGGTCAAGAAACCTGGGCCCAAGCCCTGGTACTGAACTTGGCCAGGTCCTTTCTCTTTCTTGGATCTCCAGTGTCCTCTCTAAGGTGGAGGCAGTGAGACCCATGTGCTTTTAGATGCACCAGCAGCCTTTAGATGCTAGAATTATGCAGTGCAGTTTGACAGCCTGAGTTCCCTCCCAGGGAAAGGGGGCACAATGTCAGGCCAAGGGATTCGGGAAGGACAGGGCAGGCTGCTCCTTGCCTGCGGAGGTCATGATTGGTCTGCTGAGAAGAGCAGATCTTATGGAAGAAGTTTACAAATGATGAACTCTACAAAGGGGTAATTCGGGTAGCTCTGGAGGGTGTAGTTGGGATTTCAGCTGGTTAGGAGTCAGATTCTTCTACAGTGACGGCATATAAAGGGAGAAAAGGCATTAGCCAGGCCTAGGGTGGGCAAAGGGAGAGCATTTTGAAGGCAGGAACTCCTGGCTTATCTCATCTTTGGCTGAAAATAGAGAACAGTCTGGTGTCTGAAGCAATGGGGATGTGAGCGCTGAAAGACTAGATGGACTCCATGTCCATGGCCACTGTTAGCTAGCATTCATTTTGGGTTAATGTCTACAGTTTATTTCTCTCACCTACATGGGAAGAAGTCTGGAGGTAGCATTTCAGGGACAGTGTGACGTCCCATGATGACAAGGATCAAGACTCCTTCTATTTACTTCTACTTATTGCTCTGTCATTCACGGCTTCAATTCCAGAAGTCACTCGTGGCCCAAGATGCTAGAGCTCCAGCTCTAGTTTGTACATTCATGCAAATTCAAGGGAGAAAGGGATGGGGATGTCTGTTGAAATGAAGGCACTTTCTAGAAATTGCATGCACCATTTCCCCCTAAATCCTGATGGACAGATGCTAGTCACCTGGTCACACTTAGCTGCAAGGGAAACGGGGAAAATATTTGTCCATTTTGCCAACTAAGAATGGGGATTCTGTTATTATGGAAAGAAGTATATTTGCAGTCAATTCAAGGCATATACTGATAAGTTATTTAGTATTTTAATGAGTGAGGCATGTTGTAGTCCAGATGAGCATTCCTTGATATGTCCTCAGTATCCCTTGAGGCCCTCACAAGTTCGTCTGAGGCACATTTCCAACTGGAGCAGTCTTCCCTCCTACTAGTGTGGTTCACTCAGGGGCTGTCCTCCTCTGGCATTCTCCTCTGAGAATGCTGAGGGTACTGGGGGGCCTTCCCTTCTGCTGCTAGGATGTGAGCAGAAGTGGTGATGTGTTTGTAGCTAGCCATGGAGGAACACAGAAGATGGTCTCCACAGGGATTAAACTGGAGGTCAGACCAAGCTGGAAAAGCAGTCTTTTCCTTTGGTGGACCAACCTGGGAACCCAGGGTTCCTAAAGAAAATGCAATTAAAATTCCAAATCCCTCATTTACAAACAAGCCCTGGAGTCTTGGGTTGCTTGTGTCCTTTTCTCAAAGGCATTTCCATGGCAACTCCTGCTCTCTAGCCTGTCCTCCTGCTCCTTTTTCTCCTTTCTGCTCTTTTGGGGCCAAAGTATCAGGCAACACCAGAAAAGATCCTGCTTTAGGAATGTTTTCAGAGTGCCTGGGGACAGGAGATGGAGGGCTGTGCGAGAGCCCCGCCTACCCAGACTGCACCTGTGGTCCTACCTGCCCTGTGATGCACCTAGGCCCAGGAGATGGGCTACAGAATTCCACCTGGGAGAGCCTCCAGGGGTAGCTGAGGGCACTCTGGGGTGGGGTGGGGGGAACAGGCTTAGGCTGTCCAGGCTTGAGGTGCTCTACTTACTCTCTGGGACTCTGGGACTACAGAGCTGTGGAGGAGGAGGGGCCTGGGGCAGGGCTTGAATCCTACAGCAGGCAATTTTCCTTTTGTTCCCCAAGTGACCTTCTATGGAACACTGCACTTGAAGGGAGTTCTCTACAACCAGAAAAATTATTAGCCTCCAGCTACCCTCTCAGTGACCAGTGGATGGACCAGGTTGATGTGGCCTGGGAAGAGAGCATGACCTGCCCCAGGTTTCTCCACTGTTTGGCAGCAGAGCTGGGGTACAAGTGCATTTTCATGAAGCACTGCTGCACCCCATCACTTCTGGTCCAGTTGGTGCAGGACCTATCTTTGTGAAGTCCTTGGGGGAACTGCTCCAAACTAGGATGGGAATATGAAAAGAAAAGATGAAGCTTCAGCCTTGTTCTCCACTGTGAAGTTCTAACTCAGTTTCTGTAGACTTGCTCTTCTGAAAATGAAGAAAACCCAAGACAAATTGCCTATATTTATGATGATATATAAACCATCACCTATGTATGTACATTCATATGTAGGTTGTATATGTGCATATTAATGTGCGACTGGGAATTATAGCTACATGATACATACTGAGGAGAGGCAGAGGGTGTACATTGACAAGCAAGGCTTCCTCTTTGATTTATTTATTTATTTTTATTGGTACATTTTAGGTATACAATACAGTTACATTCATCATCAGGACCTTGTATATTTACCTGATGTATCTTGTTTCTTATTTTTTTCCCATTCCCCTGGTCTCCTTTCACTCCCTCCACTCTTCCCTATTTACAAAGACTTTGTTTACATTTTTTTCTTTTCTCTTATTTTTTCTTTTCCCTTCTTACCTTTCCTCTACTCTCCCTTCCCCTACATCTTTAGATCTTTTTTTCCTATTACACAATAAGGCTTCCTCTTTTAGACACCCAGTTGTCCTCTACAGTTTCTTCTGGACCTTCCCAAAGATGGTTGTGCTCATCCTATTCTTGCCCTTTTCTTCCATATTATCATTGTTCCTGGTGTTGTCTGTAAATACACAGACAACGGAAGTAGCAAGCAAGCTGACTGCCACAGATGAGCCTGCCCCAGGTGCCAAGGTACCCAGGCTGCCCCTGCCCCAGGTGCAAGCACAGATGCTAGAGGCCTTAGTTATTCCTGTCTCTAATGTCTATGTGTTTCCTGAGTTACAGAATCTCTGACCCTCTCCAGACCTTAGACATCTGTACTAGAAAATAAGGAGGTTGGTGATATGCTCTCAAAGATCCCTGTTAGCTCAAATCTCTACAATCCAATTATCTACTTCATGCCCTGTTTCCCCACTAAAAGAAATTAAGAAATAGAGCAGCATTGAAGATAACAGCTCATTTATGTCCCTGGAGGAGTTCAAAGGGATTTCTAGATGGCAAGCAAAATGGAACTTGAATTTGCTAAAGGCACCCCACCTAGCCCCAGCCCCACTCATCTGGTAGTGTCATGGGAAAGTCCCAGGCTTTGGGTTGGCGGTAAATCCAAGGTGACAAGCAGGTAGGGACAATAACTTCTAAAGCCAGCCTTCTCTTGAGCAAATTGTGAGCTGGGTCCAGCAGGCTCTTGGGATGGGTTCTTGGTGAGTCCAACTTTCCCATTAGGATTATGTGAGAAAGTTGGTTTCTATTTGAATTTCTTAAGGCAGAGATACTGCCTTAGAGTCATTTAGGTGAATCTTCAGGGTGCCTTTAAGGGGAATAATGGACTTTGCACAAAAGGCTTGTCTTCCTGGAGTGAGTTGGTGCAGAGGGAGGCTTTGTAGGCACCAAGAGGCTTGGCCCACTCATCAGCAAAGCCTGGGATTCCTCTTGGACCTCTTTGTGGCTTTAGGGTTTTCTGTTCTTGAAAACCCTGAAGGGCACCATAGAGGTTACTCAAATGGATAGGGCTCTGGCCCCTTCTTGCTTAGACCAAGGAGAACCTCAAAGCTTGTTATTTATAGACAGGGCATCTCAGCCGAGGCCAATGACCTTTGAGAGCCAACTTCAGGAAAGTAATGAGTGACCTGCAAGATTCATATCAAGTTCAATTGTCCTTGAGTAAACAAGTTGAAAGCGCTCTACCAGGTTTTTTTTTTCCACAGTGCCCTCTGGTCATTTCTCTAAAGTATAGAAACCCAGAATCCTACAGCCAAGAGGAGCCTTAGAGATAGGTTTACTTCCATTTTGCAGATATGGAAACTGAATGTTAAAGGGAAGGAAGATTCGTAGGACAAGATAGTAGCAAATGGCAAGCCAGACCCCGGGCCTCCTATGTGGAGTCTAGAGAGATCTTTCCACATCTGCAAGAAGAATACAGAGTAGAAGACAGGTGGGCCTTTCCTGCCCCTAAGTGGGAATTTACCAGGGTGTACATTCTGCCTCATTTGCTCATTTCTGTTTCCCCAGTGCCTGGCCCAGTAACTACTTGTGGGTTGAGGTAATGGCAGTTACAACCCTGTCTAAATCAAAATTATGTGAATAAATGTGGTTTTGCTGCACAGTCAGCCAAGAATATTCTTCCTTCTCTAGTCTTTGAAGCTGCTGGAGGAGCTGGCTTTCCTCTGTGGCCTGAATGTAAATGCCACTAGGGCAAGGAACATCTCTCCTTGGCTTAGGTCTCCTTAGACTTTCTGAGCAGAACTGAAGCAGTCACATAAAACAGAAGTGGACCGCTGGCATGTGAGCTCTGTTTATGAACCTATTTTCTGAGGACAAAAGCTTTTTGAGAATATTCTTGCCCTCCTCACTGCCCCCCTCCACCTGTGCCTTTCTTTAGCCAAGTTTGCTTGGGCCAAAAATCCACAATAGTTTACAGCATTAAACAGAATAGGTTTGGATGTGATCTAGCAAAGGTTGAAATCAAGAGCTCCAAAGACAGATCACACACTCTAAAGAAACTAGAGAAGGGGTTCATTTTGTGGGGTTCCCCAGAGCACCTTTTGTGATGGCTGTCTCACACATAGATAGGGGTGTCCCCTTACATAGGTAAGGTGTCTACCTGGGCATGTGACTTCAGGCTGCCACCCTGACCCCTAATTGTAAGATTCTCTCCTCCATTTTTTTCTTGATGTCTAGATTTTAGGATTGGTTTGCCACTGAGTTTTGTTTCCAGCCAAAGGAAAAGCTGATGGCCCTGTGGTGTCTCCTTTGGTGACTTTATAGGGCTGCTTGGTCAGCTCTGCCTGTAGGTCTCCTCTGACAGTTTGTGCTCACAGCCTGGTTGGAGGTGACCCTTTTGGAGGATCGCATGGTTCCCTTGAGCATGGAAACACTAGAAAAATAAGTTCAATAAATTCTTCCATGTCTCTTTATTCTGGACTTGAGGCCTGAGGCCTCGGCAAGTGGCTGACTGATCAGCCAGGTTTCCTGGAACTTCAGGGTAGAAAAAGACCCATGATTCAAGAGAACTGGGCCCTCTGGTTGAGGCTGAGCCCCTCCCAGACCTTTCTGAGACCTATTTCTCCCTCTGTGATAGCACGGTGGGTATGCTGGGGATATCTGGGATTCCTTTTGCTTTTGATGCCCTCTGATATCTGGTTCTGATATTCCTGCTTTACTACCTTCCCAACAGCTCCCACCACACCCTCTCTAGGCAGCTTCTTGCCTTCTTGTTAGAGGAGGGAAGTGGAGCTTTCTTTGGAACCAAATCTGTGTTGGAGAGGAGGCAGTGTGAATGGCTTGTGGCTCCGTGAGGCCTTGAGGCTCCCATAAGGGCTCTTTAGAGACTCAAGTTCCCTGTCAGTGCAGCCCACTCATATTTGAGTAGGAGTCACATACCCAGGGGTTCTGATTTGGGTATGACCAATGCCTACCTCTAGAAGGAGCCTTTTCTGTACTGAGTAGAGACACTTATTTTGTCACAAGAATGCTGGCTCTCTCTATATGGGAGCCTCTGAGTTTGAGATCTGGCTGGGTACCTTTTCATTTTATGACCTTGGGACATCTAACTTTATTTCTGGATCTCACTTCATTTTTTTTTTTTTGTGGTACTGAGGATTGAGCCCAGGACCTTCACACATTTTCATCCCTTTTTACTTTTTATTTTGAGACAGGCTCTAAATTGCTAAATTGCCCAGGCTGTGTTCAAACTTGTAATCCTCTTGCCTCATCCTCCAGAGTGTTGGAATTACAAGTGTGTACTACCATGCCCATTTGGATTCCCATATCTTTTTTCAATAACAGAAACTCCAACTTTGGGGTTAGTTTTACCTAGCACTGTGGGGTATGGGCAGGGATTTGAATGACCAGAGGAAAGGGGTGAACCTGGGGGTTCACCCTGTAGGAATTCACAGTTGTTTGTGAAGGATAAGTCTTGTGAAGAAGTAATGGAGCCTAATTAAGAGAGCTCTGTGACATGGGCATAAGCCCTCTGCAAGAGCAGGAAGAAACAACTTGGAACAATGGACATTGTCTCCTCTCCCTTGGCCCCAAGCCCAGCCCAGCCCCAAGAGGACTTCCTGTTTTTCCTAAACAGCTCCCTCAGATGCTGAAATTCATGTCTTGATGAGCCCAGAGAACTTGGCCAAGGGTCAGAAGAGTCACTCACTGGGCTTCTTGTGTTCTCACTGAATGGAACAGTAGTGTAGAGTGGGGAACTTCTTCAGAGGACTGTGGTTACTAAATGCAGTAGTCAGTGATGAGAATAGTAGGATATCTGGAAAGTTTCTAACCTGGGAGAAAGGCATTTCTTTCTGAGATAGATTGGGCATAACTCTCCCTTGAAATCTTTCTCTACCCTTCCTGGTACTGAGATTAGGTTAGTTCATTTTTTTCATCACTCATACATTTATTTACTTAGCACACATATATGGGCTGGCCATCATAAGTCAGGGAAGCAAGAGTAAACAAAACCGTCTCAAGGAGAGAAGATCTAAATTGAATAAAAGGCCCCCTATGTCCTGCTGGAAAGAAAATGCTTTCTAGCACTGGCTTAGGGCCCAGCCCTCCCATTGGGCTTCTGGGATTCACACCAAGAGGAAATTCATCATATACTTAATTTCCAAGAAAAGGGAAATAAATCACCAAGCAAAACAACACTATGAACCTTACAAAGCAAACTCAACAGGAAGACACTGAGGCTAAGTGGATGAAAGGCTCCTGCTAGGCTGCCCATCTGCTGGGGTATGTGGGGTTTCTCCTTACAGTTGTAGAGTTTGGGGAGTTTCCCTGGAGCCTAATGGGATATTTAGCTTCTCATTCAACCAGTTCAATCCTGCTTCCTGTCCCACTCCTGGCTGTCATACCTGGCTCTCCAGCTGTTGGGTAAACAAGAAGACCCCTGAGGTTTCCATCTGGCTTAAAATTCAACAATTCAGAGATTTCTAGGAGACTCTGGGATTGGATCTCAAATTGGAGGATTGTGTTAATGTTCAGCATGGGTGATAAGGAACAGTTTGTCTAGAGTAGTGATGTGGAAAGGAAGCAGGCTCTTGCTCAGCAGAGAAGTGGCTCTGGTTCTGTTCATCTGTGCTAGTGCCTTCACTAGAAGGGTAGGATTGGTTACTGCAGGGCAGAGGGGTCTCATAATCAGATGGTTTCAATGAAAAGGTAGACCTAAGTCTGGGCTCTAAAACCCACCTTGTTTAAAATTTTTGAGCAAGTTGTGTTTTTATGACTTTTGGCAGTGTACTCTACCAAACTGATCTTGGCTTCTCACCAGCAACCTGTGTGACCTTGTACTACAGTCAAGACCATACCCAGACCTCTGGATATCAGGCTAGTGGTATTATTGTCAAGACTTCTTGGGCACTGGAATGTATGTAGTGCTTTAAATAAGTCAGATTGCTGGGTTCCACTCCTTGATATTTAGTATAGCTGGGCTGGGGTGGGACAGGCATCTGTATCTTGACCATCCTCTACATGGTTCCCATTTCCAGTGAAGGATGAAAACCACTTCTTGTGGTCAATGACTCTCCATGTATGATCTTCTAGGTACAGCCCTCACCTGGGGAGTTTCCTGGGCCTCTCCCAGAGCTATTGAATTAGAATCTCTTGGTTACACTTGAAAATTTACATGGTTAATTCTGATGCACAATAATAGTGGAGAACCAGGGCTCTAGATCTCCTCTGCTTCCCTGGATAACTTCCATAAACTCTTTTGCTGGAGCAAAGAAGTCCATCCCAGGCTAGGTTTTTGGAAAATCACTAAGTGGGTCATTCTCAGACATAAATTGGGCCTGCCTACCTATGTCTATCTGTTGGCTGAGATTGGCTTACGGTAAAGAGAGAATAAAACACATTAGATGAAGCACACACTCTTCCTCTCTCTGCCTTCCTTCCTACCCATCCTCTCTCCCCATATCACCATCCTAAACACTCAGGGCCTTTGGGTAGGAACCTAGCATTTCTAGTACAAGGCCTGGTCATGGGATCCAGGAGCAGGAAGCACCCCACAAGTGTCCTTAACTTCCTGGTGGGAATAGATATTGAGTCATCTTGGTCAAAGTGTGGACTGGGCTTTGTCCCTGGCTTCCCGGGCCATGCAAGAGAGGCCGGATGGATTTCATCCTAAGGCAGTTGAGTTCTGCTCTCAAACTCTGTGGAGTTGTGTCTTGTTCAGTTGCATAGTGAGTCATGAAGTGGTTACTTCATGCCAGGCCTGGCTATGAATGAAGAAGGGAAGCAGCAAGTGTATACTCAGTCTACTGTGAGGTTCGAGATCATAGCTGGGAATGGGAACACTTAGGCTCAAACCCCAGATTGGCCATACACTATGTATGTGACCTTGGGCAAGTTGTTTGACTTATTTGAACCTCAGTGCCCTCATGTTTAAAAGGGGATGATGATAACATCTGCCTGATAGGGATGTTGGGAGAATTTAGAGGAATTAATACATGTAGAGTTTAGAACAGCACATGACATGTAATAATGCAAAACTATCATAATTTCTATATGCCAGGTACTTATGTGGTTTGCTTGATCTCATTTAATCATGTGATTCAGTGTTATGCTGAGATCAAGAACCTATGGTCCAGAGAAACGAAGCTAGCTGCCCAAGTTCATGCAACTGAGTGGCAGAATAGGGTTTGAATGCAAGCTTCTGTGACCTAAAAGTCCACCGTCCTCAATGAGGGTACTGTGTGGGAAACAAGAAATCTGTCATTGTATCAAGAAGTAAGGTATAGGGACCAGGGATATAGCTCAGTGGTGCTGCACCTGCCTGGGAAGCACAAGGTCCTGAGTTTGGTCTCCAGTTAAAAAAAAAAAAAGAAGAAGAAGAAGAAGCAGCAGCAGCAAGGTGTGAAATTGTGGATGGTCATACCCATGAGCCAACTGGGGAGTATTCAAGATGGCAGCGTCCCCATGGGGGTGAGGCTGAAGCAGGGGCCAACTTTGCAAGGACTTGGTGGAAGAGCAGAATAAAGCAAGAAGGGTGGGGGGTAGAAGCCTGGTGTGTGCTTGTATGTGTGCACATATGCTAGGAGAAGACAGGACCAGGAGAAAGCAGTGTGAAGTGTAGGAAGAAGGGAGCGAGATAGGACAGCTTCCAGGGAATGTTGAAGGTCTGGTTGAAGTTCAGCAGAGGTGACAGAGGCTTCAGAATCCCTCCATTGGACAGTGAAGTGTTGTTCCCCTCTCCCACCCTGATGTACAATTCGGCCAGATGATTTTGACCTGGAAACACCTCCTTTTTGAGATAAGGGTGGCTTTCTAGGCCACCTCACTTTGTTCTGTTCAGCTTTTCTTCCAGGTTCCACTGGATAAAGTAAAACTTCACATGCACATCTCAGGAGGCTGAGGAGACTTTTTTACTTTTTCTTCCTAAATCTTTGTTTCAGGGCGTGGCCCAGGCTCCTTTGGGCCCATCTACTACAAATGAACACCAAGAAACCCTTCCTGAGAGAGCTACTGGCCCTTTACGCCTTCCCTCTGACCCCAGACTTGGAGATGATTCTGAAAGGGCCTTTGAGGACAGAGGAGTTTCTGAAACCTTCAAGGGGGAGAAGCTAAAAAAGGCCTTGCTACTTCTCTTCCTCCAGAGCATCTCTTTTCAGGGTCATCTAATCATCAGAATTCCCACTTCCTGCCCTGCTCTGACAGAAGGAAGAAATCAAAGAATAACTGGAATTTCAATGCAGCATACTTGTGCTAAGGGTTTCACGTATTGTCCTTATCTCCATGGGGAAGGGTAGGGAGATAGCGTTATTCCCATTTTATAGACATGAAAACTTAGCTGGGCACAGTGGCACACACACCTGTAATTCTAGGTACTTGGAAGGCTAATGCAGGAGGATTTCAAGTTCAAGGCCAACCCGAGCAATTTAGCAAATCCTTTTCTTAAAAAAAAAAAAGCTGGGATGTAGCTCAGTGGTGGAGAGCTTGTTCAGCATGTTCAAGGCCCTGGGTTCTATCCCACGTATTGCAGAAAGAAAGGAAGGAAAGAAAAATGGTGGAGGGAGAGAGAGAGAGAGAGAGAGAGAGGGAGGGAGAGAGAGAGGCAGAGAGAGACATAGAAGGAGAAATGGAGCATGGGGAGAAAGAAAGAAAGAAAGAAAGAAAGAAAGAAAGAAAGAAAGAAAGAAAGAAAGAAAGAAAGAAAGAGAAAGAAAGAAAGAAAGAAACTGGAGGGGTCGATATACTTTTTCTGATCTTGGTGTAGGGAAAAAAAATCATGTTTAGATTCAAGAAGGAGGCCTCGATATACTTTTTCTGATCTTGGTGTAGGGAAAAAAAATCATGTTTAGATTCAAGATTGGAAGATGTTCCTGGCCCCAGGCCACCCCTTCTCCATCTCTGATCCTGGACAGTCAAGTGTGGGTGAGGCTCTGCCCCATGCCAAGTGCTAAGAGGATCCAGGACCAGGATAAGATGTCATCTCTGTCATTCTCTTGGGCCATTCTCTAGGTGGCAAGACTCAATTGTGATGTGATCAGAGGCTCACACAAGGCAGCAGGACATCCTACAGAGCAAGGGAAGACAAGGTCCACGAGCTGTTGGAGCATAGGGAGCAGAAGTTCAGTGGAGGACTTTGGGGTACTAATGGGAGTTGGATACAAGAAAGGGGCACATTCTGGGGAGATGGGGTAAGGAAGACAGGAATGAACCTAGCACATCCCTGGCCAGCAAGGGGGCCCACTGCAGGCAGGAACATGGGCTTCAATGTAGGGCAAGGGTGGCACAGGCTGGGCCAGGAAGGAGGATCTGACAATGAAATTCCATCTGAGGGATAACTCAGACCCATGCTGGGTCCTCAGTGCTCTCTAGTGAAGGGAGCAGTTAAAGGAGATCCAATATTTTGGAAGGATTTACATCAAAAAGAGGGTTTTGAACAAACAGGTTCTTTGTGATGGTTAGATGATATCATGGGCATCAACACCCATCTGACATCTTGTACCCAACAGGCAGCAGCTAGTGACTAGAGGTTGCCGATAAGTCCTCAAAAGCTGGAGTGTGGCATGCCCCAGCCAAGGCCCAGTCCAGAGGCACTCATGGTCCTCACACAGGGCCCTGAGGGATCACTGATCAGGGCAGCAGGATAGAGAGAGCCTGGCTGGGATATGGGTGCTGGGATGTGCTGACATTGCCCCTGCTTGCTGGGCATCTTTAAGCAAAGCCACTCCAGTCCTTCCCGACAGTTCCACATTGCTCAGCCAGGAGCCACAAGCCTGCCACCACACCCCCAGAGTTCCCTAGTGGGGACCTCGAGGAATAGTGCACAGGACAGCCCAGAAAAGGTGCTTTGTGACACAAAGGGCATTCTTGTCATCTCCATCTTCCTGTGTGGGGCCACGATTAGGCTCATCCCTCATGTTTCATTCTAACTGACTGCCAACCTGGAAGAGTCGCCACAGGGAGAACTAAGCCCTGTTAACACACTAGCATGCAGATGTCTGAATTCCAAGTTCAAGGCCAACCCAACTCAGTGGAATGGCCTGAGTGGTTGTGTGGGGGGTCCCCTCTTGGGACTTGGAGGTGGGTAGCAGTGGGAAGGAGCTGAACCTTGTCCTACTTGGGCTGCAGAAACAAAAACCTTCTGTTGCCTCTGGCTGAGTTGTTTTATCAGTACTGTTACACCCTGTGTATTTTGAAAGGCCCAAATCCACATTTCCCTCATTCTGACTGTACTGCAGCGCTATTATGTAAGGGCTCAGTGGTGTCCAAGAAGCCACTGGGGGCACAGGAGAAAGGAGCTTTCTCATTGCAGCACGTTCTACTCTCCCTTTGTTTTCCACAGCCTCCTAATGGCACCACCATCAGCACTGGTGACTGAGGGGACCCTCCTGCTTGGAAACCTGGAGCTGCATGTGTATATGTGGGGTAGGAGGATAATGTACAGGGTGGGATAAATACTCTGAAAGGTGACAAGAGGGTCCCCTCAGTCTTTCAGTCCACGCACCAAGGTGAGCAGAAGAGCCTCTGCCCCATTTGTGTCCCACTCTTAGAACCCCTGTGAGGGGCGTCTCTATCAGGAGCCTCCAGGGCCTTGAGCTAGACACTATTACTGGGAATAACAGTGCACATCTCCAGAGCTTAGAGTTCTTGCTAAGGTTCCACTGGGGTCCTTCATCCTGATATTTACCAGGAAGGGGGCTGGTGCTCCAGGTACATGAGGAGAGTGAGACTAAAAGAGGGATCAAGAGATCGGGCTAGAGTAGCCCAATGACTAGTGGGTTCTCTCCAGGCCTCCTGAGCCACAGTGCCCTCCAGAGGCCTGGGGAAGAAGTACTGGCCTAGCTGGGTACATCCCAGAGTGGACACTGTGATAGGTGCTTCTTTGGCTGTGGATGTAGTGATGTAGTGATGAGAGAGAGCCAGTGCCTAGACACCAAGGACCCCTGTTGACTCCCAGGATGAGTGGCTCTGTGGGCTCTATGGATAGTCGACCACTGAGATGACATTTGTGTGACCCTTTATGGGCCTTCCCAGGACTGACCCATCTCAGTATCTCCGAGGGAATGGGGGAGTTGTTATCTGCATCACACACGTGGGGAAGGAGAGTTCAGTGTGGCTCTGTGCCCAAGGGAGCAGAGCAGGGACTCACTGGGCCTCACCCCTGCCCAGTGCCCCTGAGCCCCCTGGCAGCTGCCTGCTTTCCCAGAAGCAGATGGACGGTGACTCCCACAAAAGGGCTGTGTGGCGCGCGTGCTGCGGTTCCCATGGCAAACCCAGGCCCTGTGTGTTTGTAATTACTCCTGGTGTTCTTTTCTTCCTGCTGTGTGAGTGCAGCCAGGCTGGGCTATTCTTGTCTTCCTGTCCCCCACTTCCCCTCCTACCAAGAGTCCCCAAATGGAGCCCTTCCCACAAATGAGGACACTGGGACTAGGCAACTGACACAGGTCACTAACAGATGGGGGCAGCCGGATTACTTATTCTACTAAAATAGTTTGATGGTAGTAAGATATATTTTACATGAAATATATACTTTCATATATTTTTAATCTTGAGCTTGGACCCAGGGCCTTCCTTCTGAGCTACAACCCCAGGCTGTTGTTTTTCCTTTTTAATGGGAGACAGCATCTGGACAAGTTACTAAATTGCCTAGGCCGGGCTCAAACTTGCAGTCTTCCTGCTTCAGGCTCCCAGAGTGTTGGGATTACAGGTGTGTGCCACCAGGTCCAGCTCTATTTTAATCATTTTTAAGTGCCACAATTCAGTGGCATTGCTGGGCATGGTGGCACAAGCCTATAATCCCAGCACTTGGAAGGCAAAGGCAGGAGGATCACTTCAAGTTCGAGACCAGCCTTGGCTACATAGTGAAACCCTGTCTCAAGAACCACCAATACCACCACCACCACCACCACCACCAACAAAACAGTTCAGTGGCATCGAGTACAATGCCATGCCGCCTTCTCTACCATCCATCTCCAGATCTCTTTTCATCATCCCCGAGTGAAACTTCCCACCCAATAAACACTTAACTCCTTATGCCTTTCTCCCCCTAGCCCCTGACAACTTTTGTTCTACTTTCTATCTTTATCAATTTGACCCCTCTAAGTCCCTCATGTACATGCAATCATACAGAACTATTCTTTTTTTGTCTGGTTTATTTCATTGCCAGGGGCTGGTAACTTTTTGAGTGACCAACCCCCAGTACCTGAGATTCTGCTGCTCTGAGCCCAGTCTTACATTCTGGGACGGTCACTTGTGAGTGGCCAACCACCAAGGTTGAAGAGAGGATGGAAGGCAAGAGCACCCCTGGGGAGGACAGGTGTCCTTCCTCAGGGACCCAGCACCCTCTCCCCAGCCCTCCTTCTCTGGTCTTGGAAACCCCAGAACCAGTCCCATGGTAAAGTTGGAAGGAAAGGGACCAAGGAAGACTGCACAGGGGGCAAACCCAGCCTGTTCAGTTTCTTTCTCCCTCTGAAACAGATCTGTAATAGAGAACATTTTTGATTCTTGAGAAGAAACAAGAAGATTCTTGATTGTGCCTTATATCCCCGGGTATGTGTTGCAGTGTGAGGAAGCCTTGGTCATAGTAGTCTCTGAGTCTCCGTTTCTGCATCTGTAAAATGGGGACAATGCCCCAGACTCCAAATTAGCAAAGGTAGCAAAGCCATTCTGAAGTGAGGCAGGATTGCTGTTACCACCAGCCCGGCTTGGAAAGAAGGCCAGGCCTGTCCTCTGTCCCCTGAGATCAAAGCCTGTGAGGAGAGGATACCTCCATGCTATACTCTCCATGATCTCTTTGGAGCCCTGCTGTTTGGGTCTCAGCCCCAGGAAACACCTCTGCTCCATCCTGACCTACTGCCTGCTGCCGCAGAGCTGTGGCTGGCCAACTGGACAGACTACCCTGGCCTAATCTCCCAAAGGCATCAGCCGCGTTGGTGAATGGCTGCTATTGAGGTCTTCCTCTCTCCAGAGAAGCCGCCCTGCAGGGGAGCAAACCATCCTTTAGGACTCTTGGGAGCAACGCCCCCAACAGTGGGCTATAGGCGCCACCACGAGAAATTCTTGGAATTCTGGAGTTCTCTTGCTCTCTGGCCCAGGGTTCAGCCAGGCACCAGCAGTGCCTCCCTCCCTTGGCCTCAGGGTCAAGGTTGTCATCGGGCCCTGCAGCAGCACTGAGGACAACTATGTGGCTGGTATAGGCTCTCCCTTGCACTACATCCATCCTGACATCCTACAGGAGCAGGGCTGGCTCTGGGGACTCAGACTTTAATTGAGAGGCTATGAGATATGCAGCATGGCACTTCCTGACACTGGGGCATCATGGTCCCTGGCAGTAGGGCTTTCCCCTGTACGGCTGTCTTCCTTTTACTCTGAGGAAAGGACTAGGGAGGCAGGAGTCTCTCAGGCCAGCAGCTGGGGAGGAAATAGGATTCAGACTACTTTGTGGCTGTCTGGGCCTTGGGAGCATGAGGCTGTTTGGCTTCAGGCCACTTTAGCGCACAGGGCCCCAGCTGGGCCCTTGCTCGGGCTGGGGCTGCAAACCTGTGGCTTTCAGTGACAAACCTGTTCTCCTCCTCCATCCCTCCTGTGGTACACATTTAATGTTTTAAAAATGAGCACCTTCATCAAGTGTCAGAGTCTTATTTTTCCACCATCAAAGGGCAAATCCTCACTCCTCACACATCTCAGCAGGTGCTGCTGGCACCCTTGCATGTGAGCTTCTTGTATTTCCAGTAGTCCTCCAGCTCTTGTCCTTCTCCTCTGATGTCCACTTTAGCCACATAGGGCTGCATGAGCATGACATTCTCTGTACAGGCAAATAAGGAGAGGCCACGATGCTTCTGCATTGACACGAGAGACTTCCTTCCCTCTAAGGGAAGTGGAGCCAGGGAAGAGCCTGAGATACCACTCTCTCCCTGGGGGTATCCTAGGCTGTGCGGGGGACTATGGGAAGGCCATGTCATGGTGCTCTGCTGGTTCTCAGTTTCCCCATCTGGGACTCCAGGCCGCTGGGCCAGTGTGGCTGGATCCTGGCACCTACCTGGTGTCTCCCTTCCTCTCACCGGGCTAGGCCAGGATCAAGCCCAAGGCCCTGTCCAAGCTGGACAGATGCTGACTGGTGCAGTGGACGCAGGCCAGGTGATGAGAGGTGCTGTGATACTCCATTCAGCTGGGCGAGGTAGTGCGTGTTGGGTGCCAAAGACATAAGGCCAGTCCACGTTAGCATTGGAGTCACAACTTTAAAGTGTTAAAAACATAGTTAGCTTACAAATATATAAAGATTTATTCAATTTGCAAATGAGGCAATGAGAAGGACGATAATCCTAGTTGAAAATAGGATATGAAAAAACATATGCCTGTATGTATATATACATGTTAATGGGAAAAATGCTGGAATAAGATTGCTATATTAGACACACAGCTGGTTAATATCCGGAGGGGCAATTAAACCATAACCTTCAGTGCTATATTCTCCACTGGACACAAGTCAGCAGCTCTGGATCAGTTCTCTAGTGACAACACCTAACCAGTCTGGGTCTTCTCAGTAGTAGGCTCAGACTATGTGATGCTACCCCAGAAGGCGTATGACTGTCAGGCAGGTCTGGGAGACCACAACCTACTATGACATTGAAAGAACACAGGGTTCCTTACTTCTAAATTATCTATATTTATATCTACATATCAGATTAAAACAGAGGGATGCCAGCCAGTGAGACCTCGAGACAGAACTGATCAAGACTGAGTCAGCGCCGTGGAGCCGCTGCCTCTGCCCCACTTCCAGGTCTGTCTCATATACTTGGTTGGGCTTCTGCCCTATTCAAATGAGCCTGGCACTCGTGATGGACCTGAGTCCAGAGATTGGGGATGCCCAAGCTGTCACCTAGGGCTCCCATGAGTGTCACTGAGGACCTGAAGGCTAGGGTGTGTGTGTGTGTGTGTGTGTGTGTGTGTGTGTGACATAAATCTCTTGCTTATTATCACGGGGACTCTCTCTAGAGCTCTGCCCAGAGCTGATGGGCTCTGATTTTCTATCCATTGCTTTTTTCCTTGACTTTTTCTCATGGCTACATCCCCTTCCCTGCTACAACACACATAGACCCTGTCATGTAAGCAGATCCAGCCTCTTTGATGTCTACAGAAACAACAGAATCTCCCCATAGAGAGGTCTCTATCCCCCACCTTCCACCTCTTTTACTTGCACTGTGGCTGGCCCATTCTGCACCTTTATATGAATTATAAAATGTCCCTTCTCTTGGCAGATGCAGCCTAGAGCTGGGACACATCCACAACTACTTGAGCCCCACTCACCCCTTGCTGGATACATGGTGGCCCTATCCCTCTCCCCGACTCAGAGATGTCCAGAGTGGTCTCCAGGGCTCCCTTCAACTTCTTGATTGGCAAATCTTTTCCAACAGGAGATGGCCCAACCTGTGCCAGCGTCCATTCTCAGAGATTCTACTCATCTCTTGCACCAGCCTTGTATTACTGTCCAGGGATGATTGGTGGCCTGGGCCATCTGGTGTTGCGGGCTAGGGAAAGCCCATGCTGCCCCACGATTATAGGGCTGCTTTCTAGTCTCCAAATCCAATGGTACCGATACAACACAGATTGTATGTCCTCCTGGGAAATGGAAATGAGGTTCATCTTTACAAGAGGGCATAAAAGACTATCAACAAATTGTCTGGAGGGATCTGGGCACTAGGTAGATTCTATGTGTGTGTGCGTGTGTGTGTGCGTGCGTGCTTATGTGTGTGTGGAGAAGTTCTGAAGAGAAGGTAATGCCCAAGGATATTGAGTTTGAGACTGGGAGCTTTTCCTTGGTGGCTCTCCTGATTCTGTAGTCTCTGGAGCAACTCCACAAGTTCCCAATTCTGTTTCTCCTGGCTGCTGGGCTTCAAATGTGCAGAGATAATCTCAATGTATGCCCTGCAGTCTCGACCTGGAAGTGTCACCTCTCACCCCTGGAGTGTGAGTCAAGTGCTCCCATCTCCTTTCAGAGCATCTCCGCTTCTCTAGACTCTTGCTCCCTGCCTACAGTTTGGCAGGACCCCCTCAGGGTAATTAATTAATAAATCAGCATTTGTCTTCTTGGAAAAGTGATTTTGTTCCCTCTTTAAGTGATAAGTGTTTCAGCGGAGCCTAGTGAGGTATCTGGGGGTGGAGGAGTTGCTTTTATTAATCTGTGCCAAGAAGACTGTAATATTGACTCCACAAAATGAGGGGATGGGACTAGACAGCCTCATGGTGGCGTCTGCCAGCCCTGATGTTCTGGCTCTATGAACCCTTGTCTGTAGGAGGGCATTGATTCCAGGCCATCTGGGCCCTGTTCTTAGTTGTTTTGCCAAAATGGAGATATTGGGGTCCACCCACACCTTCTCAAGGCCTCCACAGTGAATGCCTGGGCTCATCAGTTCAGGGTAATGTGCTGGTAGGTAAGAAGGGAATGCAGTTTGGTACATATTTTGCTGGAGTTTTTCCTGCCCCGGCTGCTTTCTTGCTTGCACAGGTAAGGTGGGGTGAATGAAAGGCTTTTCCGTCATCTCCAAGATCTGGGCACTCTCTGACACTCTAGCTGTACTTTCATCACAGGGTGGTGTCACTATCATCATCATCTCTGACTTTTTTATTAGTTAATTTTATTGGTACATTTAAGGTATACAACATAATGACATTCATCATTAGAAATTTGCACTTTTACATAATCCATCTTGGCTCTTGTTTTTACCCTATTCTCCTGCTCTATCTACAAAGACTTTGTTTCATTTTTTTTTTAACAAAGAGTTATTTATTTATTATTTTGTTACTAAGGATCGAACTCGGGACCTTGCACTTACATGGCAGGAGGTGGAACCACTGTGCTAAATCCTGGCCCCTGTGACTTTTGTACAATCTGAGAGCTTACTAAGTACCATCATCTATGTAGCCTTTCCATTTGAGAAGAAAATTCTTGCCTTGATGGAGCTGAGGTGGATAAAACATCGTTGTTTTATAGGCTCAGAAAGGATAATAAATTTTTTTCTTTTAGGGACATTAAATACTGGAACCAGAATTAGAATCCAGGTCTCTTTCTAAGTTACCTTATGTCACCTCATATCCATATATCCATCTATCCATCCATCCACCAGATAACTGTTATGTGCTCATTCCAACATAGGTAGCAGTAATGAACAGAAGAGAACCTTTTGCCTGCCTATATTTGCTGTCTGTTCTGGGGAGATTCTCCCTTCGGGGAACATGCTGTCCCTGGGGAGGAAGAGGGGGAATATGCAGTGGGAGCCAGGACATGAAGCTCTCAGAGGAACATTGTGTTTACACTTCTTACCACTTCCTTCTTCCTTCTGTCCAGAGCAGACTGGATTCGGGTCATTATGGGAGCCCTCCACCTTCAGATTTCTAGAACCTTTGGCATGGTGCAGAGGATTTGGGTTGAGAAGAAGCTACATGCTAGCAGGAGGAAGGAAGGAAGGACACTGATGTTTTAGATACTGCTGAGTGCTGGTGCAGTTTGCAAATATCTTATCAAATTCATTCCTCACAACAGTCCCAAGGGGCAGCAGGCAGGATGGGGAGTGAGGTAACCTGAGCGAGTGGGCCAGGTCAGGGAAACCAAGATTTCTGGCAATCTCATGGTGGTGAGATTGGGCCTTGTTAGCACAGATTCCCCTGTCTGGCCAGCTCAGGGGACAGTTTTCTTGATGTCATGCAGTTCTCAAACTTCAGCGTCCAAATGAGACAGAAAACCAGGCCCCACCTCCAGAAAGTGTCACTCAGCAAGAGGGCACAGGGGTTGGGGGGTCCGTATTCAAAGAAGTCCCCTGCTTGGTGATTTCTGTACACTTCTAGGGGACCCCTTTTGAGTAAGGATAGCAACTTTTCCTTGGAACACTGGCTGTTTTGGGGGATGAACTGGTATAAAAATGGCACTTAGCTCTGGGGACAAGGAATGTGTATAGGACTTACAGTATTCCAGGACTTGTAGGACAGAAACTTTGGTGTCAAACTCCCCTGAAGGCTGTGCAATACATGGGTATTTCTGTGCCTCTCAGTGCCTGAGTGTAGCTATAGAGGGCGGAAAGCAAGATCAGCATACCAAGGTGGGGCATGCTCAGGGCTGAGTGAATGGGCTCATAGACAGAAAAAGACCAGGATTCCCCCACAGCCTCAGTTGCTGAGGCAAACAGTGAGAAAAGGAGACACTTTCAGTCTCATTGATGGAGGACTCCTAAGACTTAAGGATGAGGGCAGGGGACTGAGTGTATCGAAAGCAGACTCTGGAAGCCAAAGGTGACCTTGGGGATTATCTACTTACAGGGACAGGCAGCGTAGGATACACAGGCTGCCAGCCTGACTCTTGGGATTGGGACAAATGTGCCTTAGTTAACATGGCAGCTTTTCCCCCAAGGCTATAGGCAGCATCAAAATTCTGCTTGCACCAGCCTGGAGGCTGGGACTGTCTGATTCAAGTTGGCACACGAATTCTGTGCAAACCTCTTTGCCATTTCTGATCAACATTACTCCCCTATTTGCCACAGAAAGAATATGAATTGGAGAGCTGAAAGTGGCCTGCTCAAGGCAATGTGTTATTTAGAATAAGAGCTGGGAGGTGAAAGAAGGTACTTACGTAGTAAGGTGAGATTTTCAGAAAGGGCTTGGGTTCCCTGGCCAGGTGTACATAGTGACATCTCAGTTTTGAAGATCCACCACTCACTTGGTATGTTAAAGGCTTGGGAGAGTGCAGCAAGAAAGAAATCTGTTTAACTTTTTTTTTCCATTTAACTTTTTAAACTCAGTGCTCCCTCCATGCATCTGGTCCCGGAATACTACAGAAGCATAGAAGCTGCTCCATCCTGTAGGACAATTTTTCCTTGGGCCATACAGAATCCGCAGGCTGAGCAGGACATCAGCAAGATGGTCCCTCTGTGTTTCTGCCTTGCCTGTGATCAACAGTTCAGAAAGGACATGGGGTCAGTGCTAAATAAAGCTGCTTTCACCCAGGATGCAAGGAGAAAATGGATCTTTATGGCTTCTTTTTCCTCTGGTGGTTTAGGCTTCTCAGATTGGGGTGGAGGGTGGGGCACATGAGCCTCCTCACAAATCCCAGTCAACAAGAAAAAGCAACTCTTTTGGAAGGTGGTTTTAGAATAAACCAAGTAAGTTCCATTTCCAAGAGTGAGGAGTAAAGCTAGAGAACTCTGAGAGATGTGTTTGCGTGCAGAGGTGGGGGTGAGTACACCCCACTTAGTTGGGTGCCCTGGACTTTGGCACTTAGTTTTCCTCACCTGGAAAATGGGAATATTATTTTGCCATAAGGGTGAGAAGATCAAATGCAATAATAAATGGAAATCACATAGGAAGCATGCAGGAAATAGAAATGATGATTCTACTGTAGGGGATATTTACTAATCCACCATCAATAAAACTGTGGTTGATGAAATTCTCGAGAACAATAAGTGACATTGGAAATTCTTCACATTTCAAAATGCTCTGAAAGTTTGCCTGACCAGACTCACCTTTCCCAGTTGGGTGGCTGTGGTTGAGAGTTCTGCTTCAAAATAGTGCCTGTTATTGCTCTGTAGATGAGTTCTCAACTTGATTCATTCTTTACCATTTCCGGTTCCCAGAGCACTTCCTCATGGATCATGCTGCAGTAGTCTTGAGGAAGGAAGTTGAGGTTCTAGGGCCAGCACCTTCCCTTGCAGCATGTGGCCGGGAGCAAGTCTTCTAATCACATGGCTCTCATAGTTCTCTATCAGACAGATGGGATGGTGTACAGATCTTTCAGCTGGCCCGAAAATTAGGGGCTGGGCATGGGGGTTGAGCACAGGGCCTGGCTCCCTGGATGCTCCCCATTCAAGGGAAATGACTGTGTGGATGTGATTGTCGCTGCTCTGTCCCAGCATTCTCATCCATCATATGTGTGGGAACCTGAGCTTGGGGAGACCTGGGCTCCTGGGGACCTCTGGGGAAGGCTTGGGGCAGGGCTAGCTTGAGCAGCAGGTCCTCCACCTTCTCTTTAGACTGAGCTCTTTTGCTTGTTCTGTGGAGGTTAAAGTAAGTTTGCACACCAGTGGCTGGTGGTCACTGCTGTTTTCCCTTGCCATAACATGTGAAGAGCTCTGGATGTGCTAATAATCTTTCTTCCCCACTCACCCCCACACACATATCTCCTCCATACACGTGAGAGCACACACACACACAAAACACATGAGAGTATACGTGCACACACACATACACACACACACATGAAAGCACATGCACACAAACCTACAAACATGTCTCATTCCTGCCTCTGAGCTTGTCCTCATGCCATTCCCTTAAATCTGCCTTTTCTTAAAAGTACTTGTGTTACTTCAGCCCTCTGCTTCCTGAATGCTCAGTGGACCATTTGAGGGGATTCATCTTGCTCCCTGGAATGATCATGTGTGCCTAGCTCAGAAGCTTCTCTAACTAAGGCCCTCAATGCAGTTCTGTAGACATTGGCTGACCACGTTTGGTGGAAGTAGACAGGAACTCATAGTATTTTATTGCTTGCCAGCTCTTGAAATCCACTCTGGGGGCTCCCTGAGGCTCTATGGCTCTCTGGGCAGTGGACATAGTCTCGAGAGAAGTTGCTTCAGGGAGCACACGTATGGGGTGATGGGTCAGTCCACAGGGAACATCCATGAAGTGAGGCCAAGGCTGGTGGATGCTGGACTGGCTTCAGAGCTGAGAGTGGCACTGTCTCTTGCCTCTTCAGTGTCTCTTCTTCTCGGGGCCTGGCCTTCCTAGTACCCTGGCTCCAGCCTAGGCCCATGGGAGGACCAGGCATGGCCACTCCTGCATCCTGGACAATATACTTCTGTGGTATTGAGTTGACAAAGAGATGACACACACCTCCCATTAGGGAGGGGCTTCTAATCTTGCTTCCCTACGTGTCCAGCCTTGGAATTCAGAGCGAAACCAGATCCTCTTGAGGCAGCCCACTCTCTCCCTTGGTAGGCACTGGCTTATAGTCCCACAGCCACTTAGTGGCAAGATGAGCCCTAACTAATGTGGGGACTGAAGTGTGTGCTGCTGCCTCAGCCTCACAGAAATATTTTTTATGGGTCAAATTTGCTTAAATCTTGGGTCTGTATCTAAGAGCAGCACCCGGAAAGAGCATTGTGTCATGAACTCTAATTTCTGCTGAGAGGAGAGGTCTGATAACTCCATCCTGAACACGCTCGGTTGAATTGGAGAGCTCCATGGTGTGAATGTTCTGGTTGGAAGGTAATCCTGAGCTGAAAAGGGGGCAGGTAGCCAGGCCCCACCTGACATACGGGAGCTCTTTTAGGAGGCAGGCTGCCCAAGCAGGAACTTCAGGAGGGCAGGCCAGAAATTCACATTGTTTCTTCTTCTTCCTCATTGCTTTATGTTTAAAATATTTTTTCCCTCAGGGCTTTACAGATGATATTTCTTCCCCAGCTTCATGCCCTTCCTAGGCCATGGTCCTCTCCCTCCTGTCTAGGTGGAAGGGGAGCTGATCCTTGTGCTGTTTGACTTGTCCAAGTGTGAGGTCTTAGACCCGTTCGTTATCACCGACCCCAAAGCCTTTCAGACCCTCACGTGCCCTCCAGATGTCTCAAACCTTGCACCACAACGAGCCATCCCAATTCTCAGGGATACAGTATGTGGTTTGGTGGGGAGACAGTCCTGTAAGTAGGAAAGATGTGGACTGCTTGGGAGGAATTGGCAGGTCTCAAGAGCTGTTTCGAAGCCTTTTTCTTTCATGAAATTGCCTTAGTCCTCCTGAGTCCTAGATAATGTGAAGCTTAAAATTGCTAAGGGACCCACTGCCTGTGGGGACCCAGGAGGCTCTAGGGGAGGTTAATAAGAGATGGGCAGGGCCTGCCTTTGGAGAGCCCACCCTTCCTCTTAGCTTCCTACTGCCCTTTAAGGCCATACACCCTGCTGCAGACCAGCCTCTCAATCAATTTCTTACAGGACCATTTTTTGTCTTAGCTGCAAATTCCTAGGGAAGGGGAGACAGATGGGGCTTCTTGCAGAGGGGAAGACTTTAGTCAGGGGGAAACCCTGGCCGTGAAGTTACAGTATGGATGTCTTGATTTTTACCACTGCAGCACGATATTTCTGGAACAAAAGCAAGTGGAGACCCACGCTGCGAATCTAGTTGTGCAGCCTCCACACGGACCGCTGGTGTCTCCTGCCCAAGGCCGTGGAAGTATCTCCTAGCTCTTCAGCTGTCTCTGAAATTCAGTTGTGCTGGGTTCATTCCCTCTATGCTTCTCCCCATTCCTTCCAAGCTGTCTGCTGCCTGATGCCTGAGGGATCCCTGGAGAGGCTCACTGCTGTGGGTCACGAGTCTCTGGGCTCTGCTCCCACAGCCCAGCCCCATTCCGCTCTCAGTTCAGGGCTGGGCACAGAGCCACAGAAGAGGATGGAGCAAATGGAATGTGATCTGAGCTTAGTTCAAAGCGTATTCACAAAAAATGAATGGCCCAGGTGTGTTTATTTCTAAATTGGTCCTAATAGACCCCTTTGCACATGATCCCAAATCCCAACAGGCAGGAAATCCACAGCTTCCTCCGTGCTCACATCACAGTGCAAGGGCAGAGTGCATCCTGAGCACGGTCCCTGGGTGTTTCTGCAAGAACCAAAGACTTTCAGAATCAATAAAGGAAGGTTCTCAGGAATTTTATTACAGGCTCCTTCTTTGAACACAGATGTCCAGGTGGAGGATCCAGGGGGACTCTCTGAAGCTGGAACATTCAGTGAACGTGAACATTGTTACATACGGGGCTCAGCCCCAAGTGTGTCATGAAGTTCTTGCAAAGCCTCACTTAGCCAGGAGAGACAGCTGCCTTGGGCCAGAGAATCTTGGCTATCAGAAGTTCTGAAGCATCACCCAGTCCACCCCTCAGTTGCAACTCAAGCTTATACCTTAAATGAATCCAGACTAGCTGAACTTCCATGTTATGGAGCTAAAAGGTAGATGGACTACAAGATGAATGGAAGGCAAGTAGGCAATTTTCAGTACCATGTTTGCTATTAGTACTTTACCCTGAACTTCCCAGGAATGGTACAGATTCAGCGCTCTGAATCTCCAGGTGACTGTGTGTCCATCTCTACTGCTATTTGTTGTGTGCCGGGGACTGGGCCAGAGACACAGGGTTTTGTTTGGGGTAGGGGGTGTCTGGGTGCATTGTAGAATACTTAGCAGCATCCCTGGCTTCTCCCCACTAGATGCCAGTAGCACTCCTGCCCCCATGTTGACAGACAAAAAATGTCTCCAGATACTGCCAGATGTTCCCTGGGAGCTACATCATCCACATTTGAAATGCATCGTCCGTCTCGTGGTGCATACAGAATTGATGCTAATGCATCCCTTTGAGGAATCATCTTTATTATCATCCTCACTTTACAGATGACTTTACCAGAGCCAAGTAAGTCCAGTCCCTTCTCTGCAGAGTCAGGACTCATACCTGAGTCTAACTGCAGAGTCTGTGATTTTAACTGAGATTCCTGCTGCAGGAACAAAAAATCATGCACTCCCTGAAGCTCTAGGGAGCAAGAAACTCAACTGGTTTGCACCTGGACAACATTTAAGCTAGACAAGAGCTAGAGCTAATTAGTGGTGTTCAGTGCAAGAGTCCTAAGCTGTGAAGTCCTTCACTTCAGGGGTTTTTGGAACTAGGGAGATGGGAAGAAGCAGTTGGGTGGTAAACCTGCCTTCCTTCTGCAGTAGGTTGTTGGACCTTAGGGCTTGTGTTGTTGTTGATTGCAACAATAATGCTGTGTATTAGTAATCCACCCCAATGGATCAGAACCATTTATTAGTGCTCCCTACTCTATGGGAAAGCCCAGTATTCCTTTGGGCCTTGTGTAGAGTCAGTGGGGCTCACTCATGTATGCATGGTTGCTGTTCTTGGTGGGACTCTCCAGTGTGTATGACCTTGACTCGGGAAGCTGGGCTGACTTGGCTTTGTTCTCGGTAGCCTCTCCTGATCCAGCAAGTGAACTCAGTCTTGCTCATTTGGTAAAGGCAGAACCTGAGAGGGTAGAGAGGAACGTGCAGGTGTTCTGAGTGCTAGGCTCAGAACCAGAAGAGTGACTTCTGCCTTATCCTATTGGCCAAAACAATTCACAAAAGTACCAAAGGTTCAGGGGTGGGGAATAGACTGCCTCTTGGCTGGAGGAACTTCGGAGACAGAGAGGGGAGACGCAGAGGGGAGACTGAGAGAGGTCACTAAGGTCGTGTTTGTCTTTGTTCTCACGTAGCTCTCATCTGGCCAGCCACGAAGGAGAGTAGGAAATGTTAGCAGGCTTAGGCTTCTGCAGAGAAATTCTAGCTGCCTGGACACAGAGAAGTTTTCCTGTCGTATTTTATGACTTGGGCTCTGCGAGGGTATAGACCTCCTTATCCCAGCCCCCTACTGCACCAGCGTCCTAAGATGTAGTGTGTGACTGACACATAGTAAGGATCTAATAGTGGCAATCAGTGACTAAATGCGAATTTAACTCAATTCACTCACATCAACTCACTTCAGTGTAACTTGATTTCGGTGGTGTTTGTTGAGCACCTACTCTCTGTTGAGGTCAGCTGTAAGGGCCCAGAGAGTTTGCTTGGTTCTCAGTCAGGACAATGAATTAAGTGTAGATGTGGCTCAGTAGGGACAACAGGGAGAGGACTGGAGAAGACTTGGTGGTGCTGGCCTTGCACACCACACCTAGAATGACGGCCTGAGCCGTCTTAGGATGGGCATGGCCGAGGCCTGAGTCACTACTAACTCTTTCCAAGATCTTGGCATGATGTGGGCTGGGTGAATCTTCTGATTTTCTAATTGGCTTAGTTCAGCCAAATCCAGCGGGTATCTGAAGTAGCCGGCTGGCTCCCCTTTTCCTTTGAAAGCCAAAGCTCTGGGAGGGAAATCTGAGACTGGCTTGAGAATCCCTACAATGCTGGCTGTGTAAGGGCGGCCAGAGCACCAGAGCTTTTTAAAACCCAAATTCTTAGAAACAGGAAACTGCCTTCGCCAGTCAGTGAAGTTCTCCTCCCCTGGGCCAGGCATGAAATTGGGCTGGGTGTTGGCTGGGATGGCCCTTGCTGGAGGTATCCCTGCCTGTTGCCTTTCAGCTTGGAGGAGGGCGAGCCTTAACTAGTTGTCATTCATCCCTATGTTCAGCGTTTCCTGGGGGCTGTGAGTGGGAATGGATGGGAAGTGAAATGGGTTCCTTCCAGACCAAGACTTGCCAGGCCAGTGTGTGTGGCTTCTCACTGGGGGAAGGTGACGGAGCAGAGACAGGAGTGCGTGCATGTGTGTGTGTCCAAGGAGGAAGGATGGGATTCCAAAGGAGAGTGGAAGAGCACACCCCAGGAGACCAGGTGTGAGTGCCATGTGCATAGCAGGTGTCTGAAGTGTCCCTTAGAGTCGTGGATGGCCCAACAATAGAAACCCTGTCCCCTGGTGCCTGCTGCACGTGATGCAGAAGTGCTGGGCTATGTCCCATGAAGCATGGAATGGGACAGGGATAGTTAGAACTTGAGGAGAGGCCAGGACAGGTTTGACAGAGAGGTGGGATGGAACTAGGTTAAAACTGTGGGGTTGGGATGTCGCAACTTGGCAGCTAGGGTCTGGTGCTGGTCAGTCACGATTTGGGCAAGACCCCCCTCTTCATTCCCTAGGAGCTCTATGAAGACAAGTGTACCTGAGAGGACAAATTCTTAATTACTGGGGCTCTTCCCTCTTCTTCTTAGTGCTTCTGGGTGGGTAGGTCGTTAAGGTCTTTCATCCTACTGGTTTTGGCTTGGCCCTCTGATCTCTATCTCAGATGAGAGGTGCCACAACATTTGTCACTGTCTAGGACACATGTGTAAGACAGTGGCTGAAACTTCACTGTGCCAAAGAATCCCTGGGAGCACCTGTTGAGGGTAGACTCTGGTATGGCCAAGCGATCCTGATGTGGCAAATTTACCACAGGACCAGGAGTCTGCAGTTGACGAGGTCCCCAAGAGGTCATGAGGAACTGTGTGGTTTTCGGATTGACAAACTACGTTCAACTGTAGAGTGTTCCTCAGAACACACTAGGGATGAGTTCTGGGCCCATTGTCTGGATGAGGACAGATGAGTCCTCCAGGAGAATGTAGTAGGGGTGGGATTGGGATGAGAGATTGGAGTCCTAATATCCTGTTGCAGTGCCCAGGGGCAGCTAGGTGGAAGGGATCTGCCTGTGGGTGGCTATGCATTCACTGGGATCCAAGGGTGTGGGGTGCCCTGCTGCTGTCCTCTATCACAAATCCCCTTGTAAACTACAGGGCCTCCCAGCAATGTGTGCCCTTGAACACAGTCAAGGAACAAAGGCACCTGACTCCCTGGGAGGTGCCTGTTTGGACTGATGTTGTCATATTGCCATGGTTAGTATGAAGAGTACTAGAGTAGTGGGAAAAGGAGGGGGTGGACTTTGGCAGCAGGAGAAAGTGGAAAGGATGAAAGCAAGGGTCCTCTACCAGCCCTGGAGGCCATGTCACTGTTGGCTTCCTCTCCTCTTCCTGCTGGAGGACCATCAGGGCCCTTGGAATCAAGCACCAATACTAAGCAAGGCTTTTCATGTTATAGATGAGGAAGCTAAGAGGCAGAGAGGAAATGACTTCCCCAGGCCACACCCTTCACTTCCAGGAGACTTGGGGATACACTCAGTTTGTGACCTCAGACTATGAAGCATGCTTCCCCCTGCCTTTCCAAGACTGGCCATGTTCTCCCTAATCTCTGACAACTTCCCTGGCTTCTCTCTAACTTCACTTTCTACGTTGTGCCTGGCTCTCCAGTGCCCTTCAGCACTCACTATCGCCTCTGGTCACAAAATCCTGAAAGGCTTTTTTTTTTTTTCAATAGTGTCAGCGTTCAGCAGCCCTGACACTGTGTTCATAATGGCTAAATCCTAGTACTCCATTATTTGATGGTCCCTTTGGTTTTCTGTTACGTTAGAATGAATTTCTGGTAATAGACTCAGGGTCAATTCTGAGGCAGCATTTACAGCCTACTCTTCTAGGTTTATTGGGTTTTACCTGGTCAGGTGGACAGGGCAAAGGGTGGGATATGGAATATGGAAGATGGTGCAGGCAAGATTGCCCCCCTAGATAGAGTAATGCTGGGGAGACCAGACCTTCCCATGAGGAAGTGAGGGAAATTCTGAGCCAGGCTAAAAGTCCTCAGGACCTTGAACCATAAGCTTGGGGCCCAGGAACACTATGACCTGCATTGCCAGAGACCTGCTTGGTCCGGCTTTTCTGCAGAGGCAAGGCCACTCCACTCATTCTATCTGACAGCAAAATCCTGAGGGCTGGTAGTCTGTGTCTCAGGCATGGCTCAGATCCCCCTCTGGCCCTCAGTTTTCATTTGGTTCCAGCCCGTGTCAGAGAGCAGCACGCACACTCTACCACGCTCCATCTCTCTCACTGTTGGCTGGAAAGAACATTTTTCTTCTTTTTATGGAAGTTAAAAAAAATCTCTAGATGTTTTTCAGTTAAAAATTAGATTTCATGTATTTAAGTTCTGCTGGGGCTTCATCTTCTCCTGGAGAGGCAGGGACTTGCCTGTGGTCACCCTGCTGCTCAGGGCCTGGCTGTGCCCAGACTATATGCAGGTCAGAGGACACAGTGATGGAGCTGGGCCTTGCTCCATCCTGTGATCATCCCACTGAGCCCTCTTGAACACACTTCAGCCCACTTTGGGGCCACTTGTGAAGTGAATATGTGCAAAGCCTCTAGTTAAGCCTTGTGAGGCTTAACTTCATTCACTGAGAATTCTGGGGTCCTAGAAACTGAAAAACTCTCAAAAGTGTCTCCATCTGTTGTCCCCAAAGGGGGCAGGAAGTCATATATGCTGATAAAATATAGAGTTAAAATTTAATTTCAGATAACAAATGAGGTGTTTTTTGGTACAAGTATGGCCCAGCTATTTATTATAAGGGACATTTTTTATGCTGAAAATATTTTGTTGCTTATGTAAAATTCTGATTTAACTGGATATCTTGTGTTTTTATTTGATAACTACAACTTATTTACTAAAGTTACCCTCAAGCTGTATAGAAAGTCTGAATTCTGGGCCAGAGATGTAGCTCAGTGGCACTGCACCTGCCTGGCAAGCACAAGGTCCTGAGTTTGATCCCTGGTACCAATAAATAAATAAATAAATAAGAAAGAATGTATGTATTCTCTTGCTAAGGAACAGCCCTGTGGTTTTTGAAGATTGATGTCAGCGCCTCTATACCCTGAATCTTCTTGGGTCTCAGGGTGTAGGTAATGCCTCCATTGGTCTCCATGCCATGGGTTTCATTGATGGTGTCAGCATTGCCTTAGCCTTGCTGGATCAAGTCCCATGGCTCCTTCCCTCCTTGCAGGTTGACCCTAACCAACCCTCACTTGGCCACTAACCTAAGAGGAGCATCTCTTACCCAAACCACAGAGCTCATTTCTATCCACAAACATTTCATATCAGTTGTCTTCAATTTTCTGATTCACTCATTTCAGTGAGTATCTATTGCAGGCTTCCTTATGCTATGTGCTAGACTCCTGGTGAAATCAGACCCACTGAACGCTGGCATACATCTGTCAACCTAAGTGGCCTCATCACCAAGGGTTACACATTAGGGAGCTCTTCTGGCCCCTAGTGATGATTGGTCCTCTCCTACTCCACTTCCCCTTTCTAAGGGATCACAAACTATTAAAAATTCATTACAAATTCGTCAAGATGTTTTATATTCCTGTGGAAAGTTCTGGATTCCACCCTTTTTTCCTTTATATAAAATTTAAATACAATTTACGATCTGCAAGCCCTTGATTACAATTCTTGATTCCTCAAAAATTGCTCAGTGATTAGGTTCACACCTGCAACTTCTTTCCCGGAGCTGGACTGCAGTTTAACATCGTTGGACAGTGTGGGTGCAGCTAATGTGCTCCCTGGCTCTCTTCTTTTTAGCTTAGTCTTATGCATTCCTACTAAATTATTTTGAAGGATGTAGGTCAAAGGCAGGAGGAAGGCGACAGAAACGTGCTAACAGATACAAAGCGCTTCTTTTGTGGCAGACACACAAGGCATTCAGAATTCATTATCTCATCTCATTCTTCTAGAGCTCACTGTGGTAGAGGTGACTGGACCTGTTTTACAGTGGGAGAAACTGAGGCTGAGGGAGTTCAGAGACATGAGGTAGACTGCTCAAAGTCACACAGCTGCTATGGTGATGTGAGAGATACAAAATTCCGTCAGATCTGTTTTGGTTCAAAAGCTTCTGATTGTTCCTCTGTACTAGAGAGCTGAGCTTAACTTTATACAGATATGATGTGGCAGCCCTGCCCTGGTTTTTCGGTAAGGCTCACCTTGTGATTCCTTTGATGTAGGAACTGATTCCTAAAAGGATAGCATATTATTTTTTAACACACTTGTTGTGTACCGTTGGCAGACCAGGGTGTTTCTCTCTGGGACACACAGAGGATGAGGGATTTTCTGATTATCCTATAGCCGGACTTTTCGCCTAGGGGTGGATCAATGATTCTGCAGCTCTAAGGGCTTCCCAGAAATAGTAGGAGGTATGGGAGGTGCTGTGGGCAGGAGATTATCCCTGTAGCTGCTGGGAGCCAGGGGAGCTCTGCCCGTCTCAGGCCTAGCACTTGGAAGGTAGCTGAGCGCGTGACACTGTGACAGTGAGGGTCACAAGCACAGCCAAGGCAGAAGAATGGAGAGGTTGCAGGAGGAGTAGAAGCAACAGAAGCAGATGAAGGGTGGCTGGAAATGGTGAAGGAGAGAACAAAAGCGAAGACGCTAGAAGAGATCCAGGGTCCTGACCTAGGTTCCTGGCTCCACATGAGCTCCATATACCCTGAGGAATGAGACAGGGACGTGATGGTGGGTGAGAGGTTTGCTTTGAATGTGCACGTGGGGCATCCAGCAGAGAATTCAAGGTCTGAGTTGGTAAGAGAGTTTTGGGGACTCTTGCTATGGAGAGGGGGAAGATATTTTCCTGAGGGTCCTGGCATCCAGAGCTCCTGCAGTATCCATGTTCCCGGCCTCCCACCCACACTGTGGTTCTGCCTGGTGTGTGCATACGTGTACACTCTTAACATTACTCTCAACGCCACACATTGCCCCTGTGTGGATACACACCCTCATGTATCTGTGCATACCCTCTCATACACCCACATTAATCTGGTCTTGTATCCAGGCCTGCACTCCCCATCCTCAGACTTATATACTTAGACATGCACACACTCAAACACACTGATTCATGCCTTGCATGCACATGGTTCTTTGCTCATCACACCCTCCTGCTCCTGATCAGCTCTTGCTGAGTAAAGTCGGCCTTTCTTGGCCTCCCCAGAGAGGGGCTGATGCCTGGAAGCTGTGGCGCTCACTGCAACAGCCAGGTGGCCCAACTGGGGATGACCCCAGCCCCACACTGCCATTCCGCCTTTGGCACTGGCTGGGGCTGAATGGCTGTGATGAACCTCTAATAGACTCAAAGCCCTTTTGTTCATAATTCCAGGCTACCAGGAACTGCAAGACCAGATGACCTTGAAGTGGGACAAATGTCAGGACTGGACAAGTCCCAAGAGTGCCCTCTGTCTGGTCCATTGTACAGATGGGAAGACTGAGGCTCAGAAAGAGCCTGACTTGCTCAGGATCTCCTGCCGGGGCTGGTGGCTGGGGACTAGAACACTGGATGCCTGTGCCTGGGGCGGGAACCCTCAGTGTGCCCTGGCTGAAAACTGGACCACAGAGAATCTGGTGTGGAATGTCTCCCTTCCTACCCAGAATCTTGACCCGGATGGGGACTCACAGAAATAAAGGAGAAAAGGGTGGCTGTCTCTCCTGCTGTCACCCTTGTCATATCTCCAAGCAGCCTAGTTTCCTGTAAGGATGACTATTTATGGAACTCCTATTTAAGAGTTATCTAAAACCTTCTTGAACTTGACTTTTGCCCCTGCTGCTATCTTCTCTTGGGGGGAAATGAGTACTATAAATGGCATCTACCACATAAAGTTATATTTCCTTTCATTTGCTTTGAGTTCTCATGCTTGAGATCTATCTGAGGTCCTGGGATCAGCAGTCGGGGCTCCCACCTTCCTTTCTGGGGCTGCTGCATTCTCCTCCCCATAGAGTGGGAAGCCTGAGCGTCCAGCTTCCCACAGCTTCAGTCACCTGGAAGCGCCACATTTCTTTGTCTAAACCAATCTCCGGACAGCCCAGTGTGGTTGCAAATGGCTGCCATGGGGTTGGCTTCCTCACTTGCTGTTGTGCATCTCTCTCTCTCTCTC
>NW_022900942.1:38105547-38119089 GCF_012274545.1 Fukomys damarensis | reverse complement strand
GCGCTCACTGCAACAGCCAGGTGGCCCAACTGGGGATGACCCCAGCCCCACACTGCCATTCCGCCTTTGGCACTGGCTGGGGCTGAATGGCTGTGATGAACCTCTAATAGACTCAAAGCCCTTTTGTTCATAATTCCAGGCTACCAGGAACTGCAAGACCAGATGACCTTGAAGTGGGACAAATGTCAGGACTGGACAAGTCCCAAGAGTGCCCTCTGTCTGGTCCATTGTACAGATGGGAAGACTGAGGCTCAGAAAGAGCCTGACTTGCTCAGGATCTCCTGCCGGGGCTGGTGGCTGGGGACTAGAACACAGGCACAAGGCTTGAAGCCTGAGGCCTATTGGGTAACTCCTACTTGTAAGGAGCTTGCATTCCAGTTGGGGCGACAAGATCCACCTGGCTAAAAATGTGGGTGACACCACAGCTATTACGTCATACCTAGTGCAGTGAGGCTGTTGAGGGCCTGGCCTACTGAGAAGCACAGAGGCAGATGGTGTCTTTAGGACTAAGGGTGGCAGAGCCACAGGAAGATGTCCTGGAAGGCCTTTCTGGGAAGGTGACAGAGCAGCAGGCTGTGCAGTCAGAGTCACTGTGGGCAAGACGGGTGGGTAGGGAAGGCATTTCAGACTTGGGAGACCTTTGCGGGTGGAAAGCACCAAAATGTACAGAAACCTAGATGTAGTTAGGCAGGTGGTGGGTTGGTGTCAGCGGTGACTGCTCAGGTGAGGAGTCTACCTGGAGGAAGTAGGGAACCATGGAAATGGCTGATATAGCTGCTGCGACTGGGGCGATTGATTCAGGGGAGTGTGAGCAGGAGACATCTCAGATCTATGTTACAGAGCAGTGAAAGGGCTGCTGAGAAGGTGAGGGCATCCCCCCAGGAACAGGCCCTGCCTGTCACTTCTGTGCCCCACCTGCCTCCCACTCAGAGCCAGAAATGGCCTCAGCACACGGAGCCAGACTTTCCAGAGTCAAATGCCAGTTCTTATCCATTGAGGTCACCTGGCCAGGGCCACCAGGAAAACACCTACAGGCAAATACATGTAGATGTCTCAGGTTGTGCAGTGAGTTAGGGCATGTATCTGGGGAACTTGTTGGAACAGCTTCAAGGGGACATAAGGAGAGCACTCACAGAGTTTGGGGGCTGCATTTAACCAGTACATGCATCTTCCTGGTCAGAGTTTGTAGAACAGGATTTGTTGGAGCAGCTGGAAGACAGAAGGTGTATGTCTAGACTAATATACTGCTTACAGAATTACTGTCGGATCAATTTGTCCGTGGTCTCATCTTGGGACATATGGTTGTAAAAGAGCTAGTGTCCATAAAGCTTGTGCTCAGATAGTCTGTGGTGTACATCATGGTTTGTCTGTCTTAGGAGTCCTCACTTAAGTCTTTCTTCAAGCCAAGCTTTGTGTTGTAAGTCTCAGAGTCCTATCCATTGCCTGGTTGCCCATAGGGCCATTTTTCTGCTTCAAGTTTGTCCATGGGCAAGTTACTTGACCTCTCTCGCCTTGGTTGAGTGGGGACAGTAACAATAGCTACACCATGGAATTTTGAGAATTAAATGAACTGATACTTGTGCAGCAGAAGCAGTGCTTGGCATACAGTAAGTACTATATAAATGTCAGCCATTATTGTAACTACACACTGTTTTTTTTTAGCTAGGAAAAGAATACTATTGCATACAAAAAGCTGTAGTCAGGCCTGGGGGCATAGCTGAGTAGTAGAGCACTTGCCTAGCATGTGTTATGTGTAAGGCCCTAGGTTCAATCCCTAGTGCTGCAAAGAAAGAAAGGAGAAAGGATAGTTTGCAGGTTTATTTTGTGCTTAATGGTTGAGAGGGGAAGAGAGGAATATTGATATGACCCTGTTCTACGGGTAGCCACTGATTGAGAATGAACAAGTCTTTGACTGACTGGAGAAAGAGGGAAGCTAGAGGGTCCTTTGAGTTTGCCGTATCGGCAGGTAAACAGTGATGACTATATTTTCCTTAGTTTTACCAAGGACAGAGCAGGAAGAATTGAAGCAAAGAGATGATATAAAAGAGTCTGGACTTGGCAGAGGAAGAGTCATCTGATGTGAAGATGCCAAGTGTTGGGAGGGAGAAACCAGGGCTCCCGCTGCCTCTGAGCTGGATGGGACCTGGTGCATTGGAGACTCCATGGTGTGGGAAGCCAGGGAGCCTCGGGCCGGGGCTGATTTTGCCTCTGGGTAGCAGAAGGTGGCTTTATGCTCCTTAATCCTCACCCTGGGCTGTATGTGACGCTTATGAGACAAGGATTCAGAGTAGAATCTCTGAAGGACCCTTGTTCTCTTCACTCCAAGGCAGCTTGGAGATCGTGGCCCATCTTTCTCACAGCTTCACAGTAGTCCCTGAGCGCAGCCCGTCTGTCAATGGACACTAGTCTCGCACTTATCAGCTGCAGGGCACATTTCGTGCACATCTCTTCATGGAGTTACGTGACTGTAGGATGCTGAGTGGAGTTGCCAGTCAACAAGGCTTGTGCATTGGTGGTTTCTATGGCCGTTGCCAAATTATTCTCCACAGAGGTTGCGGAGTCATACTCCTACTCCCAAACTGTGGGCCTGTGGTGAGAAGTGGTGGGTGGAGTGTCTTGGCAATGGTTCCAGCCCATTTTCCACCTGTAAGTTTATATGACCTCGGGGTCCTTCCCTCCCCCTGCTTTCTGTTTCTAATTCCAAAGGCTTAGCAAGGCTTTGTTTTTCTGAGTTTCTGCTTTCCCTCAGTACTGTGCTTTTCTGCTCTCTAAATATACCTAATTGCAGAGAGAAAGGTGTTGGGGGGAGAGAGGAAGAGAGAGAGAGTTAGTTCAGATGCTGTTTATGCAACTGGCATCCAACTTCTGTGCTCACACCTGGTGGGGGAAGAGGAGGAAGAGAAACCATTCAGCTGTATGTCGTACTGAAGGCCAGACCCCCTAGGCAGAATCTGTGCAGTAGCCAGTGTTCTCCTGTGGCCCTCACTTGAAGGCTCACTAGTGAACTTAAGCAAGGCTCCTGACACTCCTGATGGTGACTTCACCCTAGGATGGTACTGGCAGAGCCTAGATTTTGGCTGTAACCTGAAACTATGCCCAGAAACACTTAACTCTATTACCAAGAACTAACTGTCCATGGGTTTAGATGAAGGAACCGTCAAATGACAGTGACAGACAAAATAAAATCTGTCACTAAGAGAGTGTGATCAGACCTATGGTTAGCTTGTCTGCCTGCTCTTGTCATTGATGTAGTTGGTACACAATAAATGAGGTAATCTCACTTAATGCATAATTTTCTCCATTGTCCAGGCTGTGAAAGTGGCCAGCAAGTAATCCCTGGACTCTTTACACATGCCTGTGTAACATTAGCAAGACCCCTCTGTTTCCTCCTCACACACTTATTTGGAATCTGGGTGCCAGCATTTGCCAGGTACTGGCTGTGTATGATGGCAGCTGACCAATACCCTGCCTCCACCCTGGGGAACTTGCTTGTGAAAAAACATAAAGTGGAAAGTGACAAGTGTCATAACAAGGCAGGTAAGTCATGCCTGATAGGTTTAGGCACCCCATAATGACAGCTCTGGCAGTTTGTGTTCCCTGAGGATCTGATAATTTTGAGGGCTTAATGAAGGGGGATAGTCAGAGTAGAAAGGAGAGGACAGCTGTGTGGAGAAGGTGGAGTGAGCCCTTGGGGAGGGAGTTCCAGCTCAGAGCTCTTGCAGGTTTCATATGGCCACCAGCAAGGGGCTTTGTGTTGGGTGAGTTCCTGAAAGATAATTGATGTACAGTGTTGTTGGCTGCAGGAAAGAAAGAGACAGGTTTCCTAGGGAGCTCTGCATTTGGCCTTTGTCGATGAGCTGATGCCATGAGACCATGATTAACAGCACATGTGCTTCTGAGTCTATTTTCCACCTTTGCAATTGAGAAGGGGTTACATGGAGTCTTGTGCATTTTTTGCAAAGTCTCCTTTACTTCTGACCAAATAATTTCAGCACACATTTTAAAAATTCCTACTACATGCCAGCAGTGAGCCTGATGGCCGAAGACCTGCCTCATGGAGTTGACATTCTATGTGTGTGTTAGTTTTGTGTCCCCACCTGTGACCAGGGGCCCATCCAAAGAAGGGGCACTTGGATCTCAGTGGGGGACTTTGAAAAGTCTTCTCATTCCAAAGATATGAGGTTTTCCTTGTGGAATTTCAGGCATGGATCAGATATTTGGGGCTGCTTATCTAAAGCAAACACAGGTATGGAGCCAGAGACCAAGGAAACCAGTTTCTACCAAGAAGCTGGATGCATGGGAATTATAGCCTGGGGCTGGACATGTGTGAGTGACCTTTACATTTCTCTCAAGCCCTTTCTCCTGGACTGTTGGAGACTTGGTAGGAGCAGGAGAGGCTGGGGTGCCCAGTTCCCTGGAGTGGCACCACTGATGCCAGGCTCCCAGGGCTAGAAGCCTCTTGTCAGCAGAGTAATTGGATCTGACTTGCAGCAGGCAGAGAGCAGAGGTATTCAAGTCAGTTGGGGCTATTTTTAAACACCCTCTCTCCCCAAGTAAGCCTCTTGAGTTCAGCGGGAGAGAACGGCTCATATCTGAGTCCTAGAAATCAAAGCGAAGAAGCCCTTTTCCCCAAGCTGAAGTTCTCTGCCCACCTCAATCTTTCAAAATCAGATTTTAATTTGGGCAGTGGCCCATGAACCTGCCATGACCATATGCCCTGGTGTGGGGAAGGGTCAACTACAGCGGGCAATAGTCAGAGAGCATATCCTGATTTGGGCCTGCCTCCCAGCTGGCTGGAGACAGACCCACAGCCCTAATCTCTTGGTTGCCTGGCAGCCCCAGAGGCTCACCCATAAGTCTGCAGGCAAGCATGTCCTTGCCTGCTGCCTCTCCCTTTGACTCTGGATAGCAGCTCACAGCTGCCTGTCAGGCAGAGAGCAACCACCTTCCTGTCATACTTCCTGCTGGGAGCTGAGCCCCATCCTTCATGCCACCCAGGAGGCAGGGAGGGTTCTGGGGAGGTTGATGTTCTGTCAGGCTGCTGCTGTGGCTACCCTGGCGGTCTGCATCTTCTTTCTTGTTTCTTTCTCTCCCCAGCTCCCACCCCAGTAGCTGCCTAGGAGATGTCCCCCAACAGAGATGCAGTACAGACAGGAAGGGCAATCCCTGTCCCCCTTCCTACTTCTGGAAAAGGACAGGCCAACTCTGGCAGGAGCTGTCATAGCAGCGGAGGTGTTCACGAACAGCATGGATAGCACATCTGTGTGCCTTGTGCCATCACATTCTGTGACAGAGGACACAGAGGCTCAAAGGGGAGTCATTGGCTGAGGTCACTGGCAGATCCTCCCTCTCCTCAGGACCTCCAAGAGCCCCCTGAATTCTTAAAGTTTTGGATGCAAAGAATGAAGGTTGCTTTGGCCTCCATCAATACCCCTCTCTCAGCAGATGTCAATGTCCAGGAGTCTTCCAGTCCTGGTCAGAGCCAGATTCTGTTCAAGTTTGTCATGTTAGTTGACAGTTTTTGAACTCAGTTTTGGGAATCATTTGGTTGAAATATTGCAAGCCCAGGAACTCTGGCAGGATCACTTCTTTCTAGAAGAATTAGAATAAGCCATGTTGATCTGCTCTCTTCCAAGTTTACTAATTCCTAAGTTTTACAAAGAGCAAGCCCATCCCTATCAGGCCGTGCACCATCCTAGGAACTCTGGGAAGATGTCCCCTACCCCAAAGTACCTCTGCTCTAGCCTGTCACACACACCTGGCCCACTCTGCAACGTGGTCAGCTCTCTCTTAGCTTTCTTGTGGGTTCCAAGTGGAGCTGGCCATCCCCTGGCTTTGGGGTGCTCAGGTCTTTCACAGCTAATCTCAGTTCTGCCTCTGTCAGTATCAGCCCTGTGGGCTGGGAACTGTGGCAGCAAGTTCTTTGCTTTCTTTGAGTCTCAGTTTACTTGTCAAATGGGGAAAGTAGGAGGGCTGAAACTGGAGGGGAGGTGGAGGAGAGGTTGGTGGGAGCTCTGGGCCCCTAATGAAGAAGGACAGAACAGCATTATCTTTTCTATTTTGCTCATGTCCTTAAAAGTTATTTTACTTAAAAAAACTCAGAATATTTTAAAGGCCACATACTATGTGCACATGGTACAAAAATCATATTGTACGGAAGGATGTATATAAATATATGTCACAGTCCCCTCCCTTCCCTAACTGCCCGGGTTCTCTCCTCACAGAGAATCATTGCTGTCAAATTTCATAGATCCTTCCAGGAAATCATCTGCTTATTTACTTTTGCCACACACACACACACACACACACACACTATAATCCAAACTGCACAGCTTAATTCAAGCTACTGCAGCAGTCTCAGGTTCCTCTCTTAGAAATGTTTGTGGTTGCTTGTGTAATACCAGGCCTCATCTGTGTAAGATGTTTTATAATTTTCAAGCACTTAACCCCAGCATACCTTATCTGCCACCATGGCAGTTCTGGATGTAGAGATGGTGGTATTCTTACAAGCATTTGCAGATCAGAAAGCTGAGGTTCAGAGAGGTCAAGGTATTTGCTAAGATCATACAGATGGTAAGACTGGATTTGTCCAACTCCCCATGCAGACCCATCTCACCGCTTCCTTGAGTGAAGACTTCAGTCATCCTATATTGTGTTGGCAAAGAGCAGATATCCAATAAAAATCATAGCCTAGCAAACCAGGACTATGGGTAGGTCCTGCCCAGAGGCACGTCTGTTTAATCCCAGCAGGCCATGGGGTAAGTAGATACTCACATGACAGCTGCCCTCAATGTACACACAGACACACACACGTACACACTAAGCACACATGCCCTTCACCCCCACCCCCTTCAGCACTCAGAAGGGAATCCTGATCCCTGGACTCTCCTTTCCCTGTGCCAGTGGTGTTGGAGCAGTGGGATGGTAGCTAGGAAGAGCTGTATGGAAGGCTGTATCGGATCTATTAGGGACCCCTCCACTCCTGCACCACTGGCTGCATTGCGAATAGGATCCACAAACTGACACCCAGGGCACAGGAGATTGTGTGACCAGGGCCTCACTGACGCTCCACATCCTGCTGGACCTTTATTCTAGCTTTTGGGTGCCCCATTGGCTTCAGAAGTTGTCTGAAGCCAAACCCAGAAGATGGGGAGTGGGAGGAAGCAGAAGCCAAATCAACTTGTGGGTAGCAGCTGTTTCAGGGCCTGGGAGAATCCCCTCCTGGGACCTAGATGACCTTGGCCAGAGTTTGATTGACACCTGCTGAAATGAACAAACCCCTGCTAGACCTGAGACCATGCCCTCGCCAGTGATTGGCTCAGGATCCCTCTTCTTGATGTACCTGACCCTTCACTGAGAACATGATGGTGAAAGAAAGACACACTTGGAATCAGAAAAACAGGCCCCAAATTTCTGACCTGGGCCATCTGATATCAAGCAAGTCTTTTAACCCCCAGGAACTCAGTTTCTTCATCTTTAAAGTGGGAATATCCTCCATAATTCATAGCACTGTGTGGTTGTGGGGCAGAGTTTGGGAAGTGCTTTGTAAAAGGTGAAGTGATCCACTTGTGCCTTCATAGAGGGACTGAAGTCGATTTCACAATGAAGCAGGAGCACTGGGTGGGTGGACAGAAGAGCGAGGAGGCAGGAAACTGTGCCCAGAGCTCAGGAAATGGTAGCCAACTCTGGATGGGAGTGTCAGGATGCCTAGGGTTGCACATGCTGGCTACCCCAGTGCTGTCGTTTGTCCTCAGCCTTCTTGACTTTGCTGCTGGCATTTTCACTGCTAATTAAAGTGTCATGGGGGTGGAGAGGAAGAAAAACTCAAAACAATTGATTTGTCTATTTGCCAGCACATCTGGGAAAAGGCTGGGTGTGGGAGGTCAAAACTGAGGCTAAAAATTTGCTTCACGTTCTCAGGGATACACACAAATCGGTGTGTTCCAGTTCTCTATTGCTGTTGCCGATGAAAGCTTCAGGAAATTAAAGTTCACCCCCAAACTCTTGAGAGCTGCAGACAGGTAGAGAAGGCTTTTAAAGCTCTTCTGGCTCTATCAGAAGGGTGACATAAGAACCTGGCTTATGAGTGGGGAGCCAATTAATAAGTCACCCATCCTCCTGTCACCCTGCCGTATGAGCATGCATCCATCTGTCCATTCACTCACTCATCCTTCCATCTATCAGCCATCCATCTACCAGAATTCACTCATTACCCAGACAGCAGCTAGCCCTGTCCTGGGAGTGCTGTGGGTGTCAGAGGGAGCAAAGACAAGATTTTGCCCTATAAGAATTTAGACTCCCATTCCATCTAATTAGATCCTAACTAAAAATGGAGTCTCCACCTCACTAAATGGCAACATCGTTGTAACGGGGATCGTTGTCTTTATGGCAACCACTCCAGAACTTGGCCCTGAGAACAGCTGCCATTTAATCACCACACAATTCTGTGGGTTGGTCACTAGGGTTAGGCTCAGGTGGGAAGTCCTTTCAGTGTCCTCTGGGTTAACTTATGTGTCTTCAATCAGCGCCTAGGGCAGCTGGGACAGACTGATCTAGGGTGTCCTCAAGTAGGACAGCCTCTCTCTGCTTCACATGGCCTCTCATCCTCCAGCAGGACAGCCTGGGCTTGTGTTGGTGGCAGAGGCAGAAGGTAGAAAGTGGGAACTGGAAAGTCTCCTGAAGTTTAGGCTTAGAGCCAGCATGATGTCACCTCCCCTATATTCTGCTGGCCAAAGTTAGTCACATCACTAAGCCCAGACTCCACCTCCTGATAGAAGAAGCTTGTATGGGTTAACATAAAAAGGAGGGACTCTTTTTTTGCAAACTAATAACTGCATCATTCTTCCAGTTGCTAGGGACAAAATACCTGGGGTCCTTCTTGCCCTCTTTCTCTCATGATTCGCATTCAATTCAGGAACAAACTGGTCACCTCTACCCTTGAAATGAAATATATATTGGATTTGACCATTTCTTCCCCCTCCTTCAGCATTGCTACCCTAATCCAAGAAACCATTGTCTCTTGCTTGGTTGCTATTTCCTTTTTCTCTTCAGTCTATTTTAAATATAGACAGAGAGTGAAATCCTATCACTTCTCTGTACCTAGTCTCACACAGAGCAAGAGTCAACATTTTTAACAATCGCCAAGGTCCTGAATGATTTGTACCGTGATCCCTGTGATCCGTCTTTCTTAAACCCCTACCACACATCCTTCCCAGTGTTCTTCAAAAGTCAGTTTTGCCCAATCACAGATGGGGCCTTTGTACGCACTGTTAATTTCCCTGGAAAGCACTTTGTCTGGTTATCTTGTGCTCAGTCCTTTACCTCCTTCAGTTTTTGTTTTTGTTTTTTCCCTCAGTAAAGGCCTTCCTGGTCATCCTATTTATAACAAAATTATTCCCTTATCCCATCACTCCTTGCTTCACTTTTCTCCCTACAGCTCTATCACTGTCATCAATAAGCAGCATATTTTCTTATTTATCTACTTATTATCTAGACCTGTGCTGTCAATGAATAATAAGGTAAGACACGAGTATTATTTAAATTTTCCTAGTAGCCACATTTTGAAGAAGATAAAGCAGGTGAAATTTACTTGAATGATATACATTATTTAATCTAATAAATATCCAGAATGTTATTGTTTTAATATGTAATTAATTTTAAGAGCTTCTTGCTTTTGGGCTGGGGATTTAGTTCAGTGGTTCCGGCACCTAACTCACAAGCACAAGGACCTGAATTCTATCCCCAGTACCATTAAAAAAAAAAGAGTTTTTTGCTTTTACTTTTGGGCCTAGGAATTGCACCCAAGGTGAGCCATATCCCTAGTGCTTTTTATTTTGAGACAGGGTCTTGCTAAGTCACTAAATTACCCATGGTGGGCTCAAACTTGCAATCTTCCTACCTCACCCTACCCAAGTGTTGGAAGTATAGGCATATGCCACCTCGTATAGCTTTGAAAGACTTTTTAAAAACTTTATTTGGTGCTAAGTCTCTGAGGTCAGGTGTACTTTATGCTGACTAGCCATATATCATGTGTGACCATGCTGGGCAATGCAGAATGAGGTCATAATTTCACAAGGGCCTGGATTTTTGACTGTTTCATTCATGGCTGCATCCACAAATGTAGAACAATGTTTGGCAGGTATGCAATGTGACTTTAAATAAATATAACGAATGCTTAAAATTAAAAAAATATTTATTACAGTAAAGGACACATTGTCACTAATCCATTTCAAAATACTTGGTGTCCTGAATTGATTCAAAATGTTTACCTGTTGTGGTCATTTTGACTTTGGAGAAGAGCTAGAGGTCGCACACTGCCAGATCCGATGAATAAGGTGGATGAAGACACACCGTACTGTTTTTATTTTACCGAAATTGCTTTAAAGATTTAAAAAAGATTCATGACAGGGCAACTAAAGATGATTACAAAAGAGAAGTTTCAGAGATGCTTCACAAAGTGGCGAAAACAATGGGAAAAATGTTCAAAGCCAGGGGGAGTATTTTTGAAGGGGGGAACTAAACGCAATATGTCTTTCAGTGTGATACGTTTTTAAGTTTCAAAACTCACCATATTTTTGATCATATGAATCAAATGCAATTTTGTGGCATGGGAGTTTGAGATCCAGGATGAGTGTGTCTGGCCAATCTCATTCTGCAGGCCGCTGGGACAGAACTGGGAATGGTAAGGCAGGCTTTCTTCCCCAGCCTTGCTACCTCACTCGGCTTCTCTGTGTTCATTCTTTCAGGGCACATAGACGCCTTGCCAGTTCATCCACTCTGAACATCAGGACGTCATGTGCTACCCTCCTTTGTGCATCTGCATTTGGAGGTAGTGGTGAGAGAGCCATGCTGCCTCCAAAGCAGCAATGTCCCTGGAGAGGAGAACCCCTGGTGCCCTTGAAGTAGGCATCCTGGAAGTAGGATGCCAACCCCAGGGCTTCTGTTGGCAGGTTGCCCTTGCTACTTTCCTTTGCCTGCTGCTTCAAGCTGGACCATGCTGGGATTGACAGGAAGAGTGGGAATTTGGGAACGACAGGTGCTGTCAGGATTTGGTAATGTCGGCAGCCGGCCCTGGGATAGCCCAGTGGAGGGTAAGAGGTGTTTCTACCTTGCAGGCACTTTCATACATGATGCTTTGCACGATCCAACGTACCACATGAGCAGGTGTGGTGCTGCATGCTCATTATGCTGATCAGAAAGCGAAAGCCCACAGATAGGAAGCTTTGTGCCCCACTTGGTCTCCTGAGGGCTTGCCTGAGCCTCTTCTCCATAGAAGCAGGTAGCCTTGGGCTGAGGGCTCACTTGGTCAAGCTAGGGTGACTTGTTCAAAGGGACACTGGCCTGAAAGAACTATGCAGTATTCTAAGTGAAAAGCAGAGGGGACAGGGGCATAGCTGGAGAAGTGGCTAGCGAGGACTGACAGGGTCAGGGAAGGCGGGAGAAATCACGGACCAAGCCAGGGGCAGCAGAGGGGCTGATGGAGTCGCTTGAGGTGGCTTGAGATGGGCCTTTGCTGCTTGTCAGGAATCTGGGATTTGCCAGTTCTGAAAAGCCCTTAAGGCTCTTCCTTTCCCTGGCACTTCCTCCCTCCCTCCACTCCCCTCCTCCCTTTCCCTCCTCTCTCCCTTGTGTTATCTCCTTTCCAGTTCTCTTTTACAAACTTATTTCTCCCCTGCCTTCCTTTCTCTTCTCTCATAGTATATTTCCACCATCAGTGTTCTTCACTTTCTCTCTCTCTCTGACACACACACACACACACACACACACACCCACCCAGAGGGCTAGATGGGGTGCCCTGGAGCAGTACTGGTTGGAATCTAATGTAACTGTCTCTGGCTCCCCCTAAAAGCAAGCAGACACTCTACCACTGCTGTGGTCTGGGCTCAGGGGAAGGGGAGGCCAAGAGCTCCCATAGTGCTCGGCTCCCTCTACTGTCTGAAAACCCGGTCAGAACCTCAGAACCTGATCTCCTGAGCCATGGTCCAGGCTCTTTTCCTCCTCTCTTCTCCATCACTGCGTTTCAGTCCAGCTTCTGCAGAGCAGAGGCACAGCGGAGCTGTCATCAGAATTCTCTTGGAGCCATGGAAGGAAGGCCCAGGAAAGAAGACGCTGCCTGTCCTGTCCACTGTGTTCATAGGGCCGGCCTGTGTGTGAGTAACCTATGCCCTGCAGCCTCCATAGGAAGGGCTCTGTGGACATGGCTTTCCACACTTGCTCCCTGCTCATGTGAGATGGGCCCAGAAGCCTGTGCACTTCTTAACAGGGGTTTGATTTTAAAATTAATTTACTTGAGCCTGGGCTATACAGTGAATTCATGGACGCCCTGAAGAGACCATGTCTCAAAAAAAAAAAAAAATCAATTTACTTGAGTCTTTATAAAGCACAGAATATTAGAAGAATCTCTAAACTCCTGAGCTAAGAGGACAGGCACGTGGTTGACAAGGCTGATCTGTGAATCATGGTGCAGGCTTCTGCCTTTAGCTGGTGGCAGCAGGAGGCTCTGTTGTGGATCTGAATTTGCTTCATCTGGGTTAGTAAGTTACACACTTACTACTCATGTTCCACACAGATCCTCAGTTCATGCTGGACTTGTGATAGGCAACTGTGCTCACTGCAAAGAATTCTTGCTCTTTCTGTCTATGATTCTTCAAGGCTGCAGCCTTCACCCAACTCATACAAGAATTGAACCCAGGATCTTCACACTGAGCAACATTCCCCAGCCCTTTTTATTTTTTATTTTGAGACAGAGTGTTGCTAAGTTGCCCAGGCTGGGCTTGAGCTTGTGCTCTTCTTGCCTCAGCTTTCCTGGGTCTATACTATCATACTCAAACCTGGTCTTTCCACCAGCAGCTGCTTTAGTTACCTTTGCTCCTCTGCCTCCATGAAAATCCACATGGGGCTCAGATGCCGGCAGACAGTTCCTGCTTTCTACCGAGGTTTTTAGCAAGAGGCTGCTTCCTACACATTGAGCCCACTCATCCACTGAGGTCTTACTATGTGTTAGCATCTGTGCTAGGCACCAGGGATACAAGAGAATGAAGAAACCACTGACACCTTCCACAAAATACCCTGCTATGCCTGGGTATTTTGATAGACCCAAGAGGCTTGTTCTCATGAGAAAGTTTACAAAGAACTTACGGGTATCTTTTGGGATGGCAGCCTGGAAAACTATTCCTTATCCACATATTTCTTTTCTGTGATTACATCTCTTCTCTGACCATCCCTCCCTTCTACTCTCCTTTTCTTTACTCCTAGTCCACAGGCAGCTGGAGCCACACACTGGCGTTTGCTGCTGGCTGGAAGTTTGTGATTTAATTGTCTCAAAACTATAGACAAATAGGCTTCCTGAGGATGTAACTTCTCCTCTCTTCAGTGTTTTGAGAGCTGGAATTCCGGTTCTCTGGAAGAAGCTGAGTTTTTCATCAGAAATAAAAGATTGGCCCTGAAGCATCAGGAACCTGTTCTGGGCTTTAAAGGCCCCTTTGGGAATATCACTTCCTGGGTAGACCCTGCATGTCCTTCATTGGAAAGGGAACCAAATTA
>NW_022900942.1:38077896-38105441 GCF_012274545.1 Fukomys damarensis | reverse complement strand
GAAGGTGGGGGCGGGGAGCAGACATCTGGTAGACCAAAGGGTTGAAAACAGGCCTCTTGGGTTGATCAGATGGGAACAACAGAGGTTAAACTGAGTTACCTGGAGGTTAGGAAACCAAGAAGAATGCCTGCAAAGCTGAGTTTTGGGCAGATGGCCCACTTTCATTTTCTTTGTCTTGGATTTATCTAGTTTATAGTCAAGTAGCTAGCTTCTGAAGTGTACCCCAGACTCCCAACCCTGTCATCCATGACTCCCCACTGTTTACCCTCCTTCCTTTTCCGGTAGTAGCCCCCCAAGCATCCTGCATGTGAAAGAATCACAGAGGATCCATTCCCTGGTCCCATGGAGTTTAAATATCTCCCAGGCTGCAGAAGTCAGTGTGGGCCACAGAGGGATGATGTAGGAAACAAAATTCTGAGCTGTACTGTGTTGAGGGAAGAGGAGGCTCCTTTGAGGCTATGTTGAGGGGAATGTGAGGCCCATCTTTGGACACCAGCCTGTGGCTCGCATCTCCACTTCGCACTGTGGCTCAGGCTCCAGGCTTGGTCCCTGAGAACCCCAGGCTTGGCCTCCCTCTTATCAGTCTCTCCCACCCCAGCATCTTGGCCATCACAGGCTAGGTGTCAACTTTAAGTATGATCAGCACACCACGTGCAGAAGTGGGAAGGTGGAGCAGGCGCTGCAGGGAATTTGCATCATCCCATGGAAGGGTAGAAATGCCCATTCTTTGCTGGTGCTCCCGCTGCTCGGCTGGGCAGCTTGTTGGCTTCTAAGTGAGCATCTGCAATGATGAGGACACAGGACTTCCTTTTTTTAAAAATTAATTTTATTGGTATATTTTAGATTCATGTGATAACATGCATCATAGGGAATTTGTTCCTGTACGTACTATATCTTGATTCATTTTTTTCCCATTTCCCTCCCCTCCCTTCAACCCCTCTTCCTTTCCTAGAACTTTCTGAGAAATGTCTTCATGTGGATTCAAATTTGTCTCTCAGAATGAGTTTTCCCTGACTGCAGCTCTGACCTGACCGAGTGTCCTCTCCCTTGCTCATACCCAGATTCTCCAGCTGTTCCTCATGCCATGACTGTAGTTCTCTCACAACCCTACTCTCCTCCATCAGGTCCAGCTCATAAATGTCCACCTTGGCACAAGATGCCTGCCCAGCCATCCTTTCGACCTGTTGCATACTGGGAAAGGCAAATCCTGAAGCCTTTCATGGGAGGGTGGTCCAGAGGCCCTGTGGGATTTGCCTTGCCACAGAGGCTCCCACCTCAGTCTGCTCTGGGAAGCTGGGGCTTGTCCTTGGTTTCAGGCCAGAGGGGGCCTCGGGTTGTTGGCCAATGGGGGCCTGGCTGTGCCTGAGCAATCTCACCACCACAGCCTTCCTCAGCATCTCTGTAGGGAGATTCAAAACCACTCCTCATGGGTGTCAGCAGCTGGAGACTTGACAGTAATCCGTCAACCCTTCAGGCTGGAACAGGCTTGTTTCTAGGGGAGCTATGGAGAGGGAAAGGGGAAGAGGAGGAGAGGTGGGACCACCAGGGCGATGGCATGCATTTCTGGCCAGTAGCCCACTTGGGCTGGTGGGTTCTTCCCTGGGGGACCTGTGTGAGTCTGCATGAATGTGTGAGTATTCCATACAGGGAGGAGGGGACTCTATTAGGGCAGAAGGCAGGGATCACAGCACCTAGACTCAGGAGGCCCTGAACTCTAGCCTGACTCTGCCAGAAGTAACCAAAAGCCTTGGACAAGCTACACAAGGCCTGAAAAAGTTCACCGTGACTGTGAGAAGGGGTGTCTTGGCCCCCTTAGAAGCTCCTTGGCACTGTGGTCTTCCTCACAGCCTCTGTGGGTAGACCTCTGCTTTGCAAAAGACTTTTTAGTGGCTGGTGCGTGCTTTTGAAAAAGGAGCACACACTGAGAGCTCCAGTGATTAGGTCAAGACCTGTCCCCACTGGTGGCCTCTGTCCTTTCCCTGCACACCACCCTGTTGTTTCCAGAGAGGGTCTCTTTAGCTTTGCCCACCCCTGTCTCTGCAATGGGCCCGAACTCCAGGGCCTTTCTGCCTCACCACTCTGGGGAATGATCCTGGGTCAGTGAGCTGTGGGACAGCCAGAAACCGGACACCCTGAGAACTGGCTTGGGGACAAGGGAACATGGCCTGGCTTCCCTGGAGGCCCGGAGGGTCTGGTTCCCATCCTCTTCTAGGGTTCCCAGGAGGAGTGAGGTCTGGCTCTGGTTGGCTGGGCGATCCCTGACAGGATTCTGGGCAGGCCTGTGCCTGAGGCTCCCACAAATAGAAAATGATTGTCACCAGGGAAACATGATGGGTGGCAGCCCACAGGCTGGGCCGAGGTGTCAGGTGCCAGTGTGGTGCCATCAGCTTCACCTGCCCTTCCTCCTGCAGCCCCTTTTGTCTGAGGACTGACTATGGGGCCTCTCAGACCTGGAGCCTTGAGGGGGAAGCTTTGAGGGTGCAGAGCAATTTGCTAAAAGAGTAGAACAAGTAATACTGGGTCTGGGCCGTGTGTGTGTGTGTGTGTGTGTGTGTGTGTGTGTGTGGAGAGACACAGAGAGAGAGAGAGAGAGAGAGAGAGAGAGAGAGAGACAGCCTTCAGTCAGGAGTGGGCCATCCTCCTCAGCCCTTGCCCCACTGCCTCCACCATCGCTGGTACTCTTAGTATTGTCCTGGCTTCTCTCTCCACTCCAGGTCCAGCTCTGACTCCACTGCCCACATCTGCTTTACAGAGGAGGCCCAGACAGCATCCAGGGTGTGCTCTGGTGACCCGATGCCATTTCTGTACCACTCTGCTCCTTGAGAGGCCCCGCTTAGTCCCTTTGGGGTGCTATAACAAAATGCTGTGACCTGGGTGGCTTTCAAACAACCAACATTTGTTGCTCAGAGTTTTGGAGGCTCGAAGTGCAAGATCAAGGTGTCTGTGAAGGCCTTTTCCTCATGGATAGCATATGCTAGCTGTGTCCCCATGTGATAGAAGGGGCCAGCTAGCTCTCTGGGGTCTCTTATAAGAACATTGATCTCTTTCATTAGAGCTAATCGCCCTGCAAATGACCACCTACTAATATGACCACATCGGGGGTTACATTTCAAATTATGGATTTGGGGGGACACAGACATTCACACCATAACATCCCTGACTGTTACCTCTGCTTTGTCAAGCTCGCCAGCTTTCTGTGCTCTTCCCCTAGTCCTGCTCTTCAACTTGGCTTTCAAGATACAGCTAGGTTTAAATCTCCATCCTGTCACTTTCCCAATGGGTGCACTGGGCAAGTCACCAAACCTTTCTGAGACTTGGGCTCTCACCTCTACCTACCTTCCCAAAGCTCTTGGCCTTGTGTCCTGCCTCTCCCTTTCCTTTCCTTCCTCCTTGGAGCTGTGCGGTTTCTTCTGTCCGCCAATCCACCCACTCTCCAGCTGCCAGCCTCCTTGGGCTCCTCGCCCACAAGGCACAAAGCAGCTTCCAGTTTCCAGGCATTTGTGAAGCACCTGTTTTGTGTTCTGTGGTGTCAGGTGGGCATCAGATAACCGTGCACCTATGGACTTCCACATCACAGCTGAGCAGGGCCATACCTGTCCTCTCCCTACCCCGTACCCCTCACCTGCCTTGCTTAGGCTGAGCTAGTGCTATAAGCCACTGGTCCCCATTAAGCTGCAATTGTCAGTATCAATTTCCAGGGGCCTAAGACATTCATTTTTTTTCTTCAGAAGCTAATTTGTGTCTTATAATTGATGTGTTTATTTAATGTGGTGCATTGTTTCTGGGGAGACCCTTCTTTCCCTTCGCTCCTTGAAAATGTTCTTTAGCTCAGGATGGATCATTCAACTGGTGGCATTTTAGCCTTATGGAATTATGATAAATACACAGTGGAATCATGGACATCTGCAGATTATTTTCTTTTAACCTGAAGGAGTGATCTAATGGGAAAAGCTGCAGGTAGTCTACTAGCGTGGGGGGGGCATCTGGGAATGTCACTGTTCAGACTTCACTGGTCATTGGCTCATCATGGACCCAGGTAACCCCTTGGGTTTCACTTCCTTGGTTTCAGAATAACCAGATCAGCTGTTATCAGCTACTGTCACCAGGCCCACATGACACAGTGCTGAGGAGGAGCCCAGGGTTCATATTTCCCATCCCAGCAGGATGATGAGGCTGTGAACCACTCTGGGAATGGAGGTAATGGAAGAGGGATACAGAGTCCCTGAATGGAAGTTGAGGACCTTTGCAGGTGAAAATTGCCAGCAACATTATAGGACAGAGAAATACTATTGTCCACCTTCCTTTTGTTCCCCATCCTGGCAGGGACATCTGTTTTCACCCCCCTGTACATCAGCTGGGCAGCCTCCCTAGGCCAGGCTGTTAGTCTCTGCCCTGTGGTGGCCATGGGACCTTGCATGCTGCTGAGCTCAGGACAGGTACCTGGTGCAGAGGGGCAGTGGGCCAGGAGGAAGGAAAATGCAACAGGAGAGATTGCTGCCACCCAGGGCCTGAGCCCCCAGCCCCTTATCCCTGCCCGACCTCCTCAAACCCAGGGCTCCTTGGGAACTCCTGTCCTTCTCTTTACCACTCAATTTCAAACCGATTTGCTTCAGCCAGCCTCAGCGCCTCAGGCTTTTGGAGGAATCTGGAGGAATTATTTTTCCCTCACTCCTTTCAACCATCAGGCAGGCATCCAGGTATCTCCCGAGCACCTGCTGAGCAGCACGTGGGGATCCAGACTTGGTGAAGCCACACAGCTCAGCCAGTGGCATGTGTAGACCCTAGGGGCTGTCAGGTGCCTAGTGGATGGGAGAGGCTGGGTCATCTATAGACCTCTGGGGGGGTGGGCATCCCTGGGCTTGTGGGCAGGTGGCATTTGTGTGGAGGTCCAGAGGTAACACAGACCCTTAAAGATGGGGAAGGCAGCCGTGAGATGCGAGCAAAGTTCCCTCTGGGAATGGGCATAGAGAGTCAGCCGACCAACATGGGAGCCTGGGGAGGGCTTGGTGGAATCCGAGGAGGACTGAGCTTTGATGTCAGGCTAAAGGGTATGGGTTTCATCCGTCAGCAATGGGGGAGCTTCCCGTGTGAGGGTAGACTGGTTGTCTAAAATGCTTTGTGCTATATATAGAACTGGCTCTTTCCCTTCAGAGCTGTGTTGTCCCATCTGGAAGCCATGAAACACAAGGGGCTTTTGAGCACTTGGAATGTGGCTTGTCCCAACCGAGATGTGTTGTAAGAGCAAAATATGTACCAGATTTTGAAGACCTAGTATAAAAAAAAAAAAAAAGAATGTAAAATATCTCAGTAATTCTTTAAAAAAATCAAATACTTTTATTTTTTGGTACCGGGGATCGAACTCAGATCCTTGAGCTTGCGAGGTAGGCGGCGGAACCCCTGAGCTAAATCCCCGGCCCTAAAATAAAATACATATTAAAATAACATTTTGGTTATATTGAGTTATATAACAATATTAAACTTAATTTCACCTGTCATTTTATTTTTCTAAAGGTAACTACCAGAAAATTTTAAATTCCTTAGTGGCTCACATTATAATTCTGTTGGATAGAACAGGCGTAGTCTTCTCGGTGTTCTTTTTAAAACAACTCATTTCTCTCCTCTCATTAGGACTGTCTTCCACTCCTTTATCTTCTTACACTTCTTCTTCCCTTTGCCTCGGCTCTCTCCTTTATCTGTCATGAGGGTAAATGGTCGAGTGAGGGGAGGCGACCCAGGGCCACTTTCTCATGCCCCAGTCCCTGGACTCATTAAAGGTAGAATTCATGAGGCAGACAGAGAGGCCCTCCTTACCCGAATGCCTGTAAGAACTAAAGTTCAGGTGATTCTCTTCTGGCTCATTTTTAGTTCTGTTTCTTTTTGCAAATTAAAAAAAAAAAAGGAATCCATCAAATACATATTATTTACAAACTTGAATAGACTAGTAAGATAGATTTAGTAAAATAGCTGGTATCTGCCTCTGCCTTTCTCACTAGAGTCAAATTTGCTTCAGCTCAACACTTCCCGTTCTTTTTCAGGCATCACCTTCTGATTTACATAAGTGACTGAGAAAATTTCTAACTAAACAGTTAGATTGCTTTGTTGATTTTTCAACTTCTGACATTGCCTATATTCTTCATATTATGTTCTTTTCTGTTCTAATATACTCCAACAGTTATTTGTTGTATTTTTATTATATAAATATTATTGGCTGCTGAGTATATAATTATATAATAGTATATAATCTATTATATAATAATTATAAAATAGTACATAATAATTACAGTTTCTTACACAGCTTTTTTTCTTCTATAATAATTATATAATAGTACATAATAATTACAGTTTCTTACACAGCTTTTTTTTTTCTGCAGGTAATCACTGCCCCATTTTCTTTTGTTATTGCCTTGCTATGATTTTAAAAAACAAATCCTTACCAAATTATCAATGTTTAAATTCCTTCAAATTGTATTTTCATGTGGCCAAATTTACCTGTAAACCTATTCTTTCTATACTATCCCTCTTCCCTCCAGATGCCCTCTTGGAACCCTTATCCTTGTGTGGAGCTGTGTGCTTGAGAACATTCCACTTCTTTGGGGCGCACCCCCCCCACTGTCCCTTATTCTTGGTTTGTGTCAGTACCTCTTTGAGAAGACAAGAACGTTAATTTTTATGGGAAATCCTGCGTGTTTGAAATGGCTTTATCTTATTCCCGCAGTTGATTAATGGTTTGACTGAACATGGAAATCTAGATTGAAAATCATTTTTTTCCTCAAAGTACCAGGAAGGCAGTTGCTCTACAGTTTTTAAGGTTCTAGGGTCACGTTTGAAAAATCTGATGTTATTCTGATTTATGCCCTTTGCATAGGATCTGTGTACTTTCTGGGAAGTGCTAGAATGGTCTCTTGGCCCCTGTTTGGAGATTTTACACTGTGATCCCTTGGAGTGGGGTTCTTAACCCCTATCTGCATTGCTGTGTACTTAGAACACCTTTTTTAAAAATCAAGAACCACAGACCTTCAGTCCTGGGAAATATTTTTTGTAATTTTTTCATAATCCTCTCCCCACTATTTCCTCCATTTTTTCCTCTCTTACTAGTGAAATGTGGAGTCATGTGATCAACCTTGTCTTACTCTGCTTCTGGGAAATGTTCCTGGCTTTATCTTTAACTCCACTGTTGAAGTTCAGATTTTGCTTTGTATATTTTTAATTTCCAAGAGCTCTCTCTCTTTTTTTTAAATAGCTTCTTTTAAAATGGCTTTCTGTTGTTTCAAGGATTCAACATCTTATTTCTCTGAGGATACTCACGCCCTTCCACTACCACCACCCCAAACCACCCAATCCTAACATTATCTCTGTTCCTCTGAATTCATTTTTTTCTTTTTAAGTTTGGCATGTTTTCTCTCTCTTTTTCACTTTGTGGTTTTCAATTTTTCACTTGGTTTTAAATTCCTGTCTGATTATGTCAGACAAAACAAGCCACTAAGAGCTGTCTGGAAGCTCTGTGTGCCTGTGTACAAGAATGGACTTACAATTAATTGGTGTCATTATTTAGTGGCTAGAGAGACTCAGGCATTTTATTAGGTCACTATCAACCAGAAGAACCTATAGGACTTTTACTAGGACCAAAAATTTTCCTGAGAGAAACATCCCCTAGTTTCCAGTCCAGGAGAGTGTGCAAGGAAGAGAGACATGCCCATTGGCAAGATATTTAGAACCAAGTAGTAGAAGGAGATGGGGGTTCCAAAGTTCCATACACAGACCTTCACTTAATTGTGTTTTGCATGGTGCTGCATCCCTGAGTAGTGTCACCCATCCCCTTGGGGCTTTTCTGGAAGGAGGAGTGCACGGGAAAGGGGAGAAGCCTGGGCATAACTGCCCCTTGGGGAGACTTGTCCTCATTCTCACTCGGCTCAGCTCTTTACACTCTCTCCTGCCTCCCGAAGGAGCCACTACCTTCTATTCCTGACCCTTCCAGCCTCTTGCAGTGATTTGTCCACTCCTTTGGTAGGTGCTTGGTATTTGATTTCTCAGCTCTGCTAATTCCTCCATCTGTTTTCTATCTTCCAAATTTCTGTTGACATCTGTTGCTTGCTGATGTCACCCATTTTGTTCTGTCTTTGTATCTGTTTATGGTCTCCTTATTTTGTTGGTCTCATTTCAGTGGGGTTTGGAAAGGAGCAGACGTGTGTTGAATCTGCCAGGTTTAGCAGGAAGTTCTCTGCAAATCTTTCTGTACTGCGGGGTCTACCTCCTTGTCTCATTGGAAGATTCCTCCAGTGCCCAGAGCTGGCCCCCAAAATGGAGAATTTGAAAAGCTTTCTTGTCATCAAATTCAACATATTTAGCAAAGCAGTGAAGCCTAAATTAAACGTGGCCAGAGCCCAAGTTATACTTGGATATGTCTGGTTTTAAATAAATTCTAGATGTTATTATAAACTATTATTTACATAATAAATTATTTTTGCCTTTCCCTCTCAAAACCGCAATGCAAGAAAACTTCTGGCTTCTTTCTCTGTGGACTAGAACTTGCTCTGGATTGGGTGGTTGGTAGGCCAAGGTCTCCATGAAGTTCAGAGATTGGCTAGGCTGCCCTAAATTTTCTCTTTGTGACACAGATGAGATTATATGGAAGGAGGTTAAGTCAAGAAAGCGAACCTGCCATCAGGCCTTTAAACCTATTAAGTGTGTTAATTATCTTTTTAAAAGATGTTTATCTGTTCATTAAACAGTCTTTCCACTCCAACACATAACAAAACACTTCAGTATGAAAGATGACCATGTGTAGACAGGAGTGATGGAATTGCTGTGTTCTAACAAAGGTCTTGAGTTTCACCAGCTCCGGGCTGCCGGGGTGGGGACCGGCGTCACAGGGTCATGTGGGAGCGTCCCAGCGCTGGTCCTCACGGACGCTTCTGTCCTTGCCTTCCCAGGTGCCCCCTTTCAAAGGTCTCAGCATCCTCACGCTACCTCCTGCCGCCACTTCCACCTGGGCCCCCCGCAGCCACAGCAGCTCGCCCCCGACTTCCCGCTGGCCCACTCCGTGCAGTCGCAGCCGGGCCTCACTGCCCACATGGCCCCGGCCCACCAGCACAGCGGCGCCCTGCACCAGTCGCTGACCCCGCTGCCCACCCTGCAGTTCCAGGACGTCACAGGTCCCTCCTTCCTACCTCAGGCCCTGCACCAGCAATACCTCCTGCAGCAGCAGCTCCTGGAAGCCCAGCACCGCAGGCTCGTCTCACACCCCAGGTTCACTGCCTGCACCAGGGGGCGGGGACAAGGCAGGGGCTGGGCTGGGCGGAGGCTGGGCCTGGAGAGACCAGGAGCCAGGCCCCGGCAGGGGTGGACGCGGGAGGAGACAGGGAAGGGGCGGGGCGGGAAAGGTGTTCAGGGCAGTGGGCCCTGATTCTTGGCTTCTGCTTGCCAAACTTTGCCAACAGTCGCCAAGTGGCTCTGTGGGAAGTAGCTTTTGCCTCAGTTGGTGGCCTTCATTTCAGACAGTGACCTCTATCGTCACCTGATGATTCCTTTAGAATCAGAGTCTCTCTGATTCTACAAGTTCACAGTGGACTTTTCCAAGTGTAGGGAGAAGTTTAACTAGGGACCCCCATATCCCTTCCAGCCTCATAACCGTCTCATTCTAATACCCAAGAATCAAAGAATTCCAACGGTAATGCCTGGTTCCAGCTCTGCCCTCAAAGAAGCCAAGTCTAGTTCAGCTCCATCCCATGAAACAAGAGAGTAAAATTAGATAGTACTAGTCAAGTGGGTCTGAAGGAGCTGCACTTCTCTGAGCTTCAACTGTCAAGAAAAAGAATTGGATTAGTACAGTGATTCTCAAAAGTTTTGGTCATAGAACCCGCTTTAAACTCTTAAAATGAATGACTGCAGAGAACTTCTTTTTATATGAGTTAGACCATCAATATTTACCAGATTATAATTTTAAAAAATGATCAATTCATTAAAAAATAAATCCTTATGCTAAACCAATACAATATTTTATGAAAACAGCCATATTTAGTAAGAAGAGTGACTTTTTTTTTAACATATTTGCAAATCTCTTTAAGGCACAGTTTAATAGAAGAGTTGTGTCCTTATGTCTGCACAGTCTTGCAAAATGCCATGTCACAAAGTTTTGGAAAAACCTACTGTTCACCTGTGAGGGTGAAAAGCAAACTGCATCTTAATTTGATCTCTCAAACCATCTGAAAGCACTAGGGACTCCCAAGGGCACTTGGAGCACTTTGGGAACTGCTAGGTTAGATGATCTCTGAGGTTATAAGCATCAGTGATTATGGCATTTGGGGTCCCTGGGGCAGCAGAGCACTGCTATAGCAGGTCAGAGGTGAGAGGTGGGTCACCAAGACCTGGGGTGTTCAGGGAGGTTTTCCTGGGGAAGGGGGGGCTTTGACTTTAGCCATTAACGTTGGAAAGAATACAGAGAAGGGACGAGGAGAGGAGGAGAAGATGGTGGAACAGCGGGCTACATGGAGAGGGGTGCCCGCAGGACAGATATATGTATGTTTTGAGGATGGCCCGCCAGGAACAAAGTGGGAGCATTAGAAAAAGGACAGAGGAAGTGACAGAGTTTGGGAGGAAGGTGATGGACTGCTGTCCACACCTAGGGAGAGGCCTGAGGTCAGTGGGTAGCCTGAGGACAGCTAGAAAGTCTGAGTGACCAACTGCTACTCATCTAGGAGGCTTCCTTGGAGTTTGGGGGCAGGGGTGCAGCCTGTACCCTCATTGGTGTGGGGAATTGCACAGAGTTCTGGGAACTCTACTGTCCCTGGCAGGTCCTGATGCCACTGGCTGTTTCTTTCCTTTCTGGCACAGGCGGAGTCAGGAGCGTGTGTCTGTCCACCCCCACCGCCTCCACCCCAGTTTTGACTTCGGCCACCAACTACAGACCCCTCAGCCCAGGTATTTGGCTGAGGGCACTGACTGGTGAGTTTCTGGGATGTCTGGGGAAGGAAGTCTGTCAATCTTGCTGGATCCATGAGGTTTCTGTTTTCCTTCCCTTTGAATGATGCAGGGGGCCTAGACTTCAGTCCTTGGCCTTGGTCCCTGCTCCTAACCTCAGAGCCAGATAGTTCCACCTGGCTCTAGTTCCAGCAATTAGTTTAGATATAACTGGGTTTCATCCTGGGCCTAGCCTGGGGCTCAGTATTTGTAGTCCTACAGGGGAGGAGGGAAAAGGAGATAAACATTTTCTAAGTTCAGTAACTCTATGAAGTGGTAAATGTGGGTGGAAGGCAAAAAGGAGACTTCTGAGGAGTGAGGGTGGTCAGGAAAACCTCCTGGAGGGCGTGGGTCTTGAGGGAGCCACAGAAAAGTGCTGCGGAGTGTGGTCAAGACAACACGGGATGAGGCCATGGGTCCTGAAGGGTGAAGACGGAGCTGGCCAGGTAAAATTTGGGGAGAGAAGCTGGCAGGAGAGGTTGGGGGTTTTGTAACTGTGTCTTGTAGGCAGGGTCCCTGTGCAGTCTTCCCACCATCTACTGTATGTGGGACAGAGGTCTTTGTTGTCCTCGGAGGCAGTATTGCTTGTTTTTGGATCCTGGTTCCACTCAACTTTCTGATTCTAGTTTTAGAGAGGGCTGATTATAACTAGAGGTGGATCAGAACCCTCAAATACTTTTAAAAGATGTGTGGCCCACTGAGTCTTCAAATATAAATGGCATCACCCCTGCAATGTATTTCTAAATAGTTCAGTAAAAAATAATTCCTCCAGAGATATGCAGGATATAGAGATGCAATAAAAGAGTAAAATAATAACCTTTGGGGAATCAGAATGAAGGAGGATCCAGGAATTCTGTATGTAGTGCTTGGAATTTAAAGGTAAAAAATTTTTTTGTTTTTGTTTTTTATTTGTTTGTTTTTTGGGGACAGGGTCTCACTATGTAGTTGAGACTGACCTGGAACTCACTGTGTAGCCCAGGCTGGTCTTGAACTCACAGCGATCCTCCTGCCTCAGCCTCCCATGTGCTGGGATTACAGGTGTGCACCACCATATACTGGTCTTGAACTCACAGCGATCCTCCTGCCTCAGCCTCCCATGTGCTGGGATTACAGGTGTGCACCACCATGCTCTGCTTCAAATATGTAGTTTTTTTTTTGTTTGTTTGTTTGTTTGTTTTTTCCTGGTACCAGGGATCGAACTCTGGTCCTTGTGCTTGCAAGGCAGGTGGCAGAACCACTGAGCCAAATCCCCGGCCCTCAAAAAATATTTTTAAATGTAAAAAAAATTCACAGGAAAAAGATTGAGTAATTTTAAAAAACAAATGTATTGTGGTGTCATTTTCAGCCATTTGGCTTGGCAAACTGGCTTAGTGAGAGAATCTCTGGGATCCCCTTCCACAAACACTTAGGAATGTCTCAAAAGGGTTTCTGGTTGATAAACCACCAAGGGTGCTTCTAGGTGCAGGAAAGAGAAGTTTTAGCATTTCTATTTTCTCCAGCCCTCTGCTTATTCTCAGGTACAGTCTCCATTAAATTGGACAAACCCTTAAAAGAGATTGCACCACTGCCAATTTTACCCAGCCCTTTTCTAACAAGCAGATTCAAATTAGGAAGATTTAACTGCAGTTTGGATTAAATCCTGTCCCTCAGCAGTCAAGTCAATTCAATTTGATTCAGTTCAGCACACATGGAGCATTCAGGGCACTTACCCAAGGCGGAGTGATTGGAATGGCCTAACAAGGCCTGTGGAACTGGACAGATGATACAGGTACCATTGTCCTGGAGAGATGTCAAGAGGAATCATGCAGGTGTTAGTCCTGCCCCAGCTTTCTTTATTAAGCCAACCTCTTCTTCCTTCTCCTTTCAGTCACTCTGCGGTCTTGGTCCCTGTTGCCTGGAGAAACCCAGAGCACAAGACCCTGAGAGGCTGTTGCATGCCCCCAGAGTCCTACTTGGGTCCACCTGAGGCTGCCCTGCCTGTCCTGTTCCCACTCTTCAAGTAGGAAGCTATTTCCAGGGCAGGAGGTGACAGTTGCTTCTCCCATGCAGTGAGCTCTGCTCCAGCAAGGGCTGGCCTAGTCTTGACAAGTGGTTTTTGTAATTGCAATCCTGCTAACTGCATCCCAATCCTCTTTTCCAAAGAGGACTTTTCTGCCAGAAGAAGGGACACTGGTAAGAAGGGACATGATTACAAAAAATGCATGTCTGGAAAGGCTACTTCCCCTCCCCCTTTTTCTTTAGACAAACATCATTGGATTACAAAAAATGCATGTCTGGAAAGGCTACTTCCCCTCCCCCTTTTTCTTTAGACAAACATCAGAAACCTTGAATGTTCTTCAGGCCATCTGAGACAGCCACAGGTCCTTGTCCAGCCTCAGGCTTGAGACTGCCCTGGCCTTTCTTTTCCCCTTCCTTGGGGGTTAAGTCTCCCTGAGCAGCTTTTCCAGCTGGGCATCCTGGAGTAGGCCTTGGGGGATAAATTCCAAATGTTCTCCCTCCCTGGGACCTGACCCTGACCATGAACACCAGTCCCAATGTCTCTGTCCTTGTCATGCTCTTTTTCTGATCCCATTCTGGCTTCTCAGTTTCAACTCTGATCCCTAGGGTGACTGCACTTCACCACAACTCTACCACTCCCCAGGAAGAGGTCTCCAGACACATGGCATCTGTGGACAGAGGGTGGTGGAGGTGGGGAGCCTCCTGCTGTCCTACCCCCACAGAGCTCCCCTGGGCCTCTGGAGCTCCCCAGGACTTAAGGGTCTGCTCAGCAACCAGGCCAAACCATGCCTTGAGAAAACTGATGATTGAATATATAGTTGAGCTTGATGTTTAGGCACAAATGAAAAAAAAAAGATGTATATGGAAAAACGGTCCACAAGAAATCTCCAGAACAGAATTTTGGGTTAGCCCGGTGGCTTTGGGCTGGGAGATATTTCTAGGACTCCAGCCTCTGCTTCAAAACAAAATCAGGTTCTCAAGGTTTGGTGGCAACAGCAGAAAGTGAGAGAGACATTGCTTCTCCAGACCCACTGTCGCCTGGATAAGTCCTATCCAGACATCTTAAAGATCAAGCAAGCTCCATCCCCCACTGAGCACACTGATCCAAGACTTTCCTGATAATTTCATTGTTCTCTTCTTTCACTTTATATCTTCTTAAGGTGGAACCTTAGGTCATAACTTGGATCTCTCTTCTTTTCTAATGTAAACATACTAACCATGAATTTTTCTTTTTTAAAGATTGAGAATTTTCTCATTTTCCTTATGATTTATTTTTTTACATAAGGCCGGGTAGGAGTATATTGTTCAGTTTTTGAATATTTGAAATTTTCCAGATGTTTTTTTTTTTTGGTTGTTGTTATTGATTTCTAATTTAAAACCAGTGTGAATGGAAAACTTAGTCTGTGTAATTCTAATCCTTTGAAATTTATAAAGATTTGTTTTATGGTTCAGCATGTGTTCCATATGTATTTAAAAGAATGTATGTTGTGTTTTTGTTGAGTGCTGTATAAACATTACTATAAGCTCAAGTTAGGTAATAATGTTGTCCAGGCCAGGCATGGTAGTGTGCATCTATAATCCCAGTACTTGGAAGACTGAGGCAGGAGGATCCTCATCAGTTCGAGGCCAGCCTGGGCTGCATAGTGAGTTCAAGATCAGCCTGAACTGCACAGTGAGACTGTCTCAAAAAATAAAAAACAAAAGAAAAATGTTGTTCAGGTCTTCTACTATACTAAAACTTTTTTGGTCTGCTTGTTCTGTGAGTTATGAGAAAGCAGAGCCGAAGTCTACAGGTATGATTGTGTCTTGGTTCTTTCAGTTCTATCAGTCTTTGCTTCACTTATTCTGATTATTAGGATATATGTATTTCTTATATATATTAGTGCATATGGAATTGTTATGTTTTCAAAATATGTTATTATAAAGTGTTTCTCTTTATTTTTGTTTTGTTTTTGTTTTTTTGGTACCGGGGATCCAACTCAGGCCCTTGTGCTTGTGAGGCAGGCGCTGGAACCACTGAGCTAAATCCCCAGCCCTTCTCTTTATTTTTAGTAATGTCCCTTGGTTCAAAATCTACTTCGTCTGATATAGCTGCCCTAGCTTTCTTTCAATTACTGTTTGTATGGTATATTTCTTTCCTCCTTTTATGCTTAACCTGTGTCTTTATATTAAATTTTTTTATAGAAAGCATATATTTGGATTCTACTTTCCAGCTGACAATCTGTTAATGGGAGCATTTAGTCCATTTATATTAATGTAATTATATTTTTGGGATTAAATCTACCATTTTTCTGTCTTCTGTTTGTTCTGTCTTTTTAAAAATCACTTTTCATCTATTTCAAGCCTCTTTTGGGTTGGTTGAATATTTTCTAGAATTAAATATTGGCTTCACTGTCACATCATTTTATTTTATCTTGTTATTTTATCCTATTTTGTGAGTGTCCTTAATTTATAATATGGATAGTTAGGTTATCCCTCTACCCCACAATAGAGTTATACTGCTTTGTGTGTAATGTGTACTTTCATTACCTCTTTTCTATTTCTTTTGTGAGCTTTGTCTCCATACATGTTATAATCACCACAATACATTGCTGTAAGTTTTGCTTTAAATCAAGCACTTGGAACCACTGTGGAAATCAATATGGAGACACCTCGAACAACTAGGATTGGAAGTCCCATTTGACCCAGCTATTCCCCTGCTGGGTATCTTTCCCAAAGAATGAAAGGAATCATACCACAGTGATACATGTGCACCCATGTTTATAGCGGCACAGTTTGTAATAGCTAAAACATGGAAACAGCCCAATTGCTCATCAACTGGAGACTGGATAAAGAAGATGTGTTTGTTTTTTTTGTTTTTTTGTTTTTTTGTTTTATAAAATGAGGTAATACTCAGCCATTAAGATTGAGAAATTAGTCATTTATAGCTAAGTAGATGCACGTTGAGAACATACTCAAGTGAAATTAATAGGACACACGTGTAAATTCCTATAGTTTCTCTGGTGTGACAAACTAAAAGTGTAAATAAGGGTCAAAATGTATAATTGATATTTTGTAATAGGGAGAAAAGGTCTAAAGGTATTGGGCAAATGGGAGGGATAGGGGAAAGGTAAAAAGGGAAGAGAAAAAATAAGAGAAAAGGAAAGAAATGGAAACAAAGTCTTTGTAAATAGGGAAGGATGGAGCGGGGAAGGGAGGCTAGGGGAATGCGGCAAAAATAAGAACCAAGACTTGTCATATAAAGGTACAAGATCCCAATGATGAATGTAACTGCATTATATATATAAAATGTACCAGCAAAGATTCAGTTTATAATTAAAGAAAAATAAATCAAGCACTTGGCAAACTCTGGCTTTGGAGGTCAAACATGGCCCACTCCTTGTTTTTGTAAGTACATTTTTATTGGAACACAGCCATGTCTATTTATTTACATATAATTCCTGGCTATTACTGAACTATAGTGTCCATTGCAATAATTGTGACAAAGAAATATGGGACTTTGATGCTAAAATACTCACTCTCTGATCCTTTACAGAAAAAGGTTGCCAATTTCTCTTTTAAACAATCAAACTTATGTGTTTTAAATGGAGAAAGGAATATTTAACATTTCCCACATAGCTGCCATCCTGGCATTCTTTATTTTTCTGCATAGATCTAAGGTTCTATTTGGAACTATTTTCCTACTGTCTGGAAAAGTTCCTTTATTGTTGAATTTCTTGTCATGCTGGTCTGTTGGCAGCACTTTCTCTCCACTTTTGTTTGTCTGAAAAAGTCTTGTTTTACCTTTATTTTGAAAAGTGTTTTTTTTTTTTTTTTTTTTTTTTTTTTTCCTGGCTGACTGGTTTTTATTGTTGTTCTCTCAATAAAGATGTCATGCATTGTCTTCTGGATTGCTTTATTTCTGGGGAAATCTATGATAATTCTTATGCAGATTCTTTGGTATCTAATGGATCTATTTTTTTAGCTAGTTTTAAAATTTTGTTTGTCTTTATTAATGTTTTTCAGACATTTGATTATGGTGTGCCATGAGGTGATTTTCTTTGTGTTATTCTGCTTGAAATTGGTTAAGATTTTTAAATTGATGGGTTTATAGTTTTAACCAAATTTGGAAAAATTTAAGCATTATGCCCCTAAAATATTTTTTCTATTCTTTACTCTACATCCTCTGCCTTTGAGTCTTTTTTATTTTTCCACTACTAATACCTAGATCCTTAGCACTGAGCTACATCTCCAGTTTTTAAATTTTTAAAATTTTGAAACAGGGTCTTGCTAAGTTGCCCAGGCTGGGCTTGAATGTGTAATCCTATTGCCTCAGCCTTCTAGAGCACTGAAATTACAGGTGTGTGCTACCACACAAGCTTCCTTTTGAGTCTTTACTTACCCATATAGTTGACCACTCTGTATTATTACTGAGACTTAATCTTTAGTCTTATTTTTGTCTGCATACTTCATTTAGATCATTTTATTGATATGTATTTAAGTGACTAATTTTCTCTTGTATAGTGTCTAGCCTGCTATTAATCTAACCCAGTGAAGTTTCATTTCAGACATGCATTTTTTATCTCTAGAAGCTCCATTTTGGTCATTTTATAAATAAATATCTTCCTTTTTTCTCCTTCCTATGTTTACATTTTCATCTACATATTTGAAATGATTCCAATAGCTACTTTGGCACTTTTATTTACTAATTCCTGTCATTTCTGTGTCTTGAAGGTCTATTGTCTGATTTCCACATGATTATGGGCATATTTTCTCCCCCACCCCCAAGGACTGAACTCAGGACCTTGTGCAGGCACAGTGCCACTGAGCTATGTCCCCAATCCCTATCCTTTTTGTAAAAAGCACATTCAGTGTTTTTTTATTGAATGATGAATGTCATGAATTATATATACATTGTTGAGTAATTAAGTTTGTCTCACTCATTTAGAGACTACTGAACTTTGTTCTGTTAAGCAGCACTTGCAGTTCAATTTTATTCTTTGGAGACTTGTTTTTAGTTTTACTACTACAGGTCTAGAATATCCCTAGATCAGAGAGTACTCTAGACCTGCCCTAATAAAGCTTATAAGCAAGCTTCAAAAGGCTCTCTGAATGATCATCAAGGACTCTCTGTGCTGACTTGTTGGAATTCAAATGCATCCTAGCCCTGTGTAACTTCTGGAAAACATTCACTACTCCTTGGGTGCTCTTTGCTCAACCTTGTCGGATTTCATCCCATGCATATATTACCTTAGTATTCAGCAAAGATGACAGGGGACTCAAATGCAGATTTCTGGAGCTCTCTTTTGATGCAGCTCCCTTCCCTCCAAAATACTGTAATCTGGATGCACTATCATGGGAAGAGCCAAGAAAGTTGTAGGACTTACCTTGTTTGTTTTCCTTCCCCCAGGGATCACAGCTCTGCACTACTCATTATGCAGTGTCTGAAAAAAGATTTCATGTATGCCGTGCAGTTTTCTAGTAGTTTACTGTGGGAGGGTAAATTTGATTCCTGCTCCCCCAACACATAGCTGGGAGCAGAAATCCCTTTATGGCCCTTAAAAAGAACTATTCAATTCTGATTCTTTTTTTTTTTTTTAATGAACACATGGAAGAAACCAGAATTTACCCTTGTCTGGATTTTGCTGTTACACTCTGGTGGTATCACATAAGATGTTCTCAGTTTCCTATATTCCCTACACATAGGCTTTAGATCAGTGCTCTAGCAACTTGGGGTTCAATTCTTATTTCTTAGCAAAAATACTTCAGAGGTGGTGTTGTGTCTTTCCATCAGAAAGCACTCCATGTCTGGTTGTCTTTCCTTTTGTGATATTAGCAGCAGTTGATGATTTTTGCCTAGATCCTTTATTTCTTTAGGGGATGCAAAATGATGACAAATAATTTAATCCTTCCTTATTCATTTATTAGCTGGAAGACACTTATAAAGAGAAATTTCCCCACATCAAGTATTTAGTTCTTTGAAGTACATTTAATAAGGAACATGCACTATAAATGTTTGGTTTATTTTTTAATTTACTGGTTTTCTAAGTGAAGAGTTGGTTATCCTTCAGAGGATCAGTTTTCTTTAGCATTAGTTCACTCTCATCGGTTAAACCTATTTCATGTGTTTCAGTCTCTATAGCAGTTATACTTATTTTTTTCAGCAATACATCAAAAAGTCTGATTTACTTAAAATGAAAACTCATAAATAAACATAATTCTCTATTTGAATATTAAGACCCTTCAGGAATTTTCTAATGCCAAATTTATTTTTTAAAAATGTTGTCATGCATATTTGCCATACATATGAATGCATTCATTGTGGGGAGTTGGTATATATATATATATATTTGTATATTGTATATGTATACATATATATATGTATATGTATATATAAATTGCTTCTTAATCCTTTTTATTTTCCTCCCCCTTTCCCTCTCTAAGTTCCTTTATATTTGCAGAAGTTCTATTTTCCTGTTTTCTTTTTTTTTTTTCTGTTTTCTATCATCTACCTTTTACTTTAATTTTTTTATAATTTGGGTTTCTCATATATGAGAAGCCATGTGATATTTAAGCTTCTGTGTCTGATTTATTTCACTTAGCATTATGGTCTCAAGGTGCATCTATTTTCCTACAAATGACTCAAATTTGTCCTTCTTTATGGATGAGTGAAATTATGCTTATTGCCATGCAAATTATTCTGCCTGCCTGGTGGGAGCCCCTTCTGGGTGGTCCCTGAGCATTTAGCAATGACCTCAGAGTGCTTTGATAGCTGTCTTGCTTTCAGTTATGACAAAATGTTTCACTCTCACCTTGTGCATTTTCTCCACAGATCTGAAATGAGCCCTTTTCCAAAATAGCTATTGGTTCATCTTCAGTGTAATTAATTAGATTTGAGTGAAATGAGTTTCCCTACACTTTCAGAAGTGTGTGTGTGTGTGTGTGATGAAGGAATGTGGCTAGGGTAGTTTTCTAGCCTATAGAGTTAAGAGTAGAGGTCCCTTCCCTGTTGTTTTCTCAACGTGCTCCTTCCCCCACTTTCATCTGGGCCTTATCTTTCCTTTACTGTGTGTCCCCCTTCTGCTCTGTTCGGATACTTCTTTCAGCATTTCTCTCAGTGAAGGGCTTTGTCTTGCGGGGACGGGTTGGACTCCAGTGCTCTCAGGCCTTGCAGAGCTGTTTGCTTTGGGGCCTCGGTTTCCTCCTTTTACAAAGACGGGGAGGGCTGTGTGACAGACAGTGTGTGGCCCTGATGTCTGAGGTCCCTCCTGGAACGAGATGGCTCCTCTGCTGCCTTGGTTCACTGAGGTTGTGTCCCCACAGGGATCTCAGCGTGGACGCTGGTTTGAGTCCTGCTCAGTTCCAGGTGCGGCCCATCCCTCAGCACTATCAGCATTACCTAGCGACTCCTCGAATGCACCATTTTCCTAGGAACTCCTCCTCCACACAGATGGTGAGTGAAGGGGCCCTGCCAGGAAATGAACTGCCAGCTAGGCGCAGGGGTGAGTGGAGGCCTGTGGCCCCTCTGTGTCCCTGCTCCACTGTGTCCAGCTGGCCTTGAGTCCTGGCTCCTACAAAGACCAACCACTCCCCTTTCCTCTTAGCCCCTGCTCCTGCTCTGGGCTGAGTGGGAGTGAAAGGAAGCTGCTGGGCAAGAAGCTGGTCCTGCTGAAGGAGTAGGAGGAGAAAAGGGCAGTGGGTCATGCTGGGGTCTCTGAGGGCAATGCACAGGGCTGAAATCAGATAGGACAGACTCTGTCCCTCCTATTATTTCCTGTGACCATGTGTTCCCGGGCTTTGTTTTTACTTATCTGTGAAATGGGAATGTAGATGTCTGCCCAATACATCTGGTGTGACGGTAAAAAGAGATCCCAGTGGCACTGTTCTGAGCACTTCACATGTCTTAGTTCATCCTCCCAATAACCCCATGCAATAGGATTTTATCCCTATTTTACAGATTAGCAATCTGAGGCCTAGAGAGGTTATATGGCTGGTCCTGGGATGCACTGAGGACTTGTGATAGGATCTGGTCCCTCTGACTCCTAGTCAGGGTGAGGAAGAGGTGACTAGGTCAGGGCCACTCAAGTACAGGGCCAGTCTGTATTTAAAATATTTATGTTTTCCTCAGCTGGACTTTTTAAATATTCATTTTGACTTTTAAAATACTGCATAACACTAATAATATACTATGGTTACGGATTCTTTTGGGCCTTGCCTTGATCCTGGCCTGCCCTTAACCGGACACTGTACTCTGCTGCCCAACTGCTTGGTTTGAGTCCTGGTTCTGTCACTTGGTTGCATAACTTGAGGTAATTACTTTATTTGTGCTTCACTTTCCCCATCGGCAAAAGGGTGTTGTAATTGCACGCACAGTGTAGATCAAGTGAGGTGACTGGATTGGTTTGTCATGTGATGTGCTTATGGCAATGCCTGCCTGCCAAGAAGCGGGTGCCGAGGCAGGGCTAGCTGTCATTTAACTGATTTTGTCAGAGCTGCTTGGGCTGGTCCAAGTTTGGTTCTTGATGAGGAGACAGGGATTCAAGAGCATCTCTGATGCCTGCAGTGTTCAGTGTTTCTGGGTGTGCTGGCCAGTAATCATGGGAGGAGCAGTTGCATATGGGTCTCTTCTTTTTTTTTTTTTTTTTTTTTTGGTACCCAGGATTGAATTTGGGTCCTTGTGCTTGCGAGGCAGATGCCTGAACCACTGAGCTAAATCCCTAGCCCTGCATATGGGTCTCATGGGTAAGCCTGGGATTCTCCTCTATCCAAGCTTTTCTCTCCCCAACAGGTCGTCCATGAAATCCGAAACTACCCTTACCCTCAGCTTCACTTCCTTGCTCTCCAAGGACTTAATCCCAGCAGACACACCTCCGCTGTACGGGAGAGCTATGAGGTACGCTACTCTGTTTAACACTCCTGGATTGGTGGAGATGCTATTACCTTCCATCATCCACCCTGCTAGTGGGGAAGTCACTGGTGGTAGGAAGTCCCAGGGAGGGAGCGGTGTGGGGGGAGAGGAAGTGGAGGAGAGGAAGCGGGCAGAGGATGGTACAGACTCTCAACTCAGACAAGGCTTTCCTGATGGCTAAGTGAATGTTTCCTGCTGACATCTCAGGTGCCCTCATTCTTACCTTGTGTGTACGTGTGCATTTGCATGTGCTGACTACACGTTTTTGTTTTCCTCTTTGTAGGAGCTGCTTCAGCTTGAGGACAGGCTGGGAAATGTGACTCGGGGAGCTGTGCAGAACACCATTGAGAGGTTCACCTTCCCCCACAAGTACAAGAAGGTGAGGACAAACCCTGGCTCGTTGCCTATAGGGGCATAGCCCAAAATCCAGAAGCCTCTGCTCTGGTTAGATGCTTAGAAGCTATGATATCTCCCAGGGTTTTCTTGCTTGTGCTGTGTGGTCAGAGGGAAGATAGTCTTCTTATCAGCAAAGGAGGAGGGCACTGTGTTTGTGTGTGTGTCTGTGTGTGCATATATCTAAATGAGGTGGGCAAAGGTTCCTGCAGGAAAGGCTGAGATTTGCTTTATAAAGCAATTTCAAGGCCAGTGTCACCTATGGAAGTGTTCTGAGCAGGGGTTTCCAAACCTGACTTTTAAGACTGAGTATTCTGACTGAGAAGTTTTAAAGCTACAGGGCCACTGGCTGTATGCTAAGTCAATAGAAGTAGAATCGGCAGGAATTTTGCCCAGGAAACTGAGCCTTTAAAACATTTTAAAATTTAAATAATGAAAAAAATTAGAAGCAACCAAGATGTCCTTCAATAGGTGAATGGGTGAACTGTGGTACATTCATGCAATATTATTTCACAATAAAAAGAAATTAGCTATTAAACCATGAAAGATGTGAAGGGTCATGAAGCGCACATTACTAAGGGAAAGAAGTGAGCCTCTGAAGGTTGAGTCCTGTGTACTATATGACATTCTGGAAAAGGCAAAACCCCTGAGGTAATAAAAAGCTCAGTGACTGCCAGCTGTGAGGGGGGAGGAATGAACAGGTGGAGTGTAGAATTTTATGGCAGTGAAATTCTTTTGTATGGTATCGTAACGGTGGACACATGATGCTGTACATGGTCAACACCAATAGAATGGCACGATACAAAAAGTGACCCTTCGGCTGAGGGACCTCAGCTGTTACTAGTGGACTATTATTAGTTCACCAGTATTTTTATCCAATTACAGTAGTGCATCACACAACCTGAGATGCTAACGTTAGGGAAACTAATGGGGGAATATATGGTAACATTGTAATTTTTACTCAATTTTAATGTAGACTGGAACTGCTATAAAAATAAAGCATATTGTAAAGCCAAATGAGCGATCAATTGTAAAAGTCCTCTCTTTCAGAAGAAATTAAAAACTTGACAGCTATTGAGAATCTTAGAGCAGGATATGCCCATGGTGGTCCAGCCAGAGGCTGTCAGCACTGGCTCATGAGCTCAAGAGTGCAGGGGGTAGAAGCACCTGGTGTCGGAGTCAGATCACCAGCTTTGACTTTTAGTTCTACTACTTGCAGCTGTGTGACTTTGGATACCATGCGTCACTTTTCCAGCGCATCTCTTTTTTATTTTTTTGATTTTGTTCCAGGGGCTTGCTAAATTGCCTGGGTGGGGCTTAAACATGCAATCTGCCTGCCTGAACCTCCCAGCGTGCTGGGATCACAAATGTGCGTCACCATGCCCGGCTTTCTTCTCTTTTCTTTTCAACATGATTCACAGGGATGATGTATGCACACGGCCCAGTGCAGTGCCTGCTCCCTACCGAGTGTTTGGGAATGGTGGGCTGCTCTTACCTGGGGATGAGGAGCACTTTTGCCTGTGGGATGGAAGTGGAAGACTACGAATCTTGTTACACACATCTCCTCACAGAGGTGTTGAATTTATCCATGAGTAATTTCAGCCACATTTATTGAGTGCCTACTACGCATCAGATTCTGGATCACATACTAATAGGGAACATGACAGTACTTCTGTAGCTAAGGGTATCATCTGCATGAGGAAAGTGGTTCTTCTGTGAAGAAGCTTTAAGCTTTTGGAGAAGAATACGGAAGGGAACTATTGGATATGCAGGGACCTGGAGCAGTTTCGATGTCCCTGATGTAGTGAAGATGTTCACTCCTCACAGGGCCACATACCACACCTACCATCATTTCAATAGGCCCCAAGAAAATAGGAAAAGGGCCCGGGATTTAAATCAGTGGTGCCGCCTGCCTCGAAAGTGCGAGGTCCCACTTCTTCAATCCCTCTACCAAAAAAAAAAAAAAAAAAAAAAAAAAAAAAAAAAAAAGGAAGAAAGAAAGAAAGAAAGAAAATAGGGAAAAGAACCAATACAGAATGAAAAGGGAAAATAGATGAATCAGTGAGATAAAGGGCTCAAGTAAAAACTACTCTTAAGGGAGAATTAAGAAAATAAAAATATTATAAAAGAAATAAGAATTAAAAATGAGAAATGAAAAAGATTTAGGACCCAAATAAAGAGTAAAAAAATATTTTTTATTTTATTTTATTTTTTAAGATAAGGTCTCTCGGGGTTGGGGATTTAGCTCAGCGATTTGGTGGCCTGCCTTGCAAGCGCAAGGACCCAAGTTCAATCCTCAGTAGCAAAAAAAAAAAGATAAGGTCTCTCTGTGTAGGTAGTTCCAGCTGTCCTCGATCTCACCATGTAGTCCAGGCTGGCCTTGAACTTGTGATGATCCTCCTGTCTTAGCCTTCAGAGTGCTGGGATTACAGGTGTGTGTCATCACATGTGGCAAAATGTCAAAAAATTTTTTTGAAAACTCAAACTCAGTGTGACATAATATAAGACAAAAAGTGTATCTTAAAATAATATAACAAAGTTATAAAAATATGTAATGAAAATAGAGAAATATAAAAAGAAAAATGAGAACTAGGAAAAGATATAAAGTAAAATTAAAATCAAGAACATCAGAGTCAAAAAGGAATGTTTATAAAATGGGAAGGTAAGAACAAAAGAATAAGTAATATTAAAATAAATAAATGCTGGGCTGGGGATTTGGCTCAGTGGTTCCACTGCCTGCCTCGTGAGTGCAAGGGCCTGAGATTGATCCCCATTACCAACAAATAAATAAATAAACAACCAAATAAATAAATGAATAAATGCTGAGAGAAGTTAAAATTAAAATAAAAATTATACAGATAATAAAAAACCAGAAGACCTAAGCAATTAAAACTACAAAATAGGAAAGAGATTAGAATTTGAAAAGAGAGAATAGAGAGAAATAATGGTTAGGTAAAATAAAACAAGGTAATATGAAGCTAAAATTATGAAGTATAAAAAGGAAATCATGAATCATAGTGGGAAAAAAAACCAATAGAAACAAGGCAAACAGTCAAATATGTTCATCTAGAGCAGGTAATTTTCCTATGTTGTTACCACATTATTTCACAGCACAGCACACAGAAGGGAACATGAAAGGGAGCTGGTTTCATTCACTGATTGGTTTCCTTCCCCCAGAATATTTATAAGTAGCAGGGACACCCTTTACACTTAGCCAATGTGGGGTGGTAGGTAAAAATGGTAATCTTGGATGTCTGCACCATCTGAGAACCTGAAACTTTCTACAGAGTGGTTAACTACTTTCACAAATTTAGCACAGAATTGCAAACGGAAGTATTCAAGTCAGTAAATACTGATAGTATGTCTGCAGGATGTCTATCCTCAGATCGGAGCTGGAGCCTGCTTTAAGGGAAGTTTCTGGATGGAAAGAGAAATGCAGCAATACAGAATTGTTCGCAACAGTGTGGTAGAAGTTACAGGCATTACTGATGAATGGAGTAAATTTGTCTTCATCTGGTATTGAGAACATAAGTAAACGACCTGAGTTGAGTGAAAGAATGAATGAATGCAGGCACGAGTGAATCATGGACCGCAAAGTGGATTGAGAGGCCTGGAAGCAAGGTCCAGGTTGGATAGGATGTGATGAGCAGGCAGCATGAGGGAAGCAGGGAGGGGAAGCTTAGTTAATACACAAGACAGAGCTTTGCAATAGATCAGTTCATTAGGAACCTGATTCCTTTCCGAACTCTGCACTCCTTAACAGTGCCTGAGTCAGGAAACAAAAGTCCATCTAGCCTCTTCCTCACTTGGTTATAACCCTCTCTCTCCTCAGCATTAGGGAAGGGTTGGGAAGAGAGGAAAAAAGACACTGACTCCCAGGGGAAGAGGAAGCTGCAGGGTGAGAGGGGGCTGTGGGTGAAAGCTAATGGCCACCAGGTCAGTCTGTCCCAGGTAATGAGTGCCCATCACTTTGCTTCTTGTAGCGAAGACCCCAGGATGGCAAGGGTAAGAAGGATGAAGGGGAAGAGTCTGACACCGATGAGAAATGCACAATTTGTTTGTCTATGCTGGAAGATGGAGAAGATGTGAGGTAGGAGGCCACCTCTTGGATTCTCTCCCGCTTCTCTCACAGGCGTGGGTGCCCAGACACCACACTGCATGTCCAGGGGCGAGGGTGCTTGTTTACATGTGCATGTGACTGTGCCAAGTGTGCCGTAGTGTGCTTTGTGGTTGCACTGGGAAGGTGAGACATGGAAAGTTCTAGATGTGGTGCCCATAGCTATGGACTCATGGAAGCAAAGTGAAAGAGGGCATCAGGATGTTTGGCCTGGTGGGTCTAAGACAAAGTCATGGTTTTGTTTCTGGCTGACCTGAAAGGGCTTCATGGAGGAGGAGGAGGAGGAGGAGGAGGAGGAGGACCTTGACACTTACTTTCCGTCACAGTTTCTGTCCTCAGCCATGACCTCACAATTACACCTCAGTGATCCAGCGCATGTCTCTTTATCCCCTGAGTGTCTGTTACTCCTGCTGCAGCCCCGACCAGCTTCTGCTGCCAGTCACCTGACTCTCTTCCTCTCTTCCAGACGCCTGCCCTGTATGCATCTTTTCCACCAACTGTGTGTGGACCAGTGGCTTGCCATGAGCAAGAAATGCCCCATCTGCCGAGTGGACATTGAGACACAGCTGGGAGCCGACAGCTGAGGGAGGAGTTAGCCAGTGGACACCCCATTTCCTTCACCAGGTCCCCCCACGGCCATAGCCCTTGCAGCCAAACTTTGCCTTCTGAGCCATTTGACGTAGAGGAGAAGCCTGCAAGCACATTTTGTGGAAAGAGGAGTCAGTGGTATCAGTGTCTGAGGGAAGGAGTGGGTGGGGGAGGACCCACCCATCCAGATGGTGACTTCCCCATCCACCTTGCTCGCAGGAGGGAGGGAGCTGGCCGTGCCCGGAGCAGGGGTGGGAAGGGGGGGCCCACGCCGCTGAGAACTAGATGCGATCCCGAGGCACTAGCGGATAGACGGCCCCTCAATCCTGACCTTCGAAGGATTGTATATATACCTCTGGACCAAGTAGAAACCATGTAGGGGTCTCTAGCTATTTCTGTGGATGGCAGCCAGAGCATGTTAGCTTAAGAAAAACGTCGTGTGTGGTGCTCTAGTCATCTTGTGGTGGACATGTCGCTATTACCGAACTTGCACCAAATATTTCTCATTGAGTTTCTTGTTTTGGTGCCTGACTGAACCAACCAACAACAGCCCCAGTTTTCCCGTCTTTATGAGAGAGAGAGAGAAAAAAAAAAAAGGAATCAAAG
>NW_022900942.1:37962805-38077653 GCF_012274545.1 Fukomys damarensis | reverse complement strand
TCGCCCTGGTTGCAAGGCGTGGGTTGGTTGTGGGTGTGTTCTTGTTTTGTTGTCATTTTCGTTTTTTTCCTTGGCTTTTGTTTTTCTCATGTTTACAGTGCACGGAGTGTGGAAGGGGCTTCTCAGAAGGGGAGGACTGGGAAAGAGCAGATGGGGTTTTAGTGGGGGGCTTCTGAGGGGCTCAAGAACGTGTTGTCAGCAGGTGAGGGAATTTTTCGGGAAGTAGGACTTCCCAGTCCTCTGGCTCATTGCTGTCCCTCCGGTTCCACAAGGAACCAGGGAGCACTCGGCCTTCAGCTCCAGCTGACCCTGTGTTCCTGGGAGCCAGGAGGCCCCTGCTCCCTCCAGCCCCTTTCTTTAGGCTGGCTCTTGTCCTGTCACAAAGAGGCAATGTAGCCACTGTCTCCCTATGCAAAAAATTAGCCAGATGATCCAGATAAGGCAGCATAGGTGATGGACACTTGACCTTGTCCAGAGTGCTTTCAGCCAGCACTCAGGACTAAAGTCTAGCTCCATAGACCTTGAGGAGGACCTTGAACCTCCTCTGGATGCCTCAAGACTGATCAAATCAGTTCCTCAGAGATGGTCCTGGCTCCAAGACTATGTTGGCTGGCCCTGCTCCCCTCCCCTCCCCTCCCCTCCTCTCCCCTTCCCTTCCCTGTCTTTGCTACTCTCTTTGCCAGTACTGAGAAATAAACCCCAGGGCGCTCTTAACACTGAGCTACATCTCCCAGACCCATGTCCCTGGCCTCTGGGTTCCTTCTGTGACTCTGATAACTTCAGGCAAGTCCCTTTCTTTCTCTGTGCCTCAGTTTCCTTCTCCTTCCAGTGGGGAGAAACAACAGCACATCCCCACTCCCTCTGCCTCGCCTAGATGCAGTGAGGCTGAACTCTCTCTGTCTAGCACGCTCTGTGCTCCCTGTTCTCTCTGGGAGCCTCTTGGGTCTTAGGGACGGGGTGCTTTGCAAGATTAGATCTGGAAGCTCCAAGTAACATGATACAGTGTATCTTTCTGCACCGCCCCACAATTTTTTGACCCTAAAGGGAGCAGAGAGACAGGAGCACAGAAGACTGAAGACAGCAAAATCCTCCAAATTCCAACCCAAACCAATTCCCTTCTTTTAGGTCAGCTGGAATTCTATCACCTTCACTTGTCCCTTGTCCTCCTCTTTTCCCCTTGTTTGCACTGCTCTTAAAGTCTCCCGTCCCCTGGACCCTTAGCCAGTCTCAGTGCTCTCGTATCTGTAAGACTAGGGACAGGACCCTTATCACATAAGTGAAGAAGTCCCATGCACATAAGGAAATTTGAGTCTATTGCTGCTGCCAGGGTAAAACCAGGACCAATGGGTGAAATTGACAGGGAGGTCAGTTTTGGCTCGAGTTAAAGCCTGGTGACACAGCTGACACCGTCTTGGGGGATGGCTGCTCTGGACACCTGTGGGCAGAGAGGGGGACACAGTTGCCAATGGGGGTTACTCCAGAACCATATCCAGATGAAGGTGTCTCCCAGTGCCAATCTTTTGGTGTCACATAAAATCTCTGTTGCGTGCCTAGCAGTGCAGGTGCTGGGAAATTGAGAGCCAAGAGCACAGTGGAGGAGGGGAAAGCACACACACCTAATAGTGCAAAAGTGGCAAATAGTCTAACATTCAGCATTAGCAGTGGTGAGCATTTCATCACATAATGCCAATAATGTCTGCAGGGCAAATGCTGGACGTACCACTAGTGGGAAAAGGACATCTGAGTCAGGATGAAAAGGAAGCTGCTTACTGATAGCCACAGGAAGTTGGAAATTCTCTTCCTTCTACTCCAATGGCTGGGTCAAAACCAAGAATTCATCCGAAGATGGCTTTAGCCTGAAGGTAGCCAGGATGGTCTGAGCAGGTCACTCGTCTCTCAGATCAGCCTTCTGTTCCTTATCTTGAGGCTGTCCTGAAAGGATAGCAGGAGAAGGGGCTCAGTGAGGAGCCAGGATAGAAGGAGAGCTGGTATCTTGGATTCTAGTTCTGGCTCTTCACTGACAAACTGTGTGATGCTAGAACCACCTTCCCCTAACCTCCCTGGGCTTAAGTTTTCCTAGCTGTGACGCAGAGGTGGGATTGGATGCTTGCTCCCAACACTCACATTCTATGATCCTAACATCCACACATCTTCTTTCTAGTCGTAGAGCTGTGTGCCAACCAGGCAGTTGAAAAGGACTTCTGTGGGCACGAACATGTTTCAGAGGCTGAGGGCACATGTGCTGAGTGAGGGTGGGACCTGACCCCTCCTCCTTCTCATTCTTTGCAGGCTGTCTGAGTACCCCAGGATAGTGTTAGGGACTGGGCTGGGGAGGGGGTAATTCCTGAAGTCCCCTCCCCTCCTCATCTCTCTGGGGTTCTTGTACCCTGTAGGTAGGGATGTGGGGGGATGGCACTCCGGAACCCTCCCAACTCCCATTTCCTTAGCAGGGCAGCTGATCGGGTGAGAAGAGTGGAGCAGGGTGTGGGCTTCTGCTCCCTCAAAGTCCTCGATGAGTCAGGGAGCCCAGGAGAGTGGAGAAGAGGTAGGGTCTGGCTTCAGCATCTCATATTCACCACCTCCAGGAGGGACACACCTATAATCCTCCTGCTCAACTCAAGGGACTCAGACTCTTTCCTGACTGAGACGCATGAGTGCCTTCTGGGGAGAGAGCAGCCCCAGGGTTCAAGTTGGGCCTCCTAACCGCAGCCACAACCGCAGCAGGTCGGCCGAAGATGCCAATCAATCAACCCAATGCCACAAGCCTGGCTGGGCACAGGCAGAGGCGGGCAGGGGCCGCAGGCTCCTCCACCCGGTGGACCCTGGCCACCTGTTATCCTTGCTCACCACTTGTGGCAGGACTCAAGCTCCTCTTCTGCAAAGGTTTCCCGCCTCCGTGCAAGTATTCTTAACTCTTTACGCCTAACGAACAAGCACAGTTTTTTCAATGGTGAAGAAAAAAGCACCAGACTTTTTTTTTTTCTGAAGAAATTCCCCAAGCCCCCTGCCTGCCAGTGGGATGAACACTCCCCATGTGGGGCTGTAGCAACGTCTGTCAGGTTCCCTCGTGTTTCATCTCCTGCGTGCGCGTAGAGCAAATGCTAGAGCGATTTCAGCTGATAGAAAAACAAAAATGAAAAAAAAAAAACACAAAAAACAAAAAACATGGCACGTTGCTAGTTTACAGGGTTTTGTGAGTTTAAATGCCTTATATTTAACAATCATAATTTATGACTAACTTGTAGATATCGTGGGTTCTTATTTAATTATTTTTATAGTTGTTTTGCATTTTTAATTATAATTTATTTATTTAGAAAGGATACTAATTTTTTTTATTACTCCTATTACCTCATTTTGGCGTTGTTTCTGGGAGTGGAATGCTTTGCATGCATTGGTACGATGACAAACAACTACGAATACAAAAAAAAAAATTTTAATAAAATTCTGCGAACTTTATTTCGTCCAAACTATCAGGGTGTGTGATTGCAAGCTGTCCTACTGTGGTGCTGGCCTCTTTGGATACATTCCATACGAAATGCAAACCTTTGATTCTGTATGCTGTGATCTAGTGAAAAACTCCAATATAGTGACTGTATTTAGCACATATATAAATATAATTTGCACTCGTCAGCAGACTGGGTTAATCCTTTCACTTGCTACCCTCAGTGCTCCCTCCTCTCAACCCTACACCCCCACTAACCTGCTTTTTCTTCTTCCCTCACCCATCCTTCCTACAACCTCAGCCCTCCCAGCCTCCACACCCTGAGGAAAGGTCAGGACACTGGAGGTCACTGTCTCCACCCGGAGTCCAAACTCTCAAAGGTTCCAGAATTGGAGCCCTTCAGACATTGCCTGAAGGGGTGTTTGCAAGCCACAAAGCCTGCTTTATTAGAATGAGCCCTGGGTTAGGGCTGGGTTGTTCAGACCAGCACCACTGCAAACTTCCCTGCGATTGTGAGTCCTTGGTCTCGGTATGTGAGTCTTTCTTGCTGGGAGAAGGAGGAGAAAGGGACTCTCCAGGGCCCCTCAGATTCATTCAGAGTATGACACAGGCCTAGGGGACCACCGTGCTGGACCTATCTCACTCTCTCAGAAGAGACGAAAGAAGGATAGAAGAAAGGAGAGGAAAGAAAAATATAGGGTGAGGGGATGGACTGAAGATTTATCTAGAGGGGTTGCTCAGAGCAGACATCCACAAGGGTTTTTGTCCTTTTATAGGTAGCTTCTTTCAGGCGACAGGGGAGTCAGTTAGGTGGACACATGCCTGGATGTGGGCCATGGCTTTTCACAGGGCTTGGGTGGTCATTCAGAGAGCGAGCTGGAGTCCATGCCTTGTTAGGTATGGAATGGGCTAGGAAGCCCCAGACTATGGTGTTTGGGATTGGCACTCACATCCTGTCATCTCTAGGAAACTTTGTGGTTTGGGCATAGCCCACTGACCACAGGTTGGGGCACATAGTTTGCCTCTTGGTCTCTCCTCTCTCCCTCTGCTCTAGGGATCTGTGGGCAGAAGAAGTTGTTATGGAGGGTAGGGGAGCCTTAGTCTCACTGCCCTATAGAGGAGTGATGGGAAGGAGTCTTGGGAAAGCAGTGGCATCAGTGGCTGGCACAGGGCTTAGCCCAGGTACTTTTAAGCCAAAACAAAAAGGTGCAGACTCCCAAGAGGGGCCTTTGAATGGGCTGGGCCCCAGTATGTTCCTTGCCTCTGTCCTCTTTTCCTTCCTTTCCTGTCTAGCTTATCCCTTCTTCTTAGCTTTTGACATCACTACCTTTGCCTGGTGGGGAGCTCCACCCTCCAAACAAGTCTCTGTGGAGATGGACAGCCCTGGCATCTGGGAAGAGTGGAGACCTGGAGTCACCGCACTGCCTGAGTAGCTTCCCTGAGTGGCTGGGCTGGATATGGTCCCTAAACCCCATCTCTGCTCCAGCCTGATGATGGATGGGGCCCTTCCCGGAGCTTCCCGCCTACTGCTGCCTAGCTTCCCCTTCTGCCTCCACCCTGGAGCCTTGCTATCCTTGGAACCACCCGCCATGCTGGTGTGAGCACAACCCCCACACTGCCAGGCCTGGCAGACACTGCCGCAGGGCTCCCGGATGGGCACGCTTTATGCTGCTCTGCTCCACCCTTGAGCCTGCTCCCCCACTGTCCTCTCTCCCATTCCCATCCCCCCCACCCCCCGCCGTGGAAGTGGCTCATTGCTCAGCTATGAAGCCTGCTGCACCAGGCCCTCAAGGGGGTACTTTGGTTGCCCCTGGTAAGTGAAAGGATTATCCTCAGTGTTGATCGTCCTTTTTTGTAACCCTCCTGCTGTTCTGTTCTGTTGTGCTGTGCAACATTTTGCTACATAGACTATTTTATAGCAGAAAGCTAGAAGAATATTTATTATGAATATTAAAGCAATAGTGCATCAATGAAAAAGCGGAGACGTTAGGAATTGTGTAAATGCTTAGATTCACTTTTGGTGGATTTTTTGTACTTTATTTATAACTAATAAAATGAACTGCATTGCTAACTACATCTTACTAGCACTGGGTGTTTTATTTCTATGCATATGCAGGGCGTGTCTGGGGGACAAACTTTTGTCTTTGTACAAAATTTGAAGTAACTTCATTTACCCATATCCCACCAAGTCGCCAATTTCTTTTTCATAATTTCCCTACTTTTCTTGCTTCCTTCTCTTCCTCACGCATTCCGCTTCTCTACTCGCTCATTCTCCTCCTTCTTGTCTCGTCTATTTCTGCTGTAGTTCGGGTCTGGAATGCCTCCCAAAAGCCTGTGTGTGGAAGACTGTTGGGAGGCGGCAGACTCTTAGGAGGTGGAGCCTAGTTGCAGGAAGTGAGATCATTAAGGGTGCGCCTGAGAAGGGAATGTTGGGACTAGGTCCTTCCTCTCTCTCTGACTCCCTGCCGCCATTCCAACACAGGGCCCCAGACAAACAGGCCAACCAGCCGTGGACTGAAACTTCCAAACTGTGAGCCAAAATAAGCCTTTCCTCTTTATAAGGTAATTATCTCAGGTATTTTATCACAGTGACAGCTGACCGACACAATTTCTTTTATCTTTGTCTCTCGAAGAATTGGTCCTATGTATATGGATCAATCATTTAATTGACCTGTGTTCTAAACTTTAGCTATGAATCTTCCAGGAGAAAGTTATAATTTTTCATAAACTTTTCAGTTTAACTTTTTATGTTTGGATTAGAGGGCTTCTTGTTTCCTCTGTAGGAGAGAAGGGACTAGATTGGTATGGATTTCTGTCCTTTCTAGCAAGCAAATTCACATACTCTGAGCTAATATTGGGCCCAATAAACTAAAAAATGACTTTCAGAAAGAAAAATGACTGCAGAAAGAACCCATATCAATGAACTTTTTTTTTTTAAAGCAATAGATATTATTTTCTAGAACAGTTTTAGGTAAATGGAAAAATGAGCATAAAGTGCAGAGAATTTCTACTTACCTTCTCTTTACCACCCCACCTTGTCCTATTAACATCTTGCATTCATGGGATATATGTGTTATAACTGATGAGCCAATATAGATACACTATTATTAGAGTCCATCATTAGCTTATGTTAATGAGCCATTTAAACTTCTAGTTTGTATTGCACTGAGTTGTCATCCAGTGGTCCAAGGAAGTTCTCCAAAGTGAAGACAGAGAACTTGACTCATTCTACCCATGGGGTAGGTTGTAGGTTTGCTGACTTCTGTCTCAGAAAAAAAAAAAAAAAAATTCAAGGTAGTGAGAGGTATAAAGAGGTTTAAGAGGCAATATGCTACTTAATGGTGAGCTTTCATGAAGAAAGAGGGACAGCAATTTATAGGTGAACACCTGCCCAGGCTTTATTGTGTCTTTAAAGTTCTTGGGAACTCCCCACCCCCAGATTGATTTTCCTGGAAGGCGAAAGGACATTGCAACCTTGGGTAACATTTGTGTTATGAAGCTGTATTTTTTCTTAAAAGGACACTTTTAAAGGTTTTCCTTGTTTCTTTCTGTATTCCTTCTATCCAGCTTCAAGGTGAACCACAATACTGCCTATAGTTTTCCATGTGTTTCTACCCAGTTTCTTTGATCCAAGAACCAGGTTCTTGGTTCTGGTCCTGTCACCATCAGCATCACATGAATGGGAGGTCCAGCTCTGCAATTCACAGGTCTCTCTGCCCTGCCTTCCTCCAGTATCTCTTTGTCCGTTTCCTCTGTATCCAGTACAATGGAGGTGGCCCTGGGAAGAAGGGCCTGGGCCCCTTTGACTGGGGAGTAGTTTCTTTCCTTGGATTTCACACTTGATTAGCATAGGAGAAAATATATACATCCTTTCTAGTCTCTGTCCACTCTCCACCTTCCGATGCTGCCACCTGGAAGGAGAAATTTCTTAGAAAATATCCATGTTTATTGTCTGCCCAGGCCCCATGACTGGGTCACCTAGTGAGCCCTCAGACCAAGGAGGAAAGGAGCCTCATCCTAGGCCTCCTGAGTACCTCCCAGTCTTGCCTTTTCTCTCTACAGCAGCCCATGTGCAGCCCTGCCTTGCCTTCTCTCTCTTTCCCTCCCTAGTGCTCCAGGGCCCACTCTCAGCATCTTTCTGAGCTGTTCCCCGTGGGCCTCAGTCGCTTGCTCTATTCTACAACTAGCATGTCTTCACCCAACACCAAACGCCTTCTGACCTAGCACCTTCTCCATATCTCCCTCTCCCAGCCTGTGCCACCAGGGAGCTGTGTGACTTCGGGCAAGTTACTTAAACTCTCTGTGCTTCAGTTTCTTTATAAAGTAAGAATAATGAATAGTATCTGCCTGAATAGATTGTATTGTATGAGGATTTCATGTGTAAACACTTAACTCATGCCTGAAATATAGCAAACACTACAAATTTTGGCAATAATGATGCATTTTTTTTTCTTTTTTTTTTTGGTACTGGGGATCAAACTCGGGTCCTTGTACTTGTGAGACAGGTGGCTGCACCATGAGCTAAGTCCCTGGCCCTGGCGAAGAAGTTGTCTTTTTAAAAAAATCCTTGCCTCTTTAATCTTCCACCCCCTTCCCCTTCCTCTTCTCCCCCCCTCCTTCCTCTTCCTCTTCTTTCTCCTCCTCTTCCTCCTGCTGCCAGAGTATTTCCAGGTCCTATCCATGTCTTCTGGCCACTCCCTGTGTGGTCAGCCACTCATGAGTGATTGTTGGTCCAGCAAAGGGGTAGTAGCTAAGGCCTTAAAACCAAGACTTGTGGAGTCATCATTTGGTAACATCTTTGGAAACTCGAGAAGAAAATCCTAAGGTCAGGATCCTGGAAGCACAGAACCACCTTCTCCCCAGGTCCTGAGCAGACCACCTCCACCTTCCTTCCCACCAGCAGGTCCTGTCTGAACCATGGAATGTGAGGTGAAAATGCTCTTTCCTTCTAAGGAGTCATTGTTTTTCCAGGCCTGTCAGTCCCAAACCTCTTTTCCTCCAGGTCTACACACTCCCTTTATCCCAGGCTGTGATCCTCCCTCTGTCTCTGAAGCCCCCTGGTCTTGCCCTTGCTCAGAGTACTGGGGTAGAGGATGGACTTTTGCACAGGGCTAATCTTGGTGCCCTGCTAGAGGCTGAGAGGAATGGGGGGTGTCTGTTCAGGATAGGGTCTTCAGAAAGTGGGGTGCCCAGAATACTTTCTGAACTCTTCCATTTGGACCTCACATATTATGAATTCAGAATGGATAGATCTGGATCAAGCTGTGTTAACTCTTATCAAAGATAAGAGATAAAAAGATTTGTTCAGGCTAAGATTTGAGAAAGTAAGGTCAGAACTTTTTTTCTTAAAGAAAACGTTCTTGAAAGTAAAAGTGTTTTTTAGGCTTTGTGCAACAGTTTGTATGTAAATAGCTTGTATTAATTGCAATGGAGTCTTACCTTTTCTTTAAAGTGGACCCCCAAGGATATTTATTTGGAAGTACTTTGTTAGAAGTTACTCAAAAGCAATACAATTATGGTTCTCTCCAAATAGTCTTTAATACAGACTTGTTTCTAAATCAGGTGAGGAAAGATGGAGCTTGTCACTCAACCAGCTGTCCTTATAAGGAAACACTTTCCAACAGTGTGAGCCGTCAATACCCAAGGGGTTGGAGGGAGGTGGTGTTGGTGGCTTTTGCCAAGATTGCAGGAAAGGAAGGAAGTGCTGCAGAGAAAGAGACCATCTTTTCCTTGTTTCCTTCACCCTGAGGGCAAAGGAGGGGCTTGTCCAGAGGAGAGGTGACATTCCAGCCCGCCTGCCTGTCACAGAGCAGCCAGCAATGACTCAGGACCCTGTGGCAGCACGGCCCCACTGAGGTGAGAGGGCCTGGAGGTGGGTTTCCCCAGAAAAGGCTGTTCACTGTCACCAAGGCTGGCTGATGGGCTTCACCCTCTGGATTAGGGCTGTTGGGGCACAGAGCTCTGTAGGTGCTACAGGTAAAAGAAATCTTTCTGTGGTGAGATCAGCAAGGTGTCCTGGGTGCAACATTAAAGAAAGACCTCATTCCCAGACTTGCCTGAGCCCAAGGTTGGGAACCTCTTAAATTTTGCACCCTGAGCTTTACCTTGCCAGACCTAAATTCCAGTCCTGATTTCTGCCCTACCTAGGGGAGAGAATTATTGAAAAACAAAGCCTATACCAGTGGCAGATGGGGTGACACTGGAGCTTCCTTTGGTCTACCTACCCAGGACAGAAGGCAGGGATGGGGCAGGACCCAGGTCTTGGTATAGCAGCCAGGTGAGATCAACTCTTTCCTACCCAATTCCTAGAGGATTTGTAAGCCATTCTCTCCTTCACATTCAGCCTCAGCATGGGAAAGATAACTGTCGGCCTTGAACAATAAACTTAGCAATAACCTTGCCCAGCACTCTTAGGGAAGGAGGATATTCAGCCCCAACAAGCAGGTGAATCCTCTAAGATGGTGGAGATGGAATCTGACAGATGATGAATTCTGCAAGACCCTGGCCTCTCTCTCCATGCCCCGTCCCACCACCATACCCCGTCCCTCCTTCCTCCTCCACGGTTGCATGCAGACTCCCATCTGGAACCCTGCAATTGTGGAAGGCATCAGACAGCTTTGCGCAAATCCAGCTTTGCCCCTGTGTGAACTACGGCCCTCAGTTCCTTCTCCCAGACAGCAGGAAGCCTGGACTAGCATGGGTCACCATCTGCACCTTCTTAGTTCTGTGTATTTCCGTCAACAGAGCTGGGTGCCTCTGCTTTGCAAGGTTTCTTTCTGGGAAGACTAGCCTCTGTCTGGTCTGTGAAACTCTTATCCAATTCTAAGATATATATTGGAGGCACATTTTTATTTACATTTTTCTGAATTTGTGGTTCTAAGAGTTTGAGGTAGTATATGATAATATGTTAAGCACAATGATATACATTCAGGCTAAGTATCCCTTATCCACAATGCTTGGGACCAGAAGTGTTTCAGATTTCAGAGTTTGGAATGTTTGCAAATATATGAGATCTCTGGGGTGGAACTCAAGTCCAAACCCAAAATTCGTTTATGTTTCATCATATACACACAGCCCTTCAGGGCTTTGTATGATATTTGTAGTGCTCTTGGCTTTTGACAATGACCCATCACAGGAGGTCAGGTGTGGGGTATTGTAAATAGTATCACTTGTAAATAGTATCAGTGCTCAAAAAGTTTCAGATTTTGGAGCATTTTGGATTTTGAAATTTTAGGCTTGGGTGATGCTTCATCCATATTTATATTGATGTATTTATTTATCTAAAACCAGAATGTAGAAAATAAATGTTGGAGATAATGTCATTTAAATTTGAAGATTAAATTCATTTGTTCTGGCAGCTTCATTTAAAGGACCACAAAAGAATAAGAAACACTTAAATCCACTGGGCCTGGGAGATAAGAGCTGTCAACAAAACACTGCAAGATGAAAGAGGGCGGAAGGAGATGAAAGCAATTAGTGGAGAGAAAAAACTGACCCCCTCAGGGCTCATGGAGCCAACATGAAGACAGCTTCCTGAGAATAGGAAGCACCAAAAATCTTCAAAGGAGAGGCAAGGAGCTGTGAACAGTGGGGTTGGCCAAGGCCAGCAAGCAGTTAGACTTCTGGCTTTCCCCCCTTTAGCTGGGTGACCAACCACACACTGCACCCTGTACTGCAGAAGAGGGTGTGTCAATTCTGGAGAGCTTCATGGGAGATGCTGGGTAGGGGCCTAAGCTCAGGGAAGAGGGGAATGAGGGGCTGCACACTGCTGTTGAGATGAAAGTTCACTTGTGTCCTGACAGCCCAACACGTAGTTCCCAACTGCTTCTTAGACACAGGGAGCTTGTCCAGCGTCCCTCAAAGACATTTTAGCATAGTCCCTAGTGAGGGCAGCAGACCGAGACCAGCAACACTTGCTACAGTCTCACGACACCATTTTCCACACTGGCTGGAACTAGATTGAGGCTATGGCTTTAGGACAGAGTGAGCAATTCTGCAGGAGGCCAGGGCACGGGGTCAAAGCATTTAGTTCTGGGGGTGCCAAACTGGGGCTCTGAGGGAACTGGGGATTTGAAGGAAAGCCCAGAATCTTTCATCCACATATGCTGGCCGCCTAGTTTTCCATTGATCCTGCAGCTTGAACCAAGCTGTCATATTTCTTTTCCTCAGAGCTGTGTGATTAAGGGCATTTTCATGATATCCTAAGGGACACTTTCAGCCTCATCAGTTACTAGAAAGAGTTGGCTCCTTGGACTGGGGAAAAGACAAAGTGTGGTGATGAAGCGAGGGTACCAGGGAAAAGAAAGCAGAGAAGATGCCAAAGTCATTGTCTGCTTCTGTAATTTACCCCTGCCCGCCCAGATTCACTTGCTTATTCCTGAGGCTGAAGTTGTCTTGGCAACTGCCTGGCAGCCTCTTCCTCCACAGGGCTGGGGTGCTTCCCAAAGACTCCAAGAGGTGAAAGGCTCAGCTGTAGGCACTTGTCCTTGTAAGAGCCATAGCGGGACAGAGAAGGAGAAGACTGGGAGAATATCTAGTCACTAATTGAGCAAGTGGCAGGGTTAGGACTGAGGACAGTTACAGTTAACACATCTTAATCCCTTCCTGGATGCCAGACACCATGTCAAGCTGCTTACACGAACCGCCTCACTTACCTTTATAACAACCCTGTGGTACTGAGGTTATCTTTAGGTTTCAGGGACAAGGAGGAATGAGGCAGGTCTGTGACTTGCTCAGGGTCACAAGCTAGGAAAAAAAGGTGAGATCTGAACCCATACTCCAGAACCCTCAACTCTTGTCTCATGCTGCTCCCCTACAACTCTGAGTCATGGTCCTTGGGCCTTGGCATTATACCACGGGTGTCCAAGGATGCTCAGGGAAGAGGAGGAAATGGGGATAATTCCCTCATCTGAGTATGTCATCCTAGATGCTCCATCACTCCCATAAACATGGAGCTTGTATTCAACTGCCTGCCTACTTCTCTACCCAGATGTCTAAGAGACAACTCACTGGAAGCTCCTGCTTTCTTTTCACCTACAAAACAAAAGCCAGTGAACCCCAAACTCATGTTTCCTCCATAGTCTTCTCCACTTCAAGAAATGACACCTCTATTCTTCCAAGTGCATAGCTAAAACATTTTTAACAATACCACTAGCTCGTTTTTTGATCTCACATCTCACATTCAACCCCTCAGCAAATCCTGTGATTCTGCCTTCAAAATAGAGCCAGAATTTGATCACTTTCAACTACTTTCACTACCACACCCTGTTCTGATCCACCCTCACCTATTGCCTAGACCACTGCAATAATCACTTATCTATTTCCCAGATGCTGCCCTCTTTTCTGTTCTCAATGCAGCAGCCTGAGTGGTCCAGCTAAGAAGTTAGATGATGCCACTCTCTGCCCACATCCTCCAATGGCTTCCATGTCTTTCAGAGCACAAGGCAGGAACTTTCAAGGGAGGTCTTATGAGACTTATAACTTCTCTCAATTTATCTCCTACTGGCTCTCTCTAGCTCATGCTGTTTCTACCACCCTAACCTTCTTGATTTTCCTCTGACATTCCCGGGTTACCTTTGCTGTTCCTTTGCCTGGAGTGCGATCCTCTCAGATGTTGACACAGTGTCATCTCCCATCCTTTAGAGGTTCATTAAATCAATGTCAACTTTCTGTCACCTGACTTACAGTTGCAACTACCTCTCCAGTCCCATCTACCTCTTTTCCCAATGTTATTTTCTTGATTGTGCATTTCTGTCAAACCTACCATAAAGTTTATTTATTTACATTTGTTTCCTACAGTTCCTAAGTTCCATGAGGCCAGGATTTTTATCTTTTTTCTTGCTTCTGTATGCCCAGCATTGTCTGGCATATTATAGATAGATGCTCAACAAATATTTATTGAATAGATGAATGATCAGGACTGACGTCTAGTGCATGGCTCTATGTTGGACCAGGACACCTGGTGTTACCCTCCCCCAGCCCATGAGAATGTATAGACACGTCCTAAGGAACCCTGAACAATCTTCTCTCCAGGGATGAGCTCGGGAGAATTATCACCAATATATAATATGCATGACTCAAGGAGAGTTTGAAATCTGGGGGTTCATGAACTTAGGAATTCCATCAAAGGAGAGATAGGCTGCTAGAAGTTTGGCAATAGGCCTCTGGAGAAATGATCCTGGCTGGCCAGGAAAGAGATCTTGGGAAATAGTTCAGGTATCAAAAAAGGGTTTGTTCTTAAAAGTATTTTAAGCAGAGATGATGAGATTGGGTTACCCCAAGATCTTGAGCTATGATAAGTCTCATCAGAGAAGGTATTACAAATCCTGAAATAGACTCATCTGTCTAACACCCCCCCATCTACTCATCCATCTGTCCAACCACCCTCCCATCTGTCCACCTAGCCACACTCCCACCCATCCAACCTGCAACCCATCCACCCTCCCCTCCATTCATCCTCCATCCATCCATCCATCCGTCCATCCTCCAGGACACATGTTTCAATGCATGTACTATATACTGGGCCTTGTGGTAAGTGCTGGAGTTACAAAGATGAATCAGACATAGCCCTTCTTAAAGGTCCTGTTGGAGAGGCATACAATCCCAATACACCTCTCCTAGATGTGGGCACAGGGCGCAGTTCCTAATTTTGTCTTAGTGGGGTTGATAAGGGAAACTTCCTGGCAGTGAGTAGAGAACTTGAGCTGAAACATAAAGAATGTAATGCATAGGTCCTAGTGAAATGGAGGGGTGGAGGGTTCAAGCAGAGGGTACAGTCCCAGCTGAGGAGTGTGTGTGTGGCATGGCTGGAGCATAGAATAGTGGGCTTAGAGCTGTGGATAACTTGTCCAAGATAGAAGTGGCCCAAGTTGCAGGGAACCCGGAGACTCACGTAGGGGAGTAGATGGGAGGAACCCCACGGATAATAAAGCACCCCAGTGAACTAGAGAAATGCAATTTTTTAATGAAGCTTTTGCAGTAATAGTTCCACAAGAGCCTGACAAACTTTCTGAAGACAGCGGAGCAATCAGAGCAGGACAGGGGTGGCAAGAAAATTGACTAAGAGTACACAGTACCCTGCTGAGAAACACAAGGCCAGCATTTACTACACTGGTAGCAGGCGTAGGATTTGAGGCTCTTTCTGCACCACTTCTGGTTAAATCAATAGACTACAGATGCCATATTCTGCAGTAAGACCACTGTGCAGGTTTGCCAAAAGGATGTGGCAGGAAATTGGTTTGGATTCCGAGCTGAGCACCTTCCTGCTGGTTACAACGAGGGGTGGAAGCAGTGGGTATGAGGGAAGAAAGCTGTCAGGGTCCCTTTCAGCCAAGGGTCGTGACGGGGGCCTCAGCAGGGCTGTCTGGAGAAGGCATGTGTCCACCTGGGCTGAGGGCAAAGTGGCTCGGTGCATCTGGAGAAAGCATAGAGGTGAGAGGTAGCCTGGCAGCTGAAGGCAAAGGGATGAGAGCCCCAAATGTCCAAAGTTTATCAGAGCAAAGGATGCCTTGGACTCTTGTGCAATGTCCTAGATCTTAACCAAGAAGTTAGCGTGAAGGCCCAAACCCACAGAAGTGCTCATGACCCAAAGTCCAAATGTGCACCAGGTTTAGAAAGCAAGACACCAAGTGAAACTGTTAGGGACCATTATGGTAGGATGAAAGGCTGGGGCAACAAAATCAACCCTGGATGCAGTTAACTATTAGCCTTGTTAGCACATTTTCAACAGACCCACTATGAGATCCCAATAAAAGCACAAAACCAGAATGTTTGCACAAGATGAGGGAGTTGTTACTGAGGAAAAAAAAAATCCTAAATAAGATCTCTAGCTTCATTTTCTTGTATTTAATTTAAAAATCATTAATTTTGGGAGCAATAAAGCTATGTAATACATTGTCAGTTTCCAACTAATTTTGCTGTAGACAACACCTCTGATGTTTGGGTTATGATAATAGTTGCCTAGACTTCTTTTGGGGACCTGGAAGGCCACTTCTGCTGAAAATACGGAATCTTCACATGAACCTACAGAGATATGGCAAGTGACTAAGATGGCATCTCTGCCTACATTTATGTCTGTCCCTTCTGCTCTCCTAGCTCTTGGGTTAAGTGTTATGCATTTTGTACCTACACATGTTGATTCTTTAAAAAATGTTTTGTCGAAACTGTAGTGATAGGGCCAGAGATTTAGCTCAATGGTGCTGTACCTGCCTGGCAAGCGAAAGGTCCTGAGTTCAATCCCTGGTACTGCAACAAGAACAACAACAAACAAACTACAAGGATAATTTGGCCCATTGCCTGTTGGAGTTGGTATGTATTTTCTTTTCTTGTTCTAATCTAGTTTTTTTACCCTTATGCTTGTGCTTCTTCAGTCCTCTCATAAGGCCCAGACCAAACCACAAGGCCAGAATATTCACACAGGATGATGGTAGCAACTACAAGACTAACCCAGAAATTCCTAGGACATGTTGCCCATGACCACCCAGTGGTCACAAGAAGTATCTTTTAGGCTGTTTCCACAGGCCAATGGAAACTGCTGGACTTCAGCTATTCTTTCTGTTCAATGAGCAATTTGGTCACTTGTCTTCAAAGCGGACTCCCTTCGGCTGAAGCCCCATTTAGCAAAACTCCCCACCACCATAAAGCTTCACCTGTGCAAAATATCGTGTGCTCCTGGTATTTGGCATCATCTCATTTCCATTGTTCTTGGACCAAAAGATCCTGTCTGGTATCACAACCACAAATGGCATACAGAACCAGAAGCTTTCTCATACTCCACCTCTGAGCCTGCTCTAGGGGAGTCAGAAACTGGGAGGCAGGCAGGGGGCAGAGGAGTAGGACAATGTAGGGGGAAAGAGGTGAGGGTCATTGACACTCATCTATGCACACATGTTCACACACTTGCACATACATATACACACTCTTCCCACTTACACCCACACTCACACTCCCAGCCCTCCTTCCCAGCAGGGCTGAGCTGTAGGTTGGGAGGAGGCTCATTTTTGTTAGATGTTTTGGTCTTTTTATTTGCACTGGTCATTGAATTATAGATTGGAAACAGATTTTGTGACTTCAAGTGTTTCTTAGACTTTCTGTTACCTACTGGCATGCAGAGGAGTATTGAGGCCATCACCTTTAGCAATGAGCCCAAGGTCTCAGGGCTACTAAAAGGAGAGCTGGGATGCAGGCCCAGATAGGAAGAGCCTCTGCATTGCAGCTGCCTGGGTTTGCCCCCAGAGTCACAAAGCCTCACAGAGTGTAGACCGGTCTGGGGTAGAGTGCCCAGCTGACACAGCAGGGCTGCAGAAGCTGGAATCAGTGCTTTTCTGGGGGAGACTTCCCACATTGCTCTCATTCCTATTGCCCTGCTACCTGCAGGAAATCAGAAGTCAGGGACTGAACTCTGCCTGAATTTTGCCTGAGTCTGTGACTGTTGACCAGGGAGAATATGTGTGCACATGTGTCCCTCTGTGTATTTATGTGTATGTGTGTGTGTGTGTGTGTGTGTGTGTGTGTGTGTGTGCATCCTCGTTCAGGAACAAGTATGTGTTTCTCCTGCTATCAGTCCATCAAAGTAATGTCCTTCATGAGGACAGAGACCATGTGTGTTTTGTCCCTGATCCCCTGTGCTCTCAGCTCAATCTGCCCTCAGAGAGCCACAGGCATCATGGGTTAACTGGTCCTCCCAGCTCACGCTAGTAGTGACTGAGCTGCTCCAGGTGCCACCCCCATCACCTTGTGCTTGTCCCAACTGTGTTACGATGGACTGGGCTAACCAGCATCTCCTTGACCAAGTGTTCTCTGTACAGTGGCAGAAAAAATTGCCTGCTTCCAATAGGCTCATAAATCTCCCCAAACCCTTCTGATATTTTTCTCCATTTGCCACTAGATTTATTGACTCAAGGGAAAAGCATACATTTCTTAGTGAGCAGATGCTGTGATGAGTTCTTTGTGGGGTGTGGTTGATAATAATTTAATTAGCCCAGCTTTTTGGGAAAAAAGTGTTAATTAGGTTTTGCTTAAAATATATGATTTTGATGGCCTCTCCTTCCCCACTACTCTCCCCTGGGTGAAGCCCCAATTTTCCATCCACACCCTGCAGCAAATCCCAACCTGGTCATCACTGCTATCATAGGAAAAGGAAATGCAACAAGATATTTTTGAGCAATCACAGATTATGACACATGCTGGTTATGATTCCTGTATGTTCAATCAATTGGGAGCAGAACACCACAGATAATCTCTCACACAAGTAGTTGCTTGCCCCTGAAGGGTCATGAGGTTCTCCGCAGACTTCTGACCCCTGATCCTTTCCCGTGGAAGTCTCAGGAATGGGATGCTGAACACCAAGGTGCAGGCAGGAAGGTGTGGTCAAGCCCCTGCCTCTCACACAGAAGGGAAGAGGTCTCTCCAGGTAAGCCCATCCCCCCTGGACTTGTCCAGCCACCTGCCACAGCTGAAGATAGTGGCCACCCCAGTGCTGGTGTTGGTGACCTCTACCTTGTCCACCAGCCAGCCTGAGTAATAGCCACTGCCATCATGTTCCAGCCGCACTTTGCGCAGCTCACCTAGCTCCAGTGTTTCCAGGAAGAAGCGATCAGTGCTGCCTCGCTCAAAGAGGTTGCACGTTTTCTGCTTCAACTCCCGCTTGCCTGTGTCCCCATTGGTCCCAAAGATGGTCACAAAGACATTGGCATCGGTGCCCGCCCCTGGCTCATAGCCCGTCGTCACAATGACCTCATACTTGACGGGCACCAGGCTCTGGATCTTGCTGGTGAAGCTCTCTGTTGTCTTGGTAACCTCAAACACTTTGAAGTACTTCCTCTTCCTCTTGAGGGGGATGAGGCAGTCGCAGTTAAAGAAGTACCTGGCAGAGGGTGAGAGAGAAGGGTGCTCTCAGGAGACGTCAACCGGGGTCACATCCTCCACAGAGCCTGGTCATCCATAAGTGCTTCTTTCCCAGGATTCTAGCCCAGTATATTGAAGCTGGAACTATTGGCCTTAAAATGTGAATCTAGGGTGGATCTTAAAATTTACAGTGGAGTGACAACTCATCCCTCCTGTTCCTTCATTTCTCTACTCTTGTCATTCACACATTATATCCAATCTGTAAGGAAAGCCTGTTGACCCCCATCTTCAACATGGACCAGAATTGGTCCATGTGAAAAACCACCCAGGATCTCATTGCCTACCCTGCTCTGGTCCCAGTCATCATCATCGTCTACCTGGAGAATACTCAGGGCACCCTAACTGTCTCCCCACTTCATGCTTCCTAGGTTTACAAGGAACAATTGCTAAGTTTTCTTCCCACATCAAGCTGCTAATATATGAGCAGCTTTGAAAATAGCAATCTTACCTTAATGCCATAATCTTAAGTGAAATAAATTGGACACACAAGTTTAAATATTGCATCGTTTCTCTTATGTGAGAAACCCAAAGGGTAATTAAGGAGCATAATGGAGGATAGATACTGGGAAATAGAAAATATTCAAATGGGAAGGGGAACAAGGGAGGGGGAAGGGGAAAGGGAAGGAAGAGAAAAGGACAAAAAAGGCTAGAAGGACAAAATGGAGACAAAGCTTTTGTAAATGGGGAGGAGAAGAAGTATTGAAAGAAGGGCAGGGGAATGGGAATCAAGATATATTATGTACAGGTACAAATTCCGTCTGATGAATGTGATCAATATGTATGACAAATATGTACAGAGAGAAAAAATAAAGTTAAACAAAAACAAAGCAAGAAAGAAAATAAGCAGTCCTACTACTGGCTAATGACTTCAGCAGTGTAGCAATGCAAAGGTGTGCCAAACTGAAAAATCAAATTCTATTTTAGATGATTTATTTTCTCCTTTGGTGAAGGGGTTGAACCTGGGCCTCACCTATACTTAAGCACACGCTCTACTACTGAGCTACACACCCAGCCCTAGTTGAAAAAAACAGCAAAAAATTTTTGGTTTCTCACCAAAGGCTGGGGCTTTGCATTCTTGGACCTCCTGAACTCCCACAACGGCCCTGCCATCTTCCTCCCATTTCATGGAAGCAGAAACTAAGACTTACAGGAGAAAAGTCACCTCTTGGGATGACCCAGACCCAGGAGTCTGTCTGCCTCTGAAGATCAAGGCATTTGAAGGTGCTTCACAGGAAATCCTTAGTCTGTTTTGAGAGCTCTCTTGCCCATTTGATGCATTTGGACTTTTATCACATACCAGACTTTCTTGGAGGGTAATAGCTTGCATTCTTTGTTATACAAATTTTAAAAATGTATTTCTTTATGCATGTGCCCACCAATATACATAGCTTTATGTAAATGCATAAGTCATGTGATCATGTACGCATTTCTTCAAATGCACTTTTTCTTTTCTTTTTTGCTTAGCTCTGTCTCCTTCTTTCTTCTCCTTTCTACTTTGGCACCCCACCTTTACCTCAGATAACCTGTGTGATAGTTGAGGGTGCAGATTGCCAAAGTCCCTTCCGTTCCATCCAATCCTTTCTGGACCCACATGCACATGGACATATGGGGATGTCAGTATTCTCTCTACTAAACAGCATCATATAAGACAAGTTTTCCTGTATCCTGCTTTCCTCACTCAACAATACTTCCTGGGAATTGCTCCAAGTCATCTGGTACATATTTTATTCAGCATTTTGAATGGTTAAAAGAATATTCCCCGGTGTGGATATAAGGAAATGTTTTCTAATAGACATAATTAGATTGCAAAAATGTGAGACTCAAGGTTTTGGTGGAGTTGTGGGTCTAGTTGGGGATGAGGGTAGGTTAGCCAGTAAGACTAAAGGCAAAAGCAAAAGAAGAATAAAAAGAAATGGTCAATTAAAAAACATATATAATGTAATCACACTTCTGTGAACATTGTATATGTGAAATATTAAAAAAATTCCAGAGAAAAAGAAGTCAATGCTCACGGTGGCCAACTCTGGTAGGTAGGGCCTTAGGGAAATTTTACTTTTTTTTACCTACTTTTCTGTATGACTAGAACTTTTATAAGGATTACAAATTAGATATGCTATTGGGATAAAACCAGAAAGATGTTTTTGGTTTTAAAAATAAATAAAAAGGGCTGGGGATTTAGCTCAGTGGTTCTGCCACCTGCCTCGCAAGCACAAGGTACCAAAGTTTGATCCCTGGTACCAAATAAATAAATAATAAATAAATAAAAGCCTCTCTATGTGCTCTTCCACCAAAATGCTGAATACAATAGTGACGAATGAGAACTGGAGAGAAAGATAAAACGAACACTGCAAAATGAGGGTCAGAACGGGGAAAGCTTAGAAGACAGAAATTTGAGGCTATTGTGCTTACAAGAAATTGTGATTAAATTCATCTGTAATTCACGGAAGTTCAAACATGGATATGGTGATAGCTGGGAAAGAACTGTGACACATGCACTGTACTGGGAGGTATTTATAATGTAGACGCGAAGTGGGCCCTAGAACACTGCCACATAAATAGCTGCAATGATTAAATCTACCATCAAAGTTGCTCAGCTGGATGAAGGTGATATTTCTGGAGAGAGATTCTCATTCTCAGGAACCACAGACTGAAGACCTGTGCAGGCAAGGGTGGGCTGAGACTTCTGAGAACACCCCAAGTTGGCATTCTGGCTGTCTTTCCCCTCTGGCCAGACTCAAAGGGGCAACAAGCAGAATGAGGTCCAAAGAGGTGACAGTCAATTGCTTGAGGTTGCACAGCTATCTGATGACAACTTCAGCATCCAGGGACCTGGACTCCTGCTTCACTTCAGGAAAAACCCCTCCCCACAGACATCTCTTCCCCCAGCTCCAGCCTCAGCTACAGATAGACAACAGGCAGGAAAAGATACTGCACTTGGGAGAGGCTGCTTCTTTCTACTGGATACAAAAATCTCACAACTTGACCCAGGGAGATCAGGGCTGGGCTTCACTTCCCCCCTCTTCCCAAGGCTGAAGGCACCAGAAGATGCTACGATATCTCTCTGTCTCTACCTATATCTGTATATTTATCTGTATAGTGGGTTTAAAGGTACTTTGAGTGATGACTATCTTATGTTGCTATTTTATTTGCTTATTCTGGGGTTTTAAAGGTGCAGCATCACTAGCCATGCTCCCCTTGGTAAGGAGGTGACACCGGCAGGCCAAGGGCCTCTGATGTGCTCTAACTCTCTGGGTGAGCCATTGACTCTTGGGGCTGGTCTCTCAGCTCTCAACCCTACAGGCATAACCAGCATCTCCTATAGGACTTACAGTATGCAGGCTGCGTTTTCCTTAAAAGAGCAATAAATGCTGCAGGCCAGGAGAGAAGTTGCTATGGGGACTGAACTATATCCCCCTTCACATTCATATGTTGAACCCCCAACTCCCAATGTGATATTTAGAGAGAGACCCTTTCAGATATAATTAGGGTTAAATAAGGTCATGAGGGGAAGACCCTCATGATGGGATTAGCACTCTAAGAGGGAAGAAGAGGCACCAAAGCTTGCTGTCTGTGATGTGGAAACATGCGAAGCTGTCTCTCTGTAATCCTGAGAGTGCCCTCACCAGAGACTCACCATGCTGGCACACTAACCTTGGACTTCCAGCCTCTGTCACTGTGTATTGTTTAAGCTTTTCAGTCTATGTTGTTTTACAATGGCAGCCTAACATGACTCAGACAGAAGGGCAAAGATCAGAGCCTTTTCCTGTCCAGTTCCAGAGGGGTTAGCTTGGTCCAGGAGAAGAGCCAAATGCAGGAAGCCTGCAGGTCACAGGTTGAGCATGGGCAGCCATTGATTTGAGATACTTGAGCTTTTGAGGTCAGAGCCTAAGAGAAGGAACTGGCCTGAAACCTGAGGTCTGTACCTAGGTGCAGGGGTTAGGAGAGGTTCCAGTGTGTGAATGGGTAGGGCCAGCCCTGGGAGGGGACATGGTGGGAAAGGAGTCAGAAGTGGTCCTGGGCAGGACGCCCCAGCAAGCAGAGGCAGGCTGGCCTTGTGGGCTGCACCCTCAGAAATTGCTCACTCCTCCCAGGCAAGCCTTGGCCTTGGCTTTCTCTCCCCATCCTTGCTGGTTGTTTCCCTGAGTCTTCCTGACCTCCCAGCGCCTCTGGGCCCTTTGTGGCTTCCAGCATGGTTATCAAATGGTTTTAATTAGACAACTTGCCAGCTGTGCTTAGGTTGCCTGGGTAACTAAGTCTCCCAATCCTCCAGAAATGTTCAAGTCTCCAGAAGGCCCTGATGGGAGAAATACAGAGTCTCTCATGGGGATCCATGCTGTGCCTTTAGGTGGCTCCTCTTGTCTCTGGTCTCTCGTTATCTACCGAGAGGCTCTCACTGTGACCACCTGAGCAGCAGGCCTTAAAGCTGTATTTCTGTGCCATTACAGAGGGAGGGAAGGGGAAGGCAGGGTGAAGCTCTGCTGTCTGGCACCATGTGATTTTCTCAGCATTCTTCCATGGTAGCCTCCCTGGATTCAAAGGCTGGACATACATAAGGTCACCTAGTCTAATCTCCTTCCTCTGGCAGTAGATTCATAGTGCAAATAGCTACAGAACAGGGCAGCTGCCTCTTTTCCTGTTGTCTTATAGGCCTCCGGCCTCTTCAGCCTCCATCTCTGCCCCACACCATACTTACACATTATTGTACTTCATCTCGGTGATGGTGATGGTCTTGACGTGCCAGACCAGCTCTCTCTTGGGGATGAACTGGTCCTCCCTGGCCAGGTGTCCCACACAGATAGTGGCAATGTCCCCTAAGTAGATGCTGTCAAACTCAAATGTGTCTATAGTCCCTCTGCAATAGACAAAGATGTGTACAATGAACTGTCCATGCCCACTGAAGAATGTAAGTATTTATTGAGTGCTTACTGCATTCCAAGGTAGGATGGTGGGCAAGGCCTGATGTCAGTCCTGCATTCCTTGAGGGATGCAGCCTAATTTTGGAACAAGATACTCAAAATGAAAAAGTTGAACCAGTTGCCTGGTTCCAGCTCCAATGAGCTATTGTTAAGCAGGATGGAGTAGGGAGGAGGATGACACAACGGGTATAGAGCTGAGGATGGTGGCGGGACCAGAAGAAGAAGGCAGGGGAAAAAGGAAGTGTCCTCTGATGTGGACCTGTATTATCAAAGGCATAGATGGGAATAGTGGGGTGTGGAGGCACAGCTGGCTTGGGCAGAATTTGGGTTGAGTGGGAGAAATGATGTTGAGGAGGTGGGCATGTGGACAATCTGGCGGTCTGAAAGTGTACGTGTAAGGAACTCAGACTTTGTCCTGGTGGAAAGGAAATTTGAATAAAATGTTACTGTAAACCGAATGCCTATGTTCCTTCAAAATTCATCTGTTGAAACCTAATCACCACAGTGATGGCATTTGAGTGAGAGCCTTGGAAAACAATCAGGTGAGGAGGGTGGGGCCCTCACCAATTGGATCAGTGTCCCTAAAAAAGCAACCCGAGCGCTCCCTCATCCCTCTGTCATATGAGAACCCAGTGAGGGTGGCTCTGTGAACTCGGAGGTGGGTCCCCACTGGACTTCCACTCTGCTGGTACCTCTGTCTTCCAGCCTCCAGAACTGTGAGAAGAGTCACTATTGCTTTTAAGCTACTTAATAGAGGCATTCTGTTATAGAGCCTAAATGGACTGAGACAAAGGAAGAGTGGAGTTGAGGGGGAAGTGGAAACTAAACAAGCAGTTCTAGAAGTAGCAGATGAAGTGGGTTTGAGGGTGCCTGTGGTGGAAGGAGGTGTTTACAGTGGGTAGCACAGGACTGGCACAGACGGACAGTAGGTGCTCAATAAATACTTGCTGATTAGGACCATTTGTAGCCCTATGGCTCCCCCGAGGAGGGAGACACTTGGAGTCCCTTTCTTACCCACCCCATACCCATCCCTTATGGGCACCCCTCTTCCTACTTTCTAAAGGCTCGCTGTCTGGAAGAATTTTCCACGAGAAACTCTTTGGATCGGTTCTTTCTGCCCTCCAGGATGAGCCAGACGTTTTCCCTGGTTTCGCCCCCGTTGCCTGTTTCTATGACAATCTCGTAGGCTGTAAAAGAGAAAGAAGGAGAGGGTCAGCATGGGCGAAGCAGCTGCCCACCTCTGTGAGCACAACAGCCACTCTCTCAGGGCCTTTTGTCTGACTCTGGGCCATGACCAGGGAATGGAGAGGCAGATCAGAGTGGCTACAATCAGGAGCTATGAGTAGAACTGCACAGTTCTGGAGCTAGAGGGACCCTTCCTATTTTATTTATAGTAGCAATCTTTTTTGCTGGTGAATTTGGGAGCTGCTGGGAATGAAGCAGTAAGTGGGGACGAGTTCTTGAGCGGTACCAGGGCCTGGCTCTTGGAAGTGGTCAAATCACCAAAGATGCAACCTGGAGATCATACGCTGAGAAGAGAAGGGAGAAATGGAGAGGTGGGGCTTAGCCTCGGGAAGCACTGGGTAAAGTCACGGAAGGTAAAGGATCCCAGGAGACCCTTGAATTCACTCCAGCACGCAGCCACATCCTGTATGCCTCATAGCAACCTCCCTGCCCTGCTGCTCCGCTCAGCACGTCTACACAGACACTCATTCATCTAGCCCTTGTCCACAGGTACCCAGTGCAAGGAAAGGACCCTACTCTGGTGACACTGGAACTCACTCTGTAGTCCCAGGTGTAAACACTGACTTACCCTAAAACACAGCATGATAACCTAGCAACAAAGGGTGAATCGCTATGGAGTTCGAGGAAACTGGCTCCCCTGACTTCTCGCATTTCATCAACTAGTACTTTCTCTCATCCTCTCCAGACTCTTGCCTCCCTCTTCACTTCTGCCTTAGATCACCGTGCTCCTTCCTTCTGCATCACAGGCTTCCCCAGTGGCTTGGCTCACTCTATCCTCTCCTCCTTACCTGGTGCCAACTTCTCAGAGAGGTCTTCCCTGACCACCATGGTTGAAATTGCAATCTGATCCCCCCTGGTCTGCCTTATCTCTTATGTGCTCTTGTGCTTATCAACTTGTGACATTCTACGTTGTTTTTGTTCATCATTTCATTGAGTATTAATAAAGAATATTACTTATTACGTACTGTTTTGTTACATTTTTGTTTATTGCTGATACTTGAATGTAAACTCCATGAAGGCTGGAGTCATCCTTTTGCTCACTGATAGATTCCCAAGTGCCCAGAACAGCCCCTGTCATGTCTTAGGCCTCAAATATTTCTTAAGTGAAGGAATGAATGTCTGGGCTAATCACAGGAAGCCTCAGGAAGGTGGGGGCACGTGAGCACGGCCTTGAAGAAGAGCCAAGATTACAGTTAGCAGAAGATGGGAGTATGTGTCAGGCAGAGGGAAGAATACGAGCAGAGATTCCGAGGTGGTGTGATGTGGTAATAAGCACCTCTCCCCTGGGGCCAGGCCAGGAATGGAGCTTATACAAAGGAGAACAAAACAAATACTTGTGTGGAGTAGACCCTTACTTATAGTTCTTGGTGAAGACTATGAATCCTTGAGAGTTTGGGATTCTGGATCCATAGAAATCAGCCTATGTCCTTCTTTTGTCTCAGAGACAGGACTAGGACAATAGAGGGGAGGGATGCTAAGCCTGCAGCTCAGTGTCTGGTGCAGCCCATGTTAGTACTGACCCTTCAGCGACCCCTTTGCCCTTGTGACTTCTCTCAAGCAGAATCTACGTTCTCTGAAACAGAACGCACCAGGCAAAGAGGCAGGTAGCCAAGGAGAGAGAAAGAGATCCACACAATCCTGCAGCAGGAAAGGGCCCTTTAGTCCGAGGACTGAAGTCAGCACAGTGACAGGGCTGTCCCGCTGCCATTCGGTTTTCCCAGTGGAAGTTAAGGTACGCTCTGCAAACAGACCTTGGTAACTTCTAGGTGGACCCTTAGTTTTGCGAGGGAAATGATTTGTCAGCATCTAGGAGGGGAAGCAGGAAGCACTAGGAAACGCCTGCTGGTCACAATGAACTCAAGTAGGAGATGCGTGAGACGATGCAGGTGGGGGCACATGCACTCCAGCAAATGGTTTTCTGATGATTCTAAGAGTGGGGCTTGTAAGTGAGGACACGTAGGTAGGTCAGAAGCAAAGGTTGCTAGTTATATCAAAGGTCGTTACTGAGGAAGATTTAATCAGTGTGTTTTTCACCTTTCCCTCTTTCTCATGTCATCACTGGCTTGATAAAAATATGGAAGTTCTGAGTCTCAACTTGGAGTACAGGTTGCTGGGAGAAAACAGACAGAAGATGCTTAGGAACCTAAAAGCATGGGGTCAGTGAAAATGACAAGTGCCTCAATGGTAGGGTCTTTGTTTTATTCACACTTGTTCTCCGAAATTAGAATAGGGCGTGGCTTCTGGGTGTTTAATAAGGATTTGTCACATGGTTAATTAAATAAAAGTGGCCGTGGTTTGGGATGTTTGGCACAAGCTGAGGCGGTGACCCTCCCCAGGGTAAGCCTCTAGAGAATGCAGGTGCGGCTGCTTGTCCCCAAGGGCAGCCGGGAATGTGCTGTGCTGCCCCCTGCAGGCTTGAGGCAATGACACACCCATCCAGGCCCTCTTCTGATTGATGCTCCTGCCCTCCCATCTATTAAATCCACACATCCTTCTAGAACTAACACTTCCCTCTGCAACCTCCCTGCCAATCAAAATCCCAAGGGTCGCAGCAGCTATTTGGCTGTTTGGAAATCTGAGAAGGTGACTCAGCAATTTTGCTCCAAGCCTTGCAAATCTTTCCCCCCTGTAACACCAATGGTCTGAGGAGCCTCTATTGCTCATCCTGGCTGTTGTATGAGGGGTGTAAGATTGTCCCTCTCACTGCATTGTGAGGCTCTAAGGAAAAGGACCACGTCTTCTTCTGTTCACTGGGCATCAACTCACTGAGCATTTATTAAGCCCCAAATCTAACAGCACTGCAGAAGGCAACACACATAAGCGAGACTGTTCTGGAACTGTGGGGGATTTTAGGTAATACAGAGGCTAACACATGTGTGAAGGCCAGTACAAACACACTAGAGGTCACAAAGTAGTGTACAGCACTGAACACATTCACAACAAAACTGAGTATCCAGTGACTCCTTAGGAAGTACAATGACAGAGCTGGGGGCCCTCCCTCTGATTTAGGGCAGGAATTCTCCTACAGAAAATTTGACAAATGTGTGGTCAGCATTGATTTGAATGGCCCTAGGGACTCGGGGCATGCTAACCTCTCGAGACAGCTACTTTCATCATTGGGCAGTTTGGATGATCTGCAGAGACAGGGAGTTGCTTTCACCAACCATGCACATTTCCCCTCTGTGGTACAAGGTGGTTCTGCACAAGAGACTGACAGCCAGGGACCACAGCTCCCAAGTGCTTTTGTAGCTGGCAGAGCCACGTGACTAGTACTCATCAACAGAATATGAGTACTGTGTTAGGATGGCAGGGGAGGGCCTTCACCAGGATCTCATCCTTTCTGCAAGAAATGTGGAAGCTACATGTTGGAAATAGCAGATACTTAGATGGAAAGAGCTTTGGTCTCTAAATAGCACTGTGGAAGACCTCCCATTAAACACTCATACTGGACTATGTATTAGGAGTGAGGAAGAAATTCTGATGTGCTGAGACACTGAGATTTGGGGGGCTAACCTCTCAGTTCACCCAATGTCACTTCAGTGATTCAGGTTGGAAAAAAAATGCCCTCTTTGCATTGATTCTGCCTTTGGCGAGCCTTCTTCCAGTTGGCCAGTCCCACATTCTGGAATGTGTATTAAGAACACACTTCCCTAGACCTTGATGGCTATCCACCTTAAAGATCAATTACTCTTCCTTTAAATATCCCCATGGAGAAGAGACAAAGAAAATGATCAATGGAGGTGCTTGCTTCTCTTATGTTCTGTTTCTAGGAAGGCTGGATTCAGCAGCTATTGCCACAGGCATCAGTTGAATTTAGTTCACGTAATAAAAATAAACCAGGGAGGACTTCACACTGAACTGCACAGCCCAGCACAGCCTGCAGGTCAGGGTGAGCTTGTCCCCAGTGTTTCCTACTACCCAATTAGTTCCTGTTATTCAGGGCCATGAGTTGGCATCAGTATTTTCACAGTTTCAGACTCACTAAGCAATACTGGGCTGTTTACTACGGCATCCTCCCCATAGTACCTCCCTCATGGAGCTTCTGACGTCCCTCCAGCTGTGCTGTGTCTTCTCAGTGCCACACTGTTTTCCACCTCCTCCTCAGCCCACCCTCAGCCCAGGAATCACAGGGCAGCTGGGCCCACACAGTCTCTACTTACTGGTCTCCTCCAGCTCTTCTCGGATCTCATTGTTGGCACACGCAATGTCACGAACTGTCTGCCTGTCACCCTCACTTTTGGACAGCCAGCGGTCACACTGGAAGCGGAAGGTCTCGTCTCGGGAGTTGTCCTTTACATCGACATAGCTCAGGTGCCAGCCAGGAAATATCCCTGTAGGAAAGATATCATGAGACCTGGGGGCTTTAGATACCCCCCCCCTTTTCTGGGCCTCCCTTTGCATAAACTATGGTCTGTACCTCCTCAGACAAGTTCTCTGGCTTTTCTAGGCCTTTGTTTACTTGATGAAGGATTGGTCCATTTAGGTGGTCTCTGAGGACTCCTCCAGCTTGGAGAATATAATTCTCTTGACAAAACCTTTAACTCGGGGTTCATAAGTGCCTAGAGAATTTGTGCGAGGGATGTAAGAGCAATGAGAAATTCTGCTATAATTATATATGGACATCTTACCAAGGAGAAGCCTTGTAGCATTCATCAGATATACAGTGAAGGTCTCTGACCTAGCATATAGCCCTTGTTGGGGTTTCTAAAGCTGTAAAATGTTGTCTGTTATTTCCTGGTGCCAGTATTCATTCGCCAAGTACATGTCCATTACCCTTCTGAAATCAATTCAGGTATCAACTCCTCCAGGAAGTTTTCTTGAATGTCCTCTAGCAACCCCAAGACTGCACCAGATATCTTCCTTCATGATTCATGTATACTGCCCTACATATGTGCCTCAGCCACACCCTGACCACTAAGCGACACTGGGGTGTTTACTAAGGCATCCTCACACTGGACTTCGTTATCATCGTGTCCCTGGATCTCCTCTCTGAGACCAGAGGTACGGAGTGCAGGAACTGAGTCATACTGGTTTCTGTTTCTTTAATGCCTAGCAGTACAACTCAGGTAAGTATTCACTCACTGAATGATGAATGAATGACCACGTTATGACTTTGGGGTCTGTGTCTGAGCTGTTCAGTCACAAAAGGATTCAGAAGCTGCTATTTCTTTAGGATATGTTGCTAAATTTGGTAAGTCTTGGCCTGATCATGAACACAAAGCTGTTGCTCTTCTAATCACCAGGGCTTCCCTCAAGAAGTTGCCCACCATGGCCTAGCAAGCAGAAATGAACCAATACTCATTTGGTGGAACAGCTGCATGACATTACACCAGTGCTTCAAAGTCCTAAAGAACTCTGCTCACCAAAGGGCCGCATTAGAGGCAAATCACAGGGCTCTGGCAGATCGCAGCAATGACATTTACTGTTCATTTATCAGCAAGATAATTCCACATATGTTCTATTCCCATCCGTCATCCTTTCATGTCACCTAGATCTGTGGGGGTAGCCACACTGTCCCCACCAAAAAGCATTCTCTAGACCAGACACTGTTGAAAATCAACAACTGTCGATAATCCTGCTTCTGGTCTCAGGGGTCTTATAAACACAGACACACAAAGATGGACAAATATTTCCAGTCACTCAGACTCCTGGGGGCAGATGTTAAGATTCACAGGCAGAGGATACATGTTGGCATCCATTCAGATTTTAAGAGGGATTTCAAAAGCGCTTCTTATTTTTTTGTAAGCATACATCTTCACCAAAGTGGAAAACAGTTAAGTTAAACTTGAAAACACTTCTGTGGAGTAAAACAGTGATGAGTTATTTAACCAACAAACTTGTTTTCTTAACTCATCATATCTTTTACTTTTTTACATACATTGTGCCAGTCCCATCTGTAAGTGTGCAAATTGGGTGCCTCTGAGATGTTTCCTGAGAGTATTCTGAAACCGATGAATGTACTTAGTAAGCTTCAGTGCATCCCATCTGGAAATGAGGCAGATGAGACTGACTGAAGCCTTTTGCTCAAAGGTTTCAAGGGTGGAACATAGAAACAGTCAGTTAAAGAGGAAGGCAGAACAAAAGAGGACACTCTATTGGCCCTACTGGTGTTGACCCTACAGGAAGATGTCCCAGTGGAAGAGGATTTTTATCCCTCATTCTCTATCCCTCACCCCATGTGTGCGTTGTTCCACTCTATACCAATTCTCTTTTCAAGTTAGAAAATTCAGCAAAGAAATTCCTTCCATGGTAAGTATCAGGCTAACCCCACTTCCTTTTATGTGAAAGAAGCTTCATACTCAGCTTTGTGCTTACTGCTAATGCTTAGTGCTGATGCACTGACCCTGTTTTGGGTGTGACTGATAGGGCCCTTACCACAAGTCTGTCCTGCTAAATATCTGTCAAGCATGCAGGTATAAACAGCTCTGGTGGACCAATGCCCTGTGGCTGATTTTTGCTGGTGAAGACATCAGGAATACAGAAAGAGACACAGGTACAGTATGGCTGACTGTGTGGCCAGCACTAGCTTGACCCTTGAAGGGCAATTAGGAAAGCATCTGAGACTAAGTCTTAGGACCCATTTTTATGTAAAGTCTTCTCTTTAAGAGTTTCACTCTACCCCTCCCTCACACGGTCTAGCACCTTGCCTTTTCCCTCACACACAACCCATATCAGAATACAGATCTCTGCCTGTCTTTTATCACAGCTACCTGGTGTTCCATTGTACATGCACATATAACGAATTGTTTGCCTTGACCTTGTTGATGGCTAACTAGTTATTCTCCAGACCTTTGCTCCTCCCACACACATTATAATCAATATTCTTCTGTGTGTATTATAGTGGTCTTTTAAAATCATTATTCAGATTTTGTCACTTCTCCATATAAAACCCTCCAGTGGTTTCCTGTCACTCTCAAAATCAAATACAAATGGCTCCCCAACAACTACAAGGATTGACATGATATAATCCCTTTCCGCTCCTCTTATTTCATTCCAGACCAGTCACAACTTCACTGACTCTGTTCCACCTACACTGAACTTCTTCTTATGCCTTGATGCATGAGGCCCTGTCTCAACTGGGGAACTTCGCATTTACTGTTCTGTCTGTCTGGAGCAATGTTCCCCAGGCTCTGAACACCAACACTGTCTCATTACCGAGGTGTCAGATCAAGTGTCCTGTCTTTGGGGAAGCCCTCATTAATGGCCCTATTTTCAGGAGTTTACTCATGCTCAATTACTTGCTATCAATCACTGTATACCTACTTGACAATCTGAAATAATTTTGTTTTTTATTTCCTCGTATATTGTGTTGTCTGTTTCTTTCTGCTAGGTTGTAAGTCCTATGAGCAGGAGGCTTGCTAGATCTGTCCAGTGCTTTGGATGGTGCTTGGCATATTATCCAATAAATGTTTATTGACTGCATGGATTTGCAGTAGGATTGAATAGGGAAGGACAGGGAAAAATGGCACTAGAGGTAGAAATTTAGGGTGGAGGGGAAGGGTTTATAAACTGATCCAGGAGAAATGGCCTGTGCAAGTAGAATTATTTTATACCAAACATTCTGAAGTTTACTTTCACAAAAAGGGTTAGAAACCATGAACCAGGGTGGGGCCCCAATCTTCCCAGGTAGGAGATGATAGACCCTGAGCTGGAAGTAAGGCAGTGAGCTGGGTTCCTTGGGACTTCTGTATGCCACCTGCTGCCCATGGATCCTCAGTGGCTTTCCACATCTGATGGAATAAAGTGCTCTGTATTTAGGGCCTTTTAAAAATAAATTTCTCATACCAGTGAGATGGATTTATCAGGCATTTCTCTGGCATTTCCTCCCTCCTCATTATGGTTCCAAGCTATTGCCCAGCCCCAAATGCCTGCCTATCCTCGGGACAACCTGGCTCTCTCTCCTCTGTGAGGCCCACAGTATTCTTTGCCCACCCAATCTCTTGGCCACGAACATGGCAATCTTGGGAAATCCTTGCTATTATGACCAGAACTGTGTCCTAATTCTTTTATGACTATTTTTAAATGGATGCCTGACTTTTCCAGTTACATTTTAGAGAGTAGGAACCATGTCTGATACCTCTTAATTATAGTACAGGATTAAGGACTTAGGATTCTATAGACATAGAATTGACATATTATTTTTACTTTCAAAAGAGAACTGTCAGTTCTTTATTCCAGTGCAAATTATCAAGAATTCTTCAATAGAAAGATTCACTTCACCAAGCAACTCCTTTCTTTAAAACAACCTGTGGCAAGCAAACAATACATCGGGATAACTCACATTTCTTCTTGGTTTGAAGTGAAATAGTCATCACAATGCCCTACCTATGGAAGAATAAAAGAATGTAGCTATTATCTTTCCAAAAACACTTTCATGGGTGCATCATCATCTGGATGAGACACTAGAACTGGCAGATCTGGGTTCTAGTTTTGATATATCCACCGAACTAAACACAATATAATATCCTCATGCCTCAGTTTCTTCACTTGTTCTATGTAGGGGCTAAAATAGGTGATCTCTGGGGTCCTTTATATTTCTATGAATTTGCATTATTCAAACAGAAATATATCAATTCCCTTCATGGTTTAAAAAAGCTTCATCATGTCAGAGCTTTAATTTAACTAGAGGAAACAAGAAGAAGATGAATTAGAAAATAAACACTCTGTTTATAATTTGTTCACTATTGTTAAAACTATGTAGGTAATTGAAATTAAGGGGGAGAATTAATCATTTATCTTGATTTTCCTCTATGAATTATATTTCATGGTAATCAAATAGCCTTAGGGGTGATATTTTTTAAAGAAAAATTCCAGCTAATAAGTGGACAAGAAATAACAGAATTGTGAAATCACATTTGTAACTCTAATTGATCATCACTGGATGAAGCCATTAGATACAGTTACAAAGAAAATTTACAATGGAGCAACTAGGCTGGCAGCTTCTCTGTGTGCTATGTGATGTTAGCATCAATGAGAGTGAGATTTCTGCCTCCTTCATATTACATTACCATACTGTATTTCTTCAGTATATACTGTGGAGGAAATGCACATATATCTTGTACTTCAAATAGTTTGAGGAAATTTACATATTATTTATTTTGGAAAATTTTATGAACTGGAAATTTAATGATGAAAAGAAATCATTGTTACGTGTGACAATGGCAGCTTAATTTTGTAAGAATCTTTCTCTCTCTCTCTTTCTTTCTTTCTGGTACCGGGGATCAAACTCAGGCCCTTATGCTTGCAAGATAGGTGGTAAAACCACTGAGCTAAATCCCTTGCCTGAATATATCCATTTTAAAGAGAGAAATATAGCCAGGGATGGTAGCACATGCCTGTAACCCTAGTACTCTGGGAAATTGAAGCAAGAGGATTATAAATTTGAGCCTAGCCTGAGCAACCTAACAAGACCCTGCCTCAAAAAAAAATATATATATATATACACATACATACATATGTATATATAATGTTTGGAATGAAATTTACACAAGTTTAGGATTTAATTTTGTATTTTGTAGCACACAAAAAGACGTCAAGAAAGAAAAAGAAAAATGTGTTAAAGCTGATATGACAAATCATGATCATTGTTGAACTTGGGTGATGGGTACAGAGAAGTTCATTATACAATTTCCTTTATTTTTGTGCATGTTTAAACTTTTGAAAAAGAGAACTATTTGTTAAACAACGATAAAAAATAGAAAGATTCAGGGAAAGAGAAGATTGCTGTGCTTGAGCTGAACATTGGTAACCTTCTTTATATTGTATTTGCTCAGGACTTACCAGCTTTTTTGTGGAAGACTCTCAAACTATATTTGTCTTTATAAATTTCTATGCAAGGGAAGCATAATGTAGCTGAAAATGTCTTAAACTAAATATGAAAAGACTGTGGTACACAGAGAGCTTAAAGACGTGTATAGTGGTCTTGGCTTGTATTAACATTTAAACCTTCATCCCCGGAAGAAAAACTCACTACAAAGAGGAAGTGCCAAGACTTTTATGTTCCCCTTCTTACCCCACCATCTTTGCCATGTGGGCTCCATGAGGATACAGAAATCTTCCTTTCTCTGTTGAGTCTCAAGACTTACCAATGGCATCTTGCTTTCAGACCTAAAATCTGACCGGAGAGAAAGAGGCCTGTTTCTCTTCAGGAAGCGAAGTAGGTCACATTAATGACTCAGGATTTCTTCAAATCCAAGAGTTGTTATGGGGCCAAGGTTATTAGATAATCTTTGACTATCTGCGGTGGGCTTGGGGTGAGCTCTTCATCTTTTAGGGCAGCCTGGCACCTACATGATGATAATAGCTGCCCAGTTGGAGCTGTTTAGAGCTGTCCATGATGCCACACATCCTCCCTCTTCTTTCATGGTTTTGACTATGATGAGGTAGAAGGGGCTGGCTAATTGGCTGTCTGGTTTTAGTATAACAGGAAACTGTATCCAGAAACTGAGACAGTCTAGATAGTGTCATGGAGAAAGTGCAGCTGGCATTGGAAGACTAAGTCACAAGTCTGGATTTGTGGCCAGGACTCCATTTTTGAAAGCACCAACACTTAGGAGGACACTGATTCTGGAGAAAACGGAGTTCCCTATGACTAAGGCATGAAAAGACAGGAAAGAATATGAGAGCCTGAAACAGGAGTACAATTAAATTCTACTAAGATATATTAAATTCCTTTTATAACACAGGCAACATAATAGTCATCAGGGGAAGAACAATGCACAAGACAACGGTACCTGTTGAACTGATAGTGAAGGAGAGAGAGGGTAGCTACACATATGTTAACTGTTCTAGGAGGGGGTTTGAGTAAGGCAGTGCAATGAGCAGAATGTTCAGTAAGAGAGGGAATACTTAACAGGGTTTTCTACCCATAGGTAGGGAGATACAATGGCAGCAAGTATGGTGGGAGCCAGGTCACAAGACAGAAGTTCTGGTGGCTGGAATTAAATTGGGATCAGAAGCTAGTCTATGATGCCAAATGAATCTAGGCTTTTCCTTTTTTCATGATTAAAATAAGTTTGTTTCTGTGTCCGACTTACCACCCAAATCATTTTGGGGCTAGGGAGACCCCAGCTGTGAGAGTTGGGAGCAGCGTGTTTGCCAAGCAGGTCATTAATTGACACGGCATTAAGTGTTATGACTCTGGGCCACCAGCCTCATTGTGCTTTAAGCTGCTGTACTAACCCTCACCGACACTAGAGTTTCTGACAGGACTGCATTCTGATTTTGTGCGTGTTACCTTGGTAAAGTGGCTTTAAATATCTTTTCACCCATCAGTGAATCCTGAGATGGATCCTTTTCTGCAGAGACATGACTAAATTGGGACCCTAAGCAAATCTATAGTATTCTCCAGAAAGTTCTTTCCTGATGTAATATTTTACACATACTTGGCAATTTAAGACAAAAGATCTTATAGTTCTGGAGACTAGAAGTCTGAGATCAAGATGTCAGAAGGGAAGCTTCAGAGAAGAATTCTCTTCCTAACTGTGACAGCGGCAGCAATCCTTGGGTTTCCTTAGCTGGTAACTGCTGTCTCCCCCTCTAATCCCTGACTCCTTCTCCATGATCTCCTTTCTCCACCCCTGCATGTTCTCTCATATTCTTAAAAAGACACAAGTTATCTTTGAGTTTAGGATCCACTCTAAATCTAGGACAATTAATTTCATTTCAATGTCTTTAATTCTATCTGCCAAGACCCTATTTCCAAATATGATCACAGTCTGAGGTTCTGAGTAGGCAAGAGTTTAGGGTTGTGGGGGACTCTTTTCCGACTGCTGGAGAATTAACTAAGACCATCAGATATGATGTGCTACATCTGGAGACCACTTAAACAACTAGAAAGGGATCTCCAAGAAATTCTAGAAAAGTCCAGGAAATTCTGAAGTTGTTCATTTATGATACAGAAGCTGCTAAGAGCTGATGTTTGGCATCAATTTATTAGTTCACTCACATTATTATTAAAGACATTATACAGAAGGTGCTGGAACTACACATGTCAAATAAGTCTCTACTCTTGACACACTCAAAGTCTTCCAGTTGTAAGTGGCAAGACAATGACAATTCAGCACTGTAAGTGCTACAACGAGAGGTATGAGCAGAAAAGTTTAGGAGCATGAAGTAGGAAACATCTAACCTCATTTGGGCTAATCAGGGAGCTTCCTGAAGAAGGCAATAGGTAATCTAGTTTTTTAAGGATACACAAGAATTTAGCATAAAAAGAGCATTTCAGGAGTACATTTATCTCTTCGGTATCTATTGATGAGTAACCATTATTGGCTAAAAGGTGTGATTTCATGCAGGGTGAAATTTAAACAAGGACTAGCTTCAAAGTTAATGCAACTATTAAAGAGAAGATAATAGAAGAAAACCTTTTGAAGGGAAATAGTTAATCTTAGAGAGTCCCTATTGCTCAAGCTTGAATGTACCTCACCATTCTCTGGAAGGGTTGGAATATTAGGAATCAGAAAGCAATTGTACATTACAGGAAGGACAGAGAGGAGCAGAGAGGGTGAGGCTAGGTGAGCAAGATCTCTGACATTGGGTGTGTGTGTGTGTGTGTGTGTGTGTGTGTGTGTGTGCGTGCGCGCGCAAGTGCGCGTTCACCTAGGAGGAAGTAAAGAGCATCTTTATCTGATAAGCACTAACACATGAATGATGAGAGGTCATTCATCTCCCCATCCTGTCTATGACAGTGACTTGAATGGTTAGCTATGTCACAAAATTTCTCATCAAAGAACTCTAGGAAGTTCTAGGAGGAAATCAATATTTTAAATATTTTGAATTGCTTCACTATCTGAAAACAAATGTGGCTTAATGTTTTGTCTACTAAATTTATTTCCAGGAAACTTTGGAGTTGGGCAACAATATACCACATTTTGGGATTTCCTGACCAGTGAACAATCCTTGCATTACAGTCTACACATGAGTTCTTCCCCAAATACATTTCAGTTTGGAAGTATACTATATAGAGATCATTCTACTCCCCTCTTTCTTCCCTTTCATTATTTGACCTTAAATGCTGGAATTCTTGGGAATCTGCTCTGGATCACTGTTGTTTTCCTTAAGTCACACTTTTCCATGGACTCTGATTCACTCTTATTTTGTTGCTTCAATATGTGTCTGCACTAATAACCCTTAGATTAACATCTCAGGTCAGTATCTCCCAACTAGTTTTCCTCCTGAGGTCCTGTCCCCTCACTGTTGCTGGAAAACACTTGGATATCTCTGAGGCCTTCAAATTAAACTTATTAAGGTGAAGAAAGCCCACCAGCATCCTCTCCTCTGCCTTAAATATTATTCAAATTTCCCTACATTTAAAAAATTCTCATTCCTATCATCATATTGCAAAACATCGTCCTCTCCCACCAACCTTTTAAGCATCGTCAGCTATAAGTTCATTTTTTTTCTCTATCATATTCCCCATAGTTTATACAATGATCTTCCCTGAGTGATTCCTGTTTTTAGATTCTTTGGTTGTTTTTCAGTGTAGTCAGGGTAAAGAGCCAATCTTTGAAGTAACTTTCCATGCCATGCACAGCCTGTCCCTGTCTATATCTTAGCGTCCAACTCCATTCCTTATTTTGTAGTCATTCTGGATTTTTCTTGGCTTTCTGGCATTTATCAAGATTTTTTCTGTTTCAGGGCTTTTATATTTGCTATTCACTCCACCTCAAAGGCGCTCCTTCACTTTTAGCAGTCACCACATTTCACTGAATATCTCATGTTTATTCCTCAAGTCTCAGTTTAGAGATCATTTCCTCAGAGAGGCTTTCTTTGAGTCCTCAGTCTAGCACCCTGGGACCTCCACTTTAGAGGCTCATAATTATTTAAATTAGTTACTTTGTTTAATAAATGTACTTTTCTGCTACAAGTTTGTCTTAAAATGACAAGAAACTTCCCTGCTGCTTACTGTTCTGTCCCCAGAACTGGATACAATGCCTGATGGTAAAATCTCAGTACCTAGGGTTGATCCTCTGTATGCTATCAACTTGTGGATTTTCCTATTTGCTAAAATTTGTTTGCCACCCTCAAATTAATTTTCATCTGGTTATTCCTGAATACATGCAGAATGGTTAAAAATATGAGTCACCTGGTACACATGTTCTCAGCTGAAGCCAATGAGGCAACATTGTCTTCTTGGTTCAGCTCTTACCCTGTAAGTGTGTACTTTTTTCTTGTCTGGTTAGCACCAAGATTTCACATTTTTTTGTGCTTTCTGATGGTGAGTTCTTTGTTTAAAAATGGCCTCCAAACATAATATTTAGCCCCAAGCTGAAGAGCTGCTTAGTGCTTCTAAATGCAAGAAGTCTGGGCTGTAGTTTTCAGAGAAAATACATGTTAGGCAAGTTTCCTTAAGGTATGAGTTATAGTGCTGTGGGTTCTAAGCTCAATGTTAACAAATAAACAATGTATATCAAATAAGATGCCTTTAAATAGACACAAGCATAAAAAAGATTATGTACTGCAGTTATTTTAACCAGAGGTTCACAGGAACCCAACACTGTATCTCCTCTAGGAGCAATGGTTCAGTATTTACTAATTCAGTATTCATAGCCTCTTTATACTGCATGACTACTGTGAACAACTGCAACCAACTGAACTTGACTTATTAAGCAATGTCAATATGAACACTGGGGACTGTTTGGGCTGCAGTCGAAAAGGCCCTGAACTGTTAATGTTTTCCAAGGAGAAGTCATATTAGGGAGGAGGAAAATAACAAGACAGGAAGAAACTTAGACATCACTGGAAACAAATATTATCCCTGACTGCTGAAATGCTACTGCATGACCTTTAAACTTCTTCGTAAGCACATGAGAATCTACTTTCCTAGATGGGGAGGAAAGGATGGCATGGAGGCAGGCATGCCTCTGAGGATTCTGGAAGGATATTCATAAGAAATAGCCTGAGACGGAAGGTGAGGGAAAACATTAAGGTGTGGTGGCCCCAGAAGAGGAGCTGAGGAGCAAAAGGCTTGGTTATGAGGGACTCAGGATGGGGGAAGCTGGAGACAGAGGTCTTTGCAGGCAGGACTCATGAAGATGAGTTCTAATCGTAAATCAGCATTCCTCTGCCATTTATGTGTTAACTGAGGGTGGAATACATGGTAAGCTGGATCATTTTGCCAAGCATTTAGGTGTCTATAGTAGGCCAGGTTGAGAATAGTCAGTCTCCATCGCAGGAACCCAGGACCAGGCTGTAAAGTCCCAGGGTCAACAGAAACCAGAGGAGGAGTCAGAACCCTGGACAGTTCCACGGAGTCCAAAGACTGTTAAATGATGTTTTGGAAAGTATACTTTTTACCATGGATGTCCTTAGTCTTCCTGGCCATCCCTGCCACCTTCATCCACCTCAAATGAAGCAATCATTTGTAAATCACCCTGGCATGGTCTTCCTTCTTGGATAAAGGAGATTATCTAGACTACATGAAATTCTACCTTACATACTTGTGCGGCCTGACTGGGTGGTGGCTGGGAAGCCTGTGTCCTCTGTGGTTGATCCTGATGGAATACCTTAAACTGCCTGGGAATACTATTTCTTCCTTCTCAGCATTGTAGTTCCTTTTGTTCTGTTGCTTCTAAGGCAGAGGCTATGGAAGGACAATTAAAAGATGTGGTATTTTTTTAGTTCTCTCTGGCCTGGGGAGCTAATAATTGTTGAGTCCCCATTCTGTTCCCCACTGTGCCTGGGGCATGAGAATCATCATGAATATGATGAATATGATGATTATTATTCAGTCAGACTTTCAACCACCAGCCACCCTACTACTGGTCCTGAGACAATCATGGTGAACAATGGGAGAAGCTCAGGGGTCTTGGTGTTGTTTTCTTCTTCATGAAGGATAATTGAAAATTTTTGCAGGTATAGTTCTTTGCATAGACTCAAGATGCCATTTGAATGCACAGGTGAGGAAGAGGAGTCCCTTTCGAAGGCACCTTTTCTGGATATGACCACCCCCCACTCTACATGCACTCTGACAATAAACTTACTGGGGAGCACAGAAAACAGAGAAGCTGTCTCTCATCTTCCTGTCTGAGCCTCTGGCATGGTGGCCAGTGACTGTGTGCCAGCTGTGACTGCCAGGATGGGCTGTGTACAGCACAGGCTCTAGAAGACCTTCAGCTAGCACTGGCTGTGCCCTTTCTTCCTGTGTGACCCCGAGACATTCCAACCGCCCCAGGCCTCCATATTCTTTGGTTGTAGAAGAAGAATAACAATGTAATAATGTGATGTTGTGCTTTGTTAAAACACAAAGTGTTGGGCCAGGGATTTAGCTCAGCGGTTCGGTGGCCTGCCTTGCAAGAGCAAGGACCCGAGTTCAATCCCTGGTACCCCCCGTAAAAAACACCCCAAAAAACCCCAAACGCAAAGTGTTTTTGCAAACCAAATGTTTACAACCTTGACAGAGTACCATGGGGCACCAGGGCACTTTTGGTATGTGGAAGACTGGATGGATGCACAGGTAATTTGAAAACTGGAAAGCTGTGCAAGTATTCATTATTTTATTGCTTTGAAGAATGGCTATTTCATGTGTCTTATCTGAGTATACTCAGTGTTAGAGGAAACATTTTAACTGCTTTACCATGTTAAAGCAAAACAGTGCAACCTCTTTAGAAAAGTGCTTGCCAAATGGAGTTGGTTGCATCAGCTACCCTGAGGGATGGGCCCACCTGCAACACAGCATCAGGACAGCTCTGGAGGCTGGAGGGGGACATGGAATACAGATTAGAGAAGACCTTGAATGGATCTAAGGGCAAAGGCCACTTCAGCACAAGATAGGAGAGAGCGGTTAGGAAAGCAGTCTGCCCTACGAAAGTGAATTTTGGTATATAATGAACCATTCAACTCTCTGGCATCAAATAGAACTTACAGGTTGAAAGCCAAAGAAAATAGGAGGGCTGAAGACAATGAAGTGCTAATCAAAGAAATGTTGAGAACATGGATATCATCACAGTTACAGATATGACAAAGTATTCCTTAGGTACTTTAAAGTTAAAAAATGAATTTCTCACTTGTTCTCTATCCTGTTTCATACTTTATAAATTTAGCCATTTTCAGGCTTACTATTATAAACAAACAAGTATAATTCTTTATAGAAAATCCATGGGAAGTAAATTTGGAAAGATAGTTCTTTTTACTTTTTCCTTCCTTCCTCCCTTCCTCCCTGCCCCTTCCTTTTTGCGGTGCAGGGGATTGAACCCAGACTTTCATGCACACTAGGTAACTGCTCTACCCCAGATCAGCCCCTTATCCTTAATTTTTATGCCTGAACTAAGTAGAATTTATGCTATGATATCACAAAAAATGAAGAGCCAAGAGTCATCCAGGAGAAAGCAGGAAGAGCTAAGCATTATCCCTGTGATCTGCCCAGAAATGTTAGCTCTAACTGGTAGCACGGTTAGAATAATGGCAATGCACTGCTCTGAGCTGCCTGTCCCTGGAGTGGTAGAGTCACCATGCTGCCTAGGAGGCAAGGAGGGCCTGGAGGGCAAGGGCTGCCCTCTCGCACCCTGGCCCCAAGCAGGAGGTACCTTTGTTGTCATGCCAGATCCTCAGCTTGCAGAGATGGCCTAGGCTCAGCATGTCAGAGAAATTGAACGTGTCTGTGTTGTTCCGCTCAAACTTATTCCAGTTGGCTGACTGCTTCAGGGCCAAGGTCCCGCTGTCCCCGTTCTCCCCAAAGATGATGATGAACACGTTGGCATCGGTGCCTGCTCCTGGGGTGCACAAGAGAAGGCTCTTAGTGCCAGTCTCAGACACCTAGGCCCCTTGCTCTGGCCCTGCTTCTGGTCCTTAGAGGAGCCCTGGGACAGATGTGCAGAATGCAGAGTTGACAGGCCAGAAGAGAGGTCACAAAGCATGGGCGAATATCCAGGGATTCATGGTTTAGAGTTCCACGATACCCTTCTCTTTGTGCCTTCCAAATGCTATTTGGCCTAACTGCAGCCATAAAACTGTGAATGTTTTAGCACAAAAATGCATTTATTTCTGGGAGAAAGCTCCCAAATTTAAGAGGTATGCCATGCTGCCTGGCTTTACAGGCTTTCTCCCGCAGGAGCTGGGTTCAGGAAAAAGCATAATGGTGTGTACTCCCCCAAGTCCACTTGGCTGACATTCGTCACTAGAGTTTCAGATCATTTGATTAAGCCAAAAGGAAGTATGTCTAGTGTCCAGTTATAAAGCAAATGTTAGCCCAGTGTGGAGGTGCATCCCTGAAATCCCAGGATGAGGAGGCAGGAGGACAGTGAGTGTGAGTCCAACCTTGGTTGCTTAGTGACTTTGGAAGACCCAGTCTCAAAATTTTGAAAAACAGGGCTGAGGATGTAACTCAGTGTAAATGTCCTGGGTTCAACCCCGCAATACCACTAAATAAATAAATGCAAATATCTTTGAAATAGGAGGTCCTGTGAGGCTTGTCTGACACATGCCTGATGTTTGTGTGAATTTAGTGGTTACTTTCTAAGAGCACACTGTGAAGGATAGAGGGGCATGAAAGAGTGTGGACTTGGGCTTTTTTTTTCTTTTTATTGAGTTTATTGGTATAATCTAGGTATACAATACAGTTACATTCATTACCGGGATCCTGTACCTTCACATGGAACCAAGTCTTGGTTCTCATTTTGGAATTGGACTTTTAACAAAAGGAATTAAGGTGCTATTATGAGGAGAAAGGGGAAAGAGAGAAGATGAAAACAAAATTTAGCAGATTGACTGACCCATTGGTTATGCTGGAGAGTCCATCATGAGACCTTTATTTCTTTGGACAAATGATTCTGTTAAAAGCATAAGCTACCATGGCCTTAGTGGCTACACGAAAGTGGGTTTCCTCTGAGCTCCTGTCTTTGATACTGACTTTTTAGTTTTTCCTCCTGTATTTGTCTGGAAGCCTTTCCTTTGAGATTTCCATCTGCCCAAGTGGCTTCTGTTTGTCTTTCTGGACTTGGCTTTGGCATCACCTCTGGGAAGTCCCTGTGAGCCTCACTCCTGTTCTGCTCTGGGCTCCCTCTGGCAGGACTCTGGGCTGGCACCTGTCAGGGCCAGGCTGCTCAGCACTGAATTTCTCACACCCAAAAGTCAGACCTGAAAGGCTCCATGATAGTCACATCTCTATCCTCAGATGCCAAACCAGAGCTGGCACACAGTAGATGATTGCCCAGCCCCCCTAAGGATTCCCCAAATGTATATCCTGGTTGAGGCTGCAGCCAGAACACAGGGGCTCTTTGGCCTTTCTAAAAGGGCAGATAAGAATCCCCAAAAAACATTCTCCCTCATGTCTCTGGGGGTTAGGGAAGGAGCCCAATTGGTCCCTGGGAGGAGATATACTCCGTCCAGGAAAAGCATGGCACACTGTGGACTGACTAGCTCTCAGATGGCCATTTAAGAAGAAATACCTTAGCTGGAGACCAGGTACTGAGCCAAAATATGAGGGTGGAGGACAAGGGTGGTGGGATGTGGGAAGGGACCCACCCAGGACATCGCTGGTCTTCACTGTGACAGTGTAGGATGTCCACTCCATCATCTCCTCCTCATCAATGACGGCACACATCTCGCACACCAGTGTCTTCTTGCCCTTCCTCTGTGACAGCCAGTCTCCATAGTAGAACATGGTCAGATCTCCGGTGCTCATGTTCTTCAGCAGTATCTGGGGGGGAATGGGGACCCGTGCAGGAATGTGCTTCCTTTTCCTACCTGCCCTACTGAGTGCAGCCCCTCCTGAACCCCAGCGATCCAAGTCCCAGACCCAAGGGGAGCTCTGTGACCAGACTTCAGTGTCTAACAGCTCCTCAGTGACTCCTCCATTGGAAGGAAATAGGAAGTGAAAATGCCTCTGAAAGATGGAAATGTCTGTGAGCAAGTGACAGAAAAACAGAATAACCAAGCCACTGTCAGCCACAAACCCCAGGGAGCAGTGAACTGACAATATTGCCAGATTGTCCTTAGTATGGCACCATATTGTCAGTGCAAGAGAAATCTGTTAATGTCTGAACAGGAGCGGAAGAGCCTAAGGGGACCCAGGACAGATGGCCTTTACTGGATGAGGTATGAGAGACTGACCCAGGCAGGCGAGTGGAAGACTTCATGTTATGGGTGATATTGTGTCCCCCATCCTCCCAAATGTGTCCTGCCAGAGTCCTAAGACTTCCAGAATGTGACCTCATTTAGAAAATGGTTGTGACAGGTATAATCACTCCAGATGAGATTGGTAGAATGGGCCCTAATTCAACACTTCCCATGTTTCTATGCCCTGCAGGAGAGCAAACATGGACTCTAGAGAGTACCCTGGGAAAGCTGGGGCCAGTCTGCCACTGCCCAGGTACCATGGGCTGAAGCAGATCCTTTCTCATACCTCCTAAGGGAGGGGACTCACTGATCTTGGATTTCCAGCCTCCAGAACTACGAGACAATAAAGGCCTGCTATCCTGAGTCCCCAGCCTGTGGTCCTTTGTCATGGCAGGCCCAAGACACAAATGTCTAAGGAAGGCAGCCTAACACCAGCTCCACACAGGTTGTGGAACGCAGGGATAGAGTGACATTGAGGCTGTGTTTGCAGGACTTCCATCTTTGTCATTAGTCTTTGTCTTTGCTGTGACTGGGGGGGCTGCAGGCCAGGTTCCTCTTGGTGGTCATGGCCTCCAGATTTGGGCCACACATAGAAAGCACAGTGGACCCCTGTATCATGTTAGTTCTCATCAAAGCACATTGCTTGGTGCAGGCTTTGAGGACCCTCATCTCTGCTCCAGGGCAGTGAGAGTTAGTGAACCTTTCTGGGCAGCCTGGAGCCTAAGTCCCCATGAAGCTGAGGGAGGCCAGCAAACTGTAAAAGGTAGGTCCCAAGAAGGTGCAGTGGCCTGCTTCCCTTGGGGGAAACTGAGTTTGTGGAACACATGTACAGGAGAAGGGTGGGTGGAGATGGGCCTGAGAACCCCCAGGGTGCTGTAGCGGAGGTCTTGGTACTCCGGCACTGAGGGTCCACAGGCCGGGATCTTAGCTGGGCTGCTGGTCCACAGGCTCCTCCTGGGGCAGAGGGAAGAGATGGAAAGAGGAAGCCACTGACCTGTGGGAGTGCAGGGCCCTCAAGCCCACCTGTCTTCCCACCCACTGTGACAACGTCACTATGTCTCAGTTCTCACTGCTCCTTTCTCTGCCTCCCTAACTCATGTCCCAGAGGAGGCCCACCACAGGTCTCCTCTACTTCAAGATGTCCAGCTTATGTTGACAGCTCAAGTCCTGGGCTCCAGGAGCTGATTCCACTCTTTCTGGACACAAATTAATAAACTCCATTCTCTGATGAAGTCATGCCAAGGGTGAGCTGGATCACAGTGAGGCTCATGGAATAGCCCTCCTCAGAGGCGCTGGTACTCTAATGAAGGCCAGTGATAATCCAGCAAAGTAGGGAGGAGTTGCAGGTGGGGTCTGGACACTCACCCTCTCCAGGAACCACTCGGGCCGGCTGCCCAGGCCGTCGATGCGAATCCGCATCTTGGTGAATGGAGCGATGTCCAGTATCTCCATGATGAAGGTATCATTCTGCTCCCGCTCGAATCTGGGGACCGGGAGGGAGCAGGAGCACAGAGAAGGGAAGCCGGCCACAGCCAGAGCCAGATGTGGGGTAAGGAGGGACGCTGTGGCCTTTACTCAGCCCCACGATGCTCCCAGCAACTCCCCAACAGCTTGGCTTTTGCACTCAAATGTGTTCCCAAACGATTGGGTTCAGTGGGTTTGACTGGTAGAGACGGTCCTGAACCAAGAGCTGACAGTTCTGGGATCTAATCTCATTCTGACAGTCACCTTGAACAGTTGCAATCCTTTCTGGAAGTAGGCTTCCTCATCTGTAGTCTGAGGAGACCGACACTAATCCTGCAATTCCACAAAACTATCGTGGAGACCAGAAGAATATAAAATCAACTCCAGAGGCAAAAAAGAATTTCATACTTGAAAAGCTTTAAATGAGACTGTGAGTGACAGGGCCACCATGAATGGTGGGGCACGCTGTACACTGCACAACTCCAGAAGGTATCATTCACATTTTTCTATGTGCAATCTGCATGACTGAACACAGCAGCCCTAGTTTAGGTAATGCTACTGACAACTGTAAAATAGTAGCAAATCAAAGGTAATGTTGCATTTGTTGCTATTATTATTTTTCTGCAGAATGACTTCATCATCACAGAAATGCTCTGTCATTATTCCTTCCTGCTCTTCCCACGGTCCCACCTGTACAAGCGACCTTCAATGGTGACTGATTACTTGACTGCTGACTGATTCCAGATGCTACTGCTGATAAATCCCTGGGGCAGTGCAGGTGGCCCCGAAGAGGCAGTTCAAATAGGAATTATTATGCTCCCTTGGATAGAAGGCATCTTTTTAAAAAAGGGCTACAGCCAGAGGGGGGCTGAGACTGCAAGTGCTGCAAAGTGAGAGCCAACTACTCCTGGTCTCAGACAGTGGAACAGAGGCCTGCTTTCCTTGATAACTTATTTGGATGCCCTTATGCATTCAGCTGGGGAGCAGGGCTGAGTGAACTGCCATGGCTGGTGTTGAGCTCCAGCCTCTGGGTACAGCATCCGACCACAGTGGTACCGCAGCGGCCAGCGTGCCATGCCTGTGCTCTGTACTGGTCCTGCAGCCTTTCTTGGGGAAAATATTGCCTTGCATAGGAACAAGCTATGTCTGTGACACTTGCCCAGTGGGCCTTTCTTTCCAAGCCCCCCAGGCAAGGTGCAGACACCCATAATAAGGACCCCAAGATAGAGGTGTACCATCTGGACACACAGAAATGCAATAAAGCCAAGCATGCCTAAGGTGAAGGTTCTGGGCTTGAAGACCAGGGTGACTGACAAATGCTAGCTCTTCTTATAAAATAAACTTGCATTCAGAAAAAATCCTTTAAAGAACAAGAGTGACTGGAAGCATTTATACTATGGCTGTGTTTATAATGATGAGCAGCATTTCCAAGCAATGTTTTTTGGAACTTAGACACTACCAGAGAGGAGATGTATATCTGTCCCACCAGCATTTAACACCTTGGGCATCTATAAAATAAAGTGGAAGGCAAGTGTGAGACAGTCAGCCAGAAGACCCAGGAATTTGGGCTTGGGTGGAGATTCGACCTGGAGTAGAGAGGTGAAGGCTATAAGGGGCTGATACACAGAGGCTCAGCAGCCAGAGCATGCATGGTAATAGAGCCCCCCACACCCCAGTTATGGCCTCTATGGCAGTTGGCTCAGGATGATTAGGACCTAGTCAGTGTCTGTTGGCCTCCTTATGCTGTTCCTGCTAATGCACTCACAGGAAGACTTGATTCTTCCCTGTGCACCCCCAGCCTCTCCATATCACAAAGGATGCTTCAGCCTAAAGCACCTTCTTTTGAGCCCCTGACAGGCCTGGTGATGGTGACTGACTCCTTGCTACACCAAGCTCTAAATAAACAGCTCTGTTCTCATTGGATCACCATTTATTCCCCCAACTTCCTGAGTTCAAATCCCAATTCTCTCATTCACTAGCTGAGTCACCTTGGGCGAGTTATTTCATCTCCTGGTGTCTCTGGCACCTTATTGTAAAGTGGAGATGATAACTGTGAAGACTGGAGGGGCTGTTGAGAGTTAAAGTAAGAGGCACTAACAACATGGCCACTTCTGCAATTTTAGTAAATGTCAGCCATTATGGGGTCATCACCACTGCTGGTTACTCTGCGGAAGAACCCTGGGAGGAAATAGGAGGTACATAGCAGGAGGGTAGAAGTGCCAAAAATAGATAAAACTATTCCCACCAGACCCCAGGACGATCTGTGGAGGAAGGACAAAGATCATGCTCTCATGGACTGATCTGTCCCCTGCGTGGTCCCCAAGAGCTTCAGGATCCTCTCTGATGTCGCTGCCTCATCACCATCATCACCCTCACCATCCCTGTCATCCTCACCTCCAGTCTCACTGTGCTCAGCACCACCTCCTAGGGAAGACCAGGAAGTACCCAGTGAATGTGCACTGGGAGGGCAGAGCACAAGGGATGAAAAGCTTGGAAAGAAGCCAGTTTAGATCCTGCTGTCTGGTCAGAGGGAGAGCACCTGTGGTTCTACGGAAAGTGTCTGTGGATGGGTTTTTAAAATCCTGGGTTTGAATCTTGAGTCTCTCCCCACTGGTGTTAAGATGGCAGTGGCCGAGGATGTCGGAGCTATGATGGTTGCACTTGGAAAAACAACACAAATCCTGGACTGTCTACACTGGGGGTCCAATGAAAGGCACAGACAGTGAGTATTGTAGGAGGTCCACCTTACTATCATTTCTAACCACAGTTTAAGAGAATCTAAAGCTTAGGACTGGAGACCATCAAGGTGCTTACTGGTTATGGGCCTGGTGTATCAAGACTTCCCCTTGCTATGCCTCAGTTTCTCACCTATGGAAGGGGAGCGACAACAACGACCCTCCTGGGGTGGGGAAGGACAAGGTGTGTAGCTTTCCTTAGTTGGTGAGTCATGTGGGTCCAGGACCCTTGCCTTTCCTGGCCCTACTCCCTCTCCACCATCCGAGCCAGTGCCTGGCCTATACTAGATGTTCAATTAGTCTTTATTGGTTTGAAATTTGATTGCTTTTTATTTTGCAGTCATTTTACACCCAAAGTTGCAAAAATAGAAGACTTTCGTGTATTCTTCGCCCAGCTTCCCCTAATGTCAGCATATCACATTCCTATAGCACTGCGAAACAAACCAAGAAATTAACAACAATGCCACACCACCAACTAATCTGCAGACCTTACAATGAGCATCTTTATATGACTGGGTAAAAGCCAAAAGGAAGAAAGGAATCATTATAGACTGTGGTGGAGAGCCTCCTGGAGGAGGTGGGTTTGGGCTGGCTCTTGAAAGAGAACAGTGTCCAGGTGGGATGAGTGGTGGTGGGAAGGCCCCACAGGTGTGACAGAGCCTGTACGGCTGAAGGAAGGATGGGGCAGCGGCCAGAGGGTTGGCTATGGGAGGGTATGGGCAGGGCTTCCTCTGGGTACCTGGCCTTCTTTTTGTCCAGCTGCATCTCTTCTGTGCTCCCGTTGATGCCATAGAGAGTCATAAAGATGTTGGAGTCAGTGCCCCCGCCAACCACGTCACCTGTCCACACTGTCATTTCATAAAGCACCTGCCATGAGAAGGGCATGGCCTTGGGCTTAAGCCTCCCCCTTCAAGCCACTCAGCACATCTCCATCTCCCTGGAGAAAGAAGGTGAACTTTCCAACCCCACCCTGGCTCTGAAAAGAGCCCTCTCAGCCAGTGCACATGGCTGGAGAGCAAAAGGCAAGCCTGTCCCTTATGAGGCCAACCTGTGCCAAGTCCAGTGCTAGAGGTGAGTCCAGTTCCGGCAGAGGTCTCTGCGCAGTGGGAACATGGCTGAGTGAATGTTAACTGATTCTGACAGTTGCTTCACACTACCAGCGCAGGGTGGCAGGACTGTGGTGTTGAGTCACCCAAAGCTCCACATGAATCCGAGATCTGCTACCTACTTACTAGCCTTTGACCCTGGGCAGATGTCCCTCTCTCCAACCTCTGCATCCCTGAGGGAAACAGGGGCACAGCCCTGGCAGAGCTGAGAGATCTTCAGATAGTTTTATGTTGGTGCCTGGTGCTCAGTCTGCTATGTGCAAGGCCTCGAGGAACAGCAGTGGTTTGGTGTCCCCACTTCCTGCCACAGCCAGATCACTCACTGAGGTCTGTGAATGAGGAGGGCCACTGAGGGTAACATTTAAGGAGACCATTGTCTGTTTACCTAATTTTAAACTTTAGATTGGGATTTTGTTCTTTTGCATAAGATTCGCTCAAAAAAAGTGAACTCCCTTTGTCTGTCTCCACTGGAGGGTAAGGGAGAACTGCCCTCCCTGGGTTCCTTCCCTGAGGCCATGCCTTGATCTTCCTCTGAGGGAAGCCTTGTGACAAGTGACATCACCTAGATCACACCCTGGAATGTTCCCTGTTCCTGGATTTTTACTGTGCTCCTTTTATTAGGTGATCACAGACTAGCAATTAAGTCTACAAGTTCAGGAAAGGAGGAAGACCATTCTATCTCTTTGGAACATCACGGGTCTTCCTTCGCTCCACTGGCTGCCATGTCCTATCATGGCTGGGCAGGTATGTCTGGTTCCCACTACCCAGGAAGCCTGGATCCCAGAACTCAGGTAGTTATCACAGTGGCTATGCCCCTGCCACTGGGTATGGTGGGTGGCTGCCTTCCTAGCAGCATCTGGAGTCTCCACTGTGATACCTCAAGATCAGAAGTGCCCTGTGCAGGGTGGGTCCACAGGCCAGCTCCCACCAGAAAACCTCTTGGACCACCCACCAACGGCACTTGTGATGGGCAGGAGGAGATCCTGGGAATGTAGACTGAGCCTGACTCTTTTTGCTCTTATCCAGACAGGCATAAAGAATAAAGTAATAAAATAGGTGCCTTGGTGGCCGGGTGGTGACTGGTCCCTGAGGGCTGACCCCCAGCCCTATGTTTTCCATGTTCTCCTCTCCTTTACACAAGCACATCCCTTTTTATTTTTAAAATTTTTATTATTATTATTATTATTATTATTATTATTATTATTATTAGGTACTGGAGATCGAACTTGGGACCTTGTGCTTGTGAAGTAGACAGCAGTGAGCTGAATCCTGTCCCCAATCCTTTTTATATAGTTGGTGTGTTCCCAGAAAGAGACAGAAGCAGGGCTCCTGTAATTTCAGCCTGCTATCAGGTGACGTGGGGACAAGGCCAGTCCAAAGTGACACACCTGCCTTCCTTTGTTCAGGGAATAGCAGGAGTGTGGGGTGGATTTCGGGCCTACAGTGCTGGGAGGAGATGCCACTGCCCTCAGTGGGGTGTGTTGTGTGCTGGGGTGGCACACAGGCCGGAAATGGGTCAGAGGGCTGCGATGAGTGAGGTGCTCACCCACACCACTGTCCGACCACAGATGGAGATGTCTGGGACGGGGAGGCTGTCCGTGCCACAAATTCAGCCCACTCTCCTGTGGGATGAGGGTGGGGGCAGCGCCCACATTCCACCCAAGAGGAATTTAGTGTCCAGAACAACACGGCCCTCCTGTTACAGGTGGGTCTGGTCTTTGAGGAACAGAGCCCACTGGTCTGGATTGAGCCAGGCCATCTGTTGATCCCACGACTTATGAGAGAGAAAGAGAAGCCCCTGGACACCAACTACCTGTGTGCCCTTGGCCTTCAGTCATCCTGCTTCCTGCCTGGCCCTCACCCGTGAATGCACACAACCTGTCCCAGGGCGTTCAGCCAGATAGATGAGGAGCATGTTGCTCAGAATTCCTGTCTTCCTTACACAGAAAGAGTCTGTGTAGAAACACTCACCTCACTATGAGAACTCAGAGGGGGGCTGAGACTATCCAAAGTGCTATCTGTCCCTATTCCCATGCTATGGTGTGGGTGGAGCACCCTAGGAAGACAATGACCTTGAGTGACTGTGTGGAGTTTTGTCACTTTCTGAAGCTTTCCATGGATGATTCATGCTTATTAGTTCTCCCCAAGATCTGAGACAGGACAGGCCATGAAGGGAAGTACTATTTCCATATGGTATGAGAAGAGGAAGGCCCAGAGAGGACAAGTGACTTTCCCAAGATCACACAGCAGCAGACCAAAAGGAAGTAGAGTCACCTGCCTCCTAAGAAAGTGAGCATAGCCAGCATTCCAGGCTCTTGCTTCTGTCAGCGGCCTCTCGATGAGTCTCCTGCCTCCCTCCCTCCCATGTCCTAGCTGCGGCCCCACTTGAAATGTATACCCACTTCCCCCATACCTTCACCCCGATGTTCACCACCATGGCATCCAGGAGGTCAAAGACTCGGGAGGTGACCCCGTCGCCTCGGTCCTTGGCGAGCCAGCAGTTGCAGCGCAGTGTGTACTTGGTGCCCTGGGTGGGCACTGCCAGACTCAGCTCCTCCACCAGCCAGCAGCTCTCAGGGGAAGCCCCATCGTGGCCCAGCTGGCAGGAGACACACCATGTCCATGAGGATCTGGGCATGACTGGGAAGAAAGTCTTCCCTGCTCAGTGTTGCCTGTCCTGTACCCGATCCCCATCCTCAGTATTTCTTCCAATGTGCTGGGCACTCACTGGATGAAGGCCCTCCCAAGGAGGAGAGGAGGTTTCGTAGACCAAATTAAAGTCCTGAGACCAATTTGGGGGAGTAATTAGAAGATGGTTTGAAGTAGGAATAAGCTTATCAGCTGAGTCCTTTAAATGAGGGTCTGGAAGTCAGAGGTGGAAGAAGCCTGAGAAGTTTGGAGCTGAAGAAATCATCTCTTATCAGCCTTGAACAAACACACCAGTAAGTTTTGGAGATGGACGGCTACATGGTGGAGAATGACAGGCAGCCTCTGGGAACTGAAGGCCTCTGTCCTACAGCCCCTAGAAAATGGATTTGGTCAATGACCAGTGGGATTGGGAGAGGCCTCAAGCATCAGAAGAGGTCATAGCACAGATGCAGTCAGTTTTCATCCCAGTAAGGCCTTGAGAAGTGGACATAGCTAAGTTACATCTGGACTCCTGACCCACGAACAATCATACACTTACATTGCTTTGATTGAACAAAGTTGGTAGGCATCTGTTACACAGCAAAAGCAAGCCAATACATAGGGTGTCCCCATTGGGTGGGCAGAAAATGGGGATGCAGTGGGACAGGTTCACCAAGCTCACCCAGATCATTGATGGTGGAGGCCTGGAGATCTTCCTGTACTGCCTGCTATGAGGGGACCCAGGTCATTGCTTTGCTTGCCCTCCAATTCCCACCCCAGGTAGTGGCCAGTTCCTTCATTCTCTGTAAGCAGTCACCATTGCAGAGTCCCAAGGACCAGTACCTCTATTTTCTTGATGACACCCACGTCCAAGCCTCCAACATAGAACTCCTCCACAGAGCTGCAGGCAAACCCTCTCTTCCCCTGGGGGTAGTCCAGCCAGATGCGGTTGGTGCTTTCATCCTCCTCTCCAATCAGTATGACATAGGCCCGGCTGTCGGTGGCTGCATCTTTGTGCTTCCCAGTGGTGACAGATACATAGTAGGGAATAACTGCAAGAAATCACAGGGGCCAGCTAGACAAGGGTGTTGCCATGTGGGATGGTGGGCTTGGAAATGACCTCTGGAGGGCACTGACCTCAGCCCCCTGCTTGGAGACCACATGTGATGAGACTTCCCAGACTGCCAAGTGCACTATGTTTTCTACTCTCCAGGAGCAAGGGAGCTGGTCACTCCTGATGTGAAGACCCAAGAGGATGTCTTTGTCACTTGTGTGAAGTTTCAAGCTTCCAAAAGCCCTCTGACCAGTGATCTTACTTGAACCTAGCACTACCTGGCGAGGAAGGGTAACAGCAACACCCCCCTACTCAAGTTCAGAAGTTATCTGCCTGACAATCTTACTATTGCCAGCCAAAATGAGACCTCAGAGAAAAAGCAAGATCAAGGTCTCAGAGAGAGTAGGAATTAAAGGAAGAATAACAAAAGTGTATCATATATGTAACATGATGAAAGTCTAGAACATATCCATTTCCAAACTGAACCAGACTAGATAGAGTAAAAGGATGCTCAGGTAGTGTGGCACAGATTTTTAGTTATCCACTCAGTGTTCATGCTTCTCATAGCTAGGGATGGTTATAATAAGTAAGTAGATACTGTTGAGTGGGTTTCTGAGAAATCTTTTTGAAAGGGCCTGGCTCTCCTAGAAGGAGCACTCCTTTGCCCCTCACTTTCCATCCACTCTGCTTGAGATGTGAACATGATAGCTGGAGCTCCAGCAGTCATCTCGGAATACTGTGCATTTAGGATGGAAGCTATTTATTTGTAAGGTTGTTAGAGTGACTAAGTGGAAGGAATGTAGGTCCCTGACTTCACTGGAGCTGCTACATTAGTCACAGATAGTCTATCTTTGAACTTTTATGTAAGAGAAAAGAACAATTCTAAATTTTGTCTTGGCCACTAGACTCCAGCCCTCTGTAATTTGCAGTTATTAGCTGATACAAGTTGGAAACTCTTTTCTTGGTTTATCTTCCTCCACAGGCTGGAAGATACTGCCCTGGCATAGTGGCTTTCTCTTATGCAGTGTGCATCTCTTTGGAAAGATCCCAAACTACCCCTTCCTGGATGGAATTATATGCAGCATTTTGTGTACCTACTCATGGCCTTTTTCTGTCTTTATAAAGAGAACACTATTGGCCTTTCTACAACTGATCACAGTGCTCACTTAAGGACAAGCACTTTTTATGGGTCCTGTCATTTATTCACAGAGTGACAAAGTAAAGTGCAAATAGATTGGCTCTCTGTCTGACCTCACAATCCACCACATGGTCTCCTGGGGAGGAATATCATGGTTGTCACACTGTTATGCTTAAGATAAGTGAATAGAAGGCAGGGCATTGAAATGTTCAATAGACAAATATAGAACTGCCTTATCTCAGAAATCTGCCTGGTGAAATGCACTTGCCAGAGAATTATAATATCATTTTATGAAGAAAGAATAAATTGAACCAAGGGCAGGGTTTGCAGTGATACCTTCCTGGTAGAAAATCAGGGGATTAAAGACATCATCACTCTAACATCTTCAGCCTTTGCTTTTCTATCTAATAATGGGGGCTCTCTCTCTAACCTCTCACCTCACAGGGCTGATGTGGGGATGAAAATAGGCAACACATATGAGGACTTGGTATAACACAAAGTAGTAGACCTAAGTCTTCAATGATGATAAGATAGATAGGCTGTCCAAAAATAGCTTAAAAGCATTTCCACATGCCAGCTCTTCCTTTAAAGAGCCTCTGCTCAGCTTACCCGGACCTTCTTGAACATAGTCCACCATGGGTCCTGTCACTGTGTCAATGTCCATGTCGACCATCTTGGAACTCAGAGCAATCTCCCAGAAGTCAGCAGGGCTGCTGCAGTTGCTACTGCGGTCTCCAGTGTACTCCTGTCCAGAAAAGCATGACTGTGGCTTTAAATTTCCAGTACTTTTTTTCCCCATTGATTCCCCTATAAAGATGATGATAAGCCATGGCTGAACTCTCTCTGTACCTTTTCATAGAAGAGCCTCTCCAACCGCCCATCCTCTTTCTTCAGGGACAGCCAGCGACCACAGAGGAATAGGAACTCATCCTCGTTGGTGTCGTTCCAGATCTCCACCTTCTCCACATACCAGTCTGCACACCACTTGGTGTTGTCATGGCGGAGCTTGATCTTGTAAATGACACCCAGGTCAGCAGCCTCGATTATGAAGGTGTCAGCCTGCAAAGACCAATGTGGAGCCTTTGGTGAGCTAGCACTCACTTCAACCCACTCCAACCCCATCGGTCCAGGACCTTCCATCCTCCACCACTACTGGGTTGAACGGATATTCCTTGCCTGGGTGTCTTCCAGGACCAAATTCCTAAGACAATTGCTTGATGACTGAATTCATGACCTCACTTCCACAATGGCCCCATTTTACAGTCCCTTCATGCATGCAACATTGTGGAGAAAGCTGCCTTCATCCAAATTTCTCTAGGGATGAGCCTGTAGGAGGTTGAAAGATGAACTGTGTATGATAAGCTGTGTGGGGACCTGAGGGCCATGGCAGTGACAGAGGAGGGGCTCTTGACACACAGTCTTGTTAATTTCAGGCAATGGCAATTGACTGAGTTCATCAGAATAAAAATGGCACATTCAGAAATTTACTTCTTCGTATCTGTCAGACTTTCATGTGGGCCCAGGGATGTTTATTTATTGCATGATAACTTTTACAGTGGGATACTTGAAGCTACTTGGGGTCTACCACTTCTGGAACAGCTAAATAACCTGGGAATAGGCTTTTCCATGGAATGGAGGCATGTAAAGAAGAGCCAGCCCCATCTACATTTGAATATCCCTTTATTGAAAAATTTCCAAGGGATCCCACTGAATGCTAAAGGCAAGTGGAAGAAATTTAATACTATGATGCCTTTCATGTAAAAAAGTGAAAGCACATCATCTACTTTCTTTAGGCGCATGAATAAGCAAGCAGAGAAACTTGGAAAGGTGCAGAGACAGGAGAAAGCATGGACATTCTGGAAACTGGGCCCAGTGATCTTTAGGGGACATTGCAGGCAGGCTGAGCAGTGGGGGATCATGGGCTTATCTGCAAATCCTGTGCAGCTCTCAGGTGGGGTCTGTGACCATGGGAACCCTGAAGGACTGAAGTGAGGGGCCCTCTATCTGTTTTGGATGGGTTAATGAGGCAGCTGGAGGATGGATTGGCTGTTGAGGCCTGGAGCAGGGAGACCGAGCCATTTTACTAAGCAAAGGCAGAGGAGAAAGGGATGACTGTTAGAGGCTAACTTGATCTAAGATGTTGAGAGGAGAGAATCTCCTGCACAGGCAATTGGATGTAGATGGGGAGGGTGTGCTGATAGGGAATAGGGTGTCAAGGATGACTCTTGGATTCCAGAGCAAGTGAGTAGAGAAATGAAACTTTGGGATGCTCGGAAGTGAACCTGAAGTCATAAAAATGGTCAGTACCTGAGCCAGAGGTATCTCCAGCTCTCCTGATGGAGGATTAAAACCAGATGAAAGGAAGAGAGTGATGGAAAAAATGAGCAAAAATCTTGTGATGGAACAATTATGGGGGGAGGCTGAATCTGAACACAGAGAAGAATAGATGACATCTCATTCATTTATTCCCTCAACACATATTTATTGAGTACCTTTTTTTCCAGGGTCCTTAAATATAGCCATTAACAAAAATCTGTCTAAGAGCTGTCTACTGCACATTGCTATTTTACCAATACATTTACCAGACATCAGTGCAGGCAGGGGACAAATGAGATAACTGTGTGCCAGGCATGGTTTTGATTGCTCACATGTTTTACTTCAGTTGACTCAAAATTAACTCTATTTTATGGTTGAGGAAAGTGAGGCATAGAGATGTAAAGTGACTTGCCCAAGATCATACAGCTAGTGAATGTTAGACCGGAACCTGAACTCAAGTGATTTGGCTCCGCTGTCTGGGCACCTGAATAACCATGTCCCTAGAAGAATCAGGGAGATCATACAAACCTACTTGATCTCTTTGGCTTAAGTGGAAAGAAAAGAATAGATGGTTCTCCTAGCTGCTCCTCATGGACAGAGAACAATTCATCTCTGAGGGGTGTGGGGTGACTTTTAAATCATTTTTCCCTGTTATGAAGTGCTGTTATATCACATCCCGTTTTTCAGTCTAAAGGTCTAATTAGCAATCACATTACTATTCCCTCTTCAAAAGTAGAAAACTGAAGTTAAAGGTAAAAGGCTTCTATCTGGATCGCAGAACAGATGAAGGCGAGCTCTGGGATTTGTCTTCCAGACTGGGCTCCTTCCACGAAGCCTGCCTCATGAGGTCATCAGCCCCCACAGATCCATGTAGATGACACCATTTTTCTTGTCCTAGAGCTAATTACCCCCCCCATCAGTATTAGGTGCCTCTACACTGAGGCTCATGCCTGGCTGAGAGTCAGGCTTAAGGACATCCTTGGTAAATACCCATTGATTGACATGAAGTCCCCGCAGAAATATGGGCATAAGTGAGGTCACAGCTTATAACAGGAGCCAAGTCCCTGAATCTGATCTCCTTGGAGAATGCCTGGCTGTGGGGGTTGCAGTCAGATTTAGACGAAAGGGGAGAGAAAAGAGAGACTGTGGATCAAGTGGAAGGGTAAGGGGGAAAAGATATGGGAAAAAGGTCTGTGGTAGGGAGAAGGAGGTTGAATTGGTGGGAAGGGAAGTGTGGCAATGCCCACCTTTGGGGTCCTCTGGACAGACTTCTTCCTTTTTGTAAAATTGCTTCATCTCAGAGCTGGAAGGACCTTAGATACTTTCTAGTTATGTGATTTTCAAGCTTTCTTTTTTTAAATAGCTACTCATGCCTTTGCTTAATAGAGGTTCCATGTGGCACCCCAACAGATAGGCCAGGTCAAAGTGGTTCTACCTGGGTGGTCATGGGGAGCCTCTCTGTCACCCTGCTCTCCTATTGTCCCCATTATCCCAAGGGTGTTGGCGCTGCCGAGGGCTCTGCACATCACAGTTTAGCCAATTCATATTTGACTTCTCATTCTACAAATAAGAAAACTGAGGCCAAAAAAGTTGAATTAGACAAGGAGCAGGTGGCAGCATCGGACTTCTGAACCCCCAGGTAGAGCACAGCCCCAGCCACTCCATAGCCTTCACCTCCACATGCAGGGACCCCCATGCCCTGCCAAACACCACCATGAAGAACCAGATTTGCTGGTGAGGATGAGCCACTCCCATTTGCCAACAACCTGGAGTCAGGCCCTCCTTGGTCCCCAACCCATCTGTGGGGCCCTAGGTGGGTGCATCAGCTGGGAAGGGGGGAAAAGTTGTGCTTGTAGCATAAGGGCAAGGTGAGAAGCCCAGTGAGGATGCATGACACCTTGAAAAGTTCCTGAACATCCCAGGACCAAGGAGAGGCAGGGGCCAGATAACTAGAGTGAGGGAGGGAAGGTAAATGGAGTAAACTCAGTGCATTTCCTACCGTTCCTCTCTCGAACTTGTTGGTGCGGTTCTCAGACTTGCCAAGGTACCGCTCCCCGGTGTCCCCGAGGTCCCCGTAGATGGTGATGTAGACCTTGGCATCTGTGCCTGCCCCAGGAACATTCCCTGTGAAGATCTGCACCGAGTACAGCACGACTGTACAGGAAGTTGGAGAGACAAGCAAAGAGAAGAAAGGATGACAGCAATTTAAGTCTGGGACTGGGTTTGGAGGAACTGTGGAGATCTGTAAGGACTTGGAAGAGGCAGGGCCTTCCTGTCATCTGCTCAGTGATACATGCTTGCCTACACTCTGTGTAGACTCACCATAGGTGGTAGGTGGTAGAGATGCCCATCACCTCTCAAACCATCCATCCACACAGTGTCTTACAGTGTTTAGGGAGAAAGATTCAGGAAACTTCCTCAAATGTGTGCACATTGAAGGCGCCAAATCTACCTGCTATGATGCACCAACAAGGAGATGACTTCAACTTCACAGGTATCAATGTCAGATCCTTCTAACTGGATTATGGAAAAAATACAATAAAAAAACTGGTTGTTCCTCAGTATCTTTCTTTAATTTCAGTTATTGTTCAGCTCCCTAGTGTCCCTTGCCTGCTGCCAGTGCTCCTTCCAAATTCCTCTCCCCAAAGCCACAGAGACAGCCACCCTCTCCTTTGTTCCCATGACTCCTGGCAAGGACACAATACATATCAAGGTAACAATTGTGAAGTGTTCTTAAGGAAAACAGACACTAGTAGTATCTAGTGTCTGTTTTGCTGCTTCTTAAAGAAGAGCTCCTTTCTCAGCCTCCAACCCAGCAGGAAGAACAAATCTCATGCATTTTTATGACTTTCAGGAGTGCTTTGTCCCCTCCCCATTTTTCTCCATTCTAAAAGATTTGGAATTTCAGGCCAAGGATGAGGGAGACTTAGCTGGATTATTGCCAAGGGTATGGCAATAATGGGAGGGAAGCTAAAGCTCTGAAGGGAAGGGTAGAAGTGGTCAAACAGGGAAGAAGATTCATTTCCCTCATCCTAGGAAGCCAGGGTCCTCACCTGCACAGAGACCCAGTAGGGAGATGGCTGCCAGGCGTAGGTGGATAATTTAAAGCTTGAAGAAGGCCTTAGGATCAGAAAAGAGGCTCCTTTGAAAAAGCAAAGCTCCATGCAGTGCTGTTTCCTGCCACCCAGGGAAATGTCACCGAGTGTTGGCAGCCACGGTGGCACTTCGTGGCAGGACAGCACGGGGAGGACTGGAGCCTGGACTAAGTGCTAGGCCAATCCCATCAGCCTTAGGATGTTTACAGAGCCTAGGAAAGGGGCTCCTCTTCCTACAGTGGCAGAGCTGGGTTTTCTCATGAGCCCTTGCCAGCACACTCACAGCCTCCTCAGTTTCAGAAAGCAGGGTGCTGTGTGGCCTTCTCACTGGCACCCGCAGTTATGGACACACACCATGGCACGGTTCCTGTTGTTCCTTTCTTTTTGCTTGGATTTCACAGCATCATACCCTCCTTCTGGCTCTCTGGACATTCTTTCTTGAACAGCTTCATGGATTCTTCATCTTCTATACTCCAGGAACACCAAGTAATGCCTGTTCCATCTTCATCGCTTTGCTCTCATCCGGCACTGCCTGGCATTGTCTTCCTTGAGTTCTGGAGCCCGTGTCTCCAACCCAGGTCCCTCCTTGGCTTCAGATGACCCTGCCTTCTGTCACCTTGTGGTCATGTCCACCTGGACTAGACCTCAGGCCCACAAATCCATAAGTCCAAACAGAACTCTACCCCTTCTGCACCCTCGCCTCCTTTCCAAACCTCCCAACCTACCTCCTTGTCCCCACAGCCTGCTCTCCAGCCCTTACTCTCCAAATCTCCTTGGTGCAGAGGTGTGTCTCCTGACAGGGGCAGGGACCAGGGGCTACTCTTGCCTACCTCCACCCCTTCCCTGTTAGCTCAGTGCAGAATCCAGCAGAATTTCATGTGGTACATTATCATATGACATCTTTGTTGCTTAAAAGAGTCAATATTACTGGAGTCTGCCAGGCTCACACCGACCTGAAGTAACATTAGAAATCTTGTCACAGCTCAGACACAACAGTCAGCCATCCTCCTTCCTTGCTCCCCACCCGCTCTTCCTGGCTGTATTCAGGCTTGCTCCACACGTGGAATCATCACAGGTGGGTGGGCCAGTTTAGATACCTTTCCTAGGAGTCTGTGTCCCCAAGTGGGATGCTGTGTCCCCAGGGGCTGTGACTAAATGGCCTGCCTATGCCCCCACTGTTTTCACCAGCCCTCTGGAGATTAGGAAGACTGATTCAGCCTCTGGGTGCTGAGCAATGTGATTAAGCAGGATCCAGCTATTTCTGGATCCTTCCCTCTCCCAGTCCCACCCAAGCAACACAGTTCCTCTGTGGAAGGATGTTTCCTTAAAAACACCACCAAGCTCAGAGTAGGTTGTGCGGCATGTGATTCACACAGAGCAGCCCAAGTGTGCCTCTGGGACAGCTTTCCAAGGCATCCTCTGGGGTCCATGTAGGAAAAAGAATCATCTCCCTGATTTAATAGCACAGAAAACATGGAGATAAGGTAAGGATGAGGAGAGGTCCAGTCACTACCAAGATAAATTTGCTGCTCTTTCTAACTGATTGGCAGCCCAGATTAAAGTAGGGTAGGAACTACAGCTGTTTTATTTCCAGTGGTAAAAAAGGAAACAGTGTTTGTCTTTTGTCTGTCTTATCAGTTTAGCAGGCTGGAAGACCTGCTCCCCTAAGTCCATGTGGGAATCTTGGGTCTTACTGGAAACTTGGGTTTAATCCAATTTTTCCAAGAAGGCAGAGCCACTAATTCAAGCTGGATTTCTAAACTCTTGGAGCTCCTCTGGTCTATTTAGATAGCCTGTTGGAGTGGCTAGAATGCCTGGCTTTTGTAATTGAAATTGACTTGTAAAAGCTGAAGCTTATTTAGAGTTGCATGGCAGGTGAATAATATAGGGTTTGACATGGACAATGTAATCACTCATCAAAATAGAGGTGTGACTTTGTCCATGTGGTACACACACACACACACACACACACACACTTCATGTTAGAGAGAGAAGGCTGGGGAATGAGCCTTGAAGAATAACCCTGGTCCAAGAAAGGAAACTTGCACACAATGGGCTACTTGGAGAGGTGGGAAGAGTATCAGAATATGATGATGTTGCCAAAAGCAAAGGAGGAGGCAGCAGAAGTGAGTGGTCAGGTCAATGTAGATCTTTCAGAGAAAAATCACACCCCCGAAGAAAGGACAAAGGTGACTGATTCATGCAGAAAAGAAGCCCATGACCTTCACACTGCAGCAGCACCCAAATACACCATGGCTTCAGTTACATGTCAACCCAAGAGATATCTCTCTTTTCTCCCTCTCCCTCTCCCTGTCCCTCTTCCTTTCTGCTCCTCCCACCCTCACTCACTTCTTCCCTTTCTTTCCTCCTTTTGCTTTTTTGTGGTGCTGGGAAGGGAGCACAGAGATTTACCATTGAGCTCCACTCTAGCTCAAGGATGTTTCTTAATTCATACTTAATTGAAGCAGCCAAATCCAGTAAGAGCAGAGATCAAGTCACACACCAAGCCAAATAAGCAGAGCAGGGAGAAAATCAGTAGGCACAGGATAGTTTCTATTAGAGATACATTATCACAATGGAAGACTAAGAAGGGATATGAGCACAACTTTTGGAGTGAAACAGGCAGATTTTGAAGACTAGCTAAGCTATGTACTAGCTGTTAGACCTTGGGCAGCTATGTAACCTTTGCAAACCTTGTTGCAATCTCAACAGGACAGAGATGACCACAGATCCTCCTCTTGAGTAAGAAGGCTCAGCTTAGCATGGGTCAGGTGCTCCTCAAGGACCATGGTCCTGGAGTTGCTTATGGAAATGACAGTGACCTCCCACACTTACTGTCTAGAGGCTCCTCCACTTCTTTGTAGACTTGCCGTAAGGATCCATCTTTCATGTATTTCTCAGTGAAGATGTCATAAGGGACCAGTTCTCGAATGGTCTTCTTGTCATCCTCAGAGGTGGCAAGCCATCGATCACATGGGAAAGTCAAGGTCTCTGTACCCTGGGGTGGGGGTGGGAGAAAGGAACATTAAACTTTGATACAGAAACTGCCAACTTCAGTGTTCATCAGTGTGCTAATCCTCATGAGGAACAAGTTTAGGGTCACGGGCTTCCACGGATAGTGCAAAAACTTCAAGGGAGAATTTCTGCCCCAATTTTAGCAGGCCCAATCTTACTTAAAGGCTTTCACAACTATACTAGGAGTTGGCTCTTCAAGGCTGGGATTCCCAAGTTCCCTTAAATATAGATATCTGAGCCCCACTTCAGGAACTCATAACCAGTGAATGAGGAAGGGGGCTCTGTACTGTTAAATTGCTCCTAAGTCATTTATGGATACACAGTTGTGACTGAGCATTTTTCAAAATTTAGAATTTTGAGGTTGCTAAAGGTTTCCCCAGTCATTCAGGGTAGATTTTCTTCTATGAGTTGGCCTTGAGTAGCAGGAAGGAAAAGGTGGTCACTCACTAATAATATGGCCTTGGTGATGGAGAAGAGAGATGTGGGTGCCCAGTCTGTCCTCCTTGACTAATAAATCAGGTTGTAGAAGATTCCATTTTGGACCTGAGCTAGTTCCTATGCTGGAGTGACCTGGGTATTCTCAGAAGATTTTATCTCAATTTAATAATGCTGAAGCAGCCAGCAAAGGACTCTGCCTAGAATAGGCAAAAAGAACAGCAGAATAGATCAGTGAGAAACTCACATCTTTATCTGGAAGGAGCCTGCGGATATCCACATGAGAGCAGTGCCACCCAGGATTTATGCCTGTATTGTCATGGCCAATCCGAATTTTTTCAATGATTTCTCCCACATCTTCTAACTTTGGAAAAGAGAAAAGATATCAGATGTTAGCAGAGAGGCCTTCTTCACACTCTGAATCCTAGAGCATCTCCTTCGAGTCCCTTTGAATTCTAGGGGTCACTTTCTCTGAATACATCTGCACTATCCCACCAGGCTTCCCCTCTTCTCTGCACTTTCCATGCTCACACCTCACTTTCCTGCTCCCCACTTAGAGTCAGTTTCTATGCAAGCATTCAGTTCTACACCCTTCTCTAGGAGGTGGTCTCCTTTTCAGGGTGGAACTCACCCCCATCTTCCATCACTTGCTGTTGCAGTTTGGGAATAAATCGGGTATCAGAAGAGGAGTTCTGATTTTGCCCTTGCTCCTGTCTTGCCAGGCTGACCTCACTCAATCCCTCTGAACCCCTAACAGCCTCTCTGTTTCTGCCATCCCTTGTCTGGGTTTCCACATATTCTAGTCCCTAAAATTTGACATTCTCTTGATATACTAGACCTTTGCTCATGTTCTGTTGATCCCTCTTCTTTCCTCTTTTTATCTAATCCAGTACTTGCCCAATCACATAACTCAGGTCACAGATTGTGGATCATGTCTTCTCATTTCCTTGTACTTCTCCAAAAAAGTCAGATCTCTTCCCAGTGGATCTTCTATCATGGGGTTGTTCCCCCTTTGAGCACTTCCCACAGAGCCAAATTTACATTTGTTTATATGACACCTATGGTCTTCTCCAACACTGTATCCACCCACTTTCTCCTCCACTACAGAGAGCCTCAAGAACAGACACCATGTTCCTCACCAAGGTGTCCTCAAAGCCTAGACTGGTGCCTGTGATATAAGTACTCAACAAGTATGGGCTGAAAGGTTGGAAGAATGAGAGCCTTAAAATCTTCAAGGTGGGGATAACAAAGTCAGCCAGACTCCTCCCCCTCATAAGATGATGGAGAACCTTACCCACAGTGGCATGTAGAAAAGCTGACATGTGTGTGCTATGGTGAGCCCTTGAGCTAAGGCATCAAGAGTCTGATCTTTTCTCTGCTTCCTGGAGCTGACAGGGATAGGGTGAGGGGCTTAGTCAGAATAGATGGATCCCCTGACACTTGCAGACTTGTTAAAGAGGCAGTGAGATGGTCAGACACAAGACAAGCCTATCTGCTCACCTGGCAAGAGGCCCTCTGTGCCAAGATTCCCTCCAATACCTCATCAGCCTCCACTCAAGCAACCCCCAGAAGCATCATTGGCCTCTCTACATTATCATGTGTCACCTTCTCCTTGGAAATGACACTTTATCACACCCAGATTTATCTGTAAGAAGATCTGAGTCAATAACAGAATAAGAAATAGATGAGGAAGAAGGGCAAAGGGAAAAGAAGGGCAAGCAGATACAATGATACCAGGATGCACTGGACCATAGCTAGTTTATGAAATTTGTATCACAAGTGTCAATTGAAGGCTAGGGGCGGGTATCTACAGACTTGAGTTTACTGGCAGCCTCTCTGAAGAAGTGGTCACACAGCCCGTTCCATCAAGGTCTCAGATGTCACAGAATGGCACCATCAACTCTGGTGTGAATAAAGAGCTTGCCAAGAAAGAATGGTGTCTGAGTGATTGATTGAGTCATTCACCAAATGCAAAGGCTTCATATCATAGACACAAGCAACCTCTGAATGAACAGGAGCTGCCTCTAGCCTCTGGCTTCCTCTCTCTCTGCCCCTCCCCCTTCCTATCAGCAATGCTTGGGAAGTCTCTCTCCCTTGCCCTTCACTCACTCTTCCCATTCTTGCCCTAATGCTATATGATTTTAGACAAGCTACCAGGACTTAAATCTCTTCATCTATAAAATATTGAGAATGGTGTCTTAGTCAAAGACAGGGCGGTGTGTGGGACAACTTCTTGAGGTCATGTCTAGGTCTAAGACCACAGACATGGTTCTTTTTTGTCACTCACTTCTAAGTGCCCCACAGAGTGTCACTCTGCTACAAACTCTGTGGATTGACAAGGATGCTACATTGTCCACCACCAACACCTACTTCCTTCAGAGTAGCAGCACTCCCTGGCCACAAGGGCCTCTGGAAGTCTTGCAAGCCTCTGAGGGATCCAAATTATTCAACAAAGATCAGTGTCTTTAGGCTAATGTTAAGTACCAGTTTCAACAAGCCTTGGTCTTTCCCATCTGAGAGGCACAGATGCCATAGGTAAAGACCTTTATCCACAAGAGTTCCACTGAAGATCCAGCTGCCTGGCCGGCCCAGAAAGTGAACAGTCATCTGCTTCCCTTTCTGTCCACAGGCCTCCTTTCCTCCTGCCCTGGCCCATCATATTGATGTTAAGGTATGTGGGCCTGTGGCTCCAATGCCACATCTATGCCCTATTAAAGTCCAGCCACTCAGTTGCAAGTACCAGGGTTGCTGTCTCAGCTGCAGCCCTTTCATTGTGGTTGACAGGCCTTGGAGACTGACTCAGAGAACAGCAACATCAAAAGGTATCTAGTATTCTCCTGGGAGGTGAAAGCACTAAGCTTGGCAGGCTCTGTGGCTAACTGCTGAGGGTAGATCCCAGCTCTGCTACTTGATACTTTGAACTTTCTGGGTTCTGTTTGCTCATCTGTAAAGTAGGAGGATTACATAGACACTCTCTTGGAGATTGATCCATGTCAAGTGCTTAGAACAAGGCTGGTCCATGAGAAGGAATCATGGACCCTTAGCCCTTTTTGTCCTTTTCCAAGTCAACTCTATCTTAGGATGTGGCTCAGGGAAAGGTTGTGACTTGCTGATGGATTAGTAGCTGAGCTAGAGTCAGAACTCAAGGTTATGGAATCACAACTCAGGCTTTAGATTTCACTTGAAGATTTATCAGAGGAGAGAAGTAAAGAGGAATACATTCAGGAAGAGAGAGAGAGGCCAGAAGATTGAGTCTCTCCTTTGTTTCCCTCAAGACACAGGTATATTGGAAAAGAAAAAAGAAAAAAATAACCAACTAATTACTGGCAAATTATAGCTCTCTATGAGAAGGGACTTCATTAATAAAAGTTCCAGGAGGTCCTGCCAAGGTGTAACTGCAGCCTCAGTCACTGATGGTGTCAGACTCAATAACTCATGTACCACAACATCTCAGCTGAGGAGATGCCAGCTTCATGGATAAATGAATCAGCCTTGAATTCTCCATAAAAGATATGACAAAGGCAAAAGGCTTTCCCACAGTGTTAACTGCTCCAACAGAATGTGGGGAAGGAGCAGGGGTCCAAGGGACAGTGATGGGCCAAGATTAAGACATGCACTAGATTTTGTTGCTTACCAGAAAACAAGGGGTATGTCTCCATAGATCCTTATTTCCCAACAGTCCCAGCTCCGGAGGCTCCTGTCTTTTTTCCCAGTCCTGCTTCATTCCTATCCTCACTGCAAGTCACATCATGCTCCTCCTGCACCTCTGGCCAAACCTCAAGCTGCATGCTGAGCTTATTTCCACCTCTTGGCTACAGGACATGCTGTTCCCCTCACCCAAAATGCCTTTCCTCTTTGTTCTGTTTATGCCCACTTTCATGGTGAACTCAAAGCTACCAACCCAAGGAGACTTTTCCTTTTCCAAACACCTACAATAATCTCAGTCGACCTGCTAGTCTGCAGCAGTGGCTAAGAGCATGTGTTCCAGAGCCAATTCTGTAGGTTTAGGTCCTGCTTCCATATGTCCTAGCCATGTGGCTTCAGGCCACTCAACTTGCTAGGCCTTAGTTTGCTCCTCCTTACACAGGGATGGTTACAGTATGGAGTCATTCACTGAACTGATATAGATAAATGCATTAGGTTAGTGTCTTCTGTTTCATAGGGTCAATGATGATGATGATGATCACCAGACTTTCACTAGCTCTGTGTGGAAGTCTGGGTCTCCAACTATATACTGCAACTTCCTTGCCAGGCAGGCTCTGGGCTATCTCCTCCTCTTGTGTCTCCCATTCCCTCTAGCATACAACAGGGACCATACAGCACCATATGCACTGAATGGAGGAGGAGTATATGATTTCAAGGTTCTGGGACCTACACTCACATCAAACAATAAAGCCCCTTGTGTGGCCAATGTTCAATATGCCCCCAGGGAAGTTATTGGATCTAGTGGATTAACCCATTGATGAGATCATAACTTGAAGGCATTACCTGGAGGTAATGGAAATAGGAGATGGCACCTAGTTCAAGAGACTGAATCATGGGGGTGTGGCCTTGAAAGCTACATCTAGACCCCACCTATTTTTCTCTGGGTCAGCTCTCATATTCTCTTTCTTCCTTTCTCTCTACCTTCCCTTCCTGGCTGCCATGAGGTGAGCAGCTTTCCTCTACCACTTTTCTACCATGATGTTTATGCCTTAGCACAGACCCAGTAAGAATGGAGCCAGCTGAAATTTCTGAAACCATAAGCCAAAATAAACCTTTCTTCCTCTAAGTTTGCTTTCCTGGACATTTTGTCACAGTGACACACAAAAAAGCTGATTTTTACACCTCCATTTCCTAGACTTGGAACATATAGAACATCCTTCTATATCATGTAGTTTCCCCATAACTTGAAAGCTAAGCATCACATGATCACTGGTGATGAAATTCCCAACTGCCCCAGCACACCTGAACCAGCTAGCCTCACTCCACCTATGGGTATGTGTCTGGTGGTGCAAGCACTGCAGAGGCCCCATGGACATTTATGTCTTCCATTTGACCAAGTACTCTCACTTGTCATTGCCTTTGATCTTGACACCAATTCTGAAGAGACAGGTGAGCTTTACCATCCTTCTGGTTGAGTGTTGGTACTGAGGCCTATAGAGGATGGATAAGTTGCCCAGCTTCCACTAACAGTGGCCCATCAGGGATGAAGGGACAGTCAGTCTTGCCCTCAAGGCAGGACTGCTCTCTTTCCTTTCTGACTCTTCCATCCAGGGCAGCCATCTGGGCAAGGTACCTCCACAATGAAGCGGGAGGCAGACTTTCTCTCAAAGAATAGCTTCTGTTCTCTCTTGTTGGTGCATAGGAACTTCTCCCGAGTGCAGACGGCATCACAGCCATAGATGACAATGAAGATGTTGGCATCTGTTCCAGCAGCAAAGACATCGCTGGTGTAGAGGGTGATCTCGTAAGGGACAACTGAGCGGGGGCAGCCAGAAGTCAAGGTCAGAGGGAGTGAGAAAACAGAAGACAAACGCAGGTGAGGTTAACTTCTTTACCAGCACAATCTACCCAGACTTTTCCTCTAGTAAGCTGCTTCCCATGGACTTGAACCTTCTGAGCAACCTCAGAGGAAGTCCTATCATGCTCACCACCCACTGAGAACCCCCAACCTCTCAGACAAGGATGTTCAAGCCTCACATAGCACAGGGTTAGTGCCATAGACTGGCCAAAGGCACAGGCTATGGAATTTGGCAAACTCAGGCTTGACCTGGCCCTAACTTGATTATCATTGTTACCCATGCAAGTTACTCATAAACCTTAGATTCCATTGTCTGTAAAGTGCTCTCAGCATGATGCTTAGATGGACACCAGGTAACCAGAGCATTAGGTTTCAGGGGAAGCTCACTAGTCAGATATGCAGTGGTAGGAATCCTTTCTCCTCTCTCTCCATCCCCTGATGCCAGTCTCTCACTTGCTTCAGGCTTGGTTTGCCTTCCCCGGTTCATCCATTCTATGTGTGGCCCTTCATTCAAGTTCCCTCATTTTAAAGATACTCCTTGAGTGGAGGGGATAGGAGGTGAGGGATGCAGCAGAGATTACCCAGCACCCCCACCCCAGGACTGTCAGTCCTGAAGAATCCTCAAGAGTCCTGACTCATTGGTGCTGTTAGCACTGCACACAGAGGGACCATCATGTTCCCACAAATATGAGCTGGGGACCCTTCCCTTCAGGAATTCTTAAGGAGCTATGCAGTTGCAAACCATTCCCCAGGGTGGGTCAAACTCATACTTTATACACTCAAGTTTGAAACCAGTTGTCTAAAACAACCTGTTGCCAACTACCAGCTGAAATTCACTAGTAGGTTGTGAGATGAGTTCAGTGAGTTGTCACAGATGTTCTATATCTGGAGTTCCATTACACTCCCTTTTTCTTCCCGTTCCTATCCTAATTCGAATTTATTTTATTTCTTCTCCCTTTCTTCTCTTTTTCCTTCTCTCAATTGCCATTAGCTTTAAAAGAAAGTGATTACATAAAAAAAAGCAAGCAAAAAAAAAAAAGAAAGAAAGAAAAATGAAAATGATTACAGTCTCTAGCCTCCCTATTTCTGTTAGTTTGTTCTGTTCTTGGGTATATTTTGTATACTTTTTTTTTTTTGTGTGTGTGTGTATGTGTACCAGGGATCTAACTCCAGTCCTTGTGCTTGCAAGGCAGGTAACGGAAACACTGAGCTAAATCCCTGGCCCTGTTCTTGGGTATATTTTGTTCTGTCTTCTCATCTTCTCTTCAACAGCACCCTAGAGTTTGTGTGATCTTCCTGTGTCCTCTCACCTCACTCCTAACCTTTCTCTATTCCAGCTATATATACCTCCCTCCCCAACTCCTTCTCAATCTCCATCCTGAAGGGTAATGATGCTATATTGAAAAGTTTATTCACTATAAGCATATTTTGGGCTGGTCCTCAGATTTTGATTTAATTCATACAGTTACAGGTGATAGATTAATAACTACTAGAAACTGTCATCTTCTAAGCTGTGCTTGATGCTATTATGTTGCTCATTGTATCACTTGAGCTAAGGTATTGTGATTGATCTATTCAGTTGTCCTCTCTGATATAATGAAAATGAGTTTGCCTCAGAGACAGTAGAGACTCAAAACCTAAAGACCAGCTGTATCTGGAAGATCAAAGTATTAACCCAGGAATTAAACCTAGGACAGTATCAATGACAAAAATAGAAATGAAAAGGCATTTAAACAAGACACAAAACACTAAAGGTAAACTGTGGGGGAAATGAGGTGGAAAAGTCTGACAGTCAACCATCTGGACACCCCGGACCGATACAGCACAGGAAGTGAAAAAACAGATATATGAGGCTTTAGAAAAATTCAAAACAGAAATAATTTCCCAGATAACCACAGAGATAGTGAGAAGAATGAAAGACATGATTAGAGACTCTAGAACAGAAACAGATTAAAAAATAGATGAGCTTAGGACCATGATGGAAACCATGAATGCCCAGCATAGGAAATAAATGAAACCTTGAATGCCCAACATAGGAAAGAAATGGAATTTATGAAACAGATTCAGATATCCAGGAGATTAAAAACTCTATAGAAAGCATTTGCAGCAGGATGAACGAATGTGATTATAGAATTTCAGATATAGAAGATAGGATTGCCGTCAGTGACCATGAAAAGAGAGATCTCTTAAAAACAGTAAGGAACTATAAGAAATCAATCCAAGAACTCTTAGATGGTGCAAAGAAGAATAACATAAGACTGATAGAAATGCATGAAGTAGCAGGAGAAAGTACAAATGACATAAAAAAAAAACTGTTCACAGAATTAATGACAGAAAACTTCCCAAACAGGGGGGAAGAATTTGACATACAGATAAGTGAGGCATATAGGACTCCAACTAGCCATGATCAAACAAAATCTACATCTAGACATATAATAATCAAGATCCCAGAAACCTGACAGAAGAACAAAATACTACAAGCAATAAGAGAAAACAAACAAATCACATGCAAAGGAAAGCCCATCAGAATTACAGCAGATTTTTCAACACAAATCCTCAAGTCAAGAAGAGCATGGAGTGAGGTATTTCAAGTCTTTAAAAAAACCCTCCAACCTAGACTGATGCATCCTGCAAAACTACCTTTCAAAATGGATGGGGAAATGAGATACTTCTGTGAAAAAGAACACCTGAGAAATTTCATGAACACCAAACTGGCACTCCAAACACTTCTAAACAATATCCTGGAAAAAGAAAATGAAGACCACAACTCCATAAGGGCCACCAGAGCAAATACACCAGGCAAGGCAAGAAATTAAAGGGTAAGAGGGGAAAAATAAAAGAACCAACAACAGGAAAATAATATGACAATGAAAAGCCAACACATAAAAGTTATAACTATCAATGTTAATGGCCTCAGTTCACCAATCAAAAGAAATAGACTGGCAGAATGGATTAAGAAGCAAAATCCAACAATATGTTGTATACAAGAAACCCACTTAATCCACAAAGAAATTCATAGACAGAGTAAAAGGATGGAAAACAGTTCTGCACATCACAGGAGCCCAGAAAAAAGCAGGGATAGCTATCTTATTTGCAGACAGAATAGATTTCAAACCAAAACTAATTAAGAGAGACAAAGAAGGCCACTACATCCTTGAAAAGGGAACCATTCAAGAGGAAGAAAAGACAATCATAAATATATATGCACCAATTACTAATGCCACCATCTATACAAAACAAATATTAATGGATATGAAAAATGAAATAAGCACTAATACAATTGTAGTGGGGGACCTCAATATTCTACTGACACAAATAGACAGATTATCTATACAAAAAATCAACAACAAAATAGCAGAACTGAACCAAGTCTTAGAACAAATGGACTTAGTAGATGTCTATGGAGTGTTTCACCCCACAAAATCAGAATATACATTCTTTTCAACTACACAAAGGTCATTCTCCAAAATAGACCACATGCTAACTCATGTTTAAGTAAATGCAAAGGAATTGAAGTTATCACCTGTATATTACCTGACCATAGTGCAATTAAACTGGAGATCAATAGCCTAAGAAACCACAAGAACTTCACAAACACATGGAAATTAAGTAACACCCTGCCAAAAAACCATTGAGTCACAGAGGAAATTAAAAAAGAAATTAGACAGTTTTACAATTAAATGATAATGCCAATACAAATGCAGGAATTTATGAGACACAACAAAAGCAGTTCTAGGAGTGAAATTCATATCAGTAAATGTCCATACTAGGAAAACAGTGAGAGCTCAAATAAGCAACCTAATATTTAACCTTAAGCTCGTAGAAAAAGAAGAGCAAGACAAACTGAAAGCTCATACAAGGGAGGAAATTATGAAGGTCAGAGCAGAAACTAATGCAATGGAGACTAAAAGAACGATACAAAAAAATCAATGAATCAGAGTTGTTTTTTGAAAGAATAAATAAAATCAATAAAAAATTAGCCAACCTGGTCAAAAAAAAAAAAAAAAAGGAAAGAAAAGGCTCAAATTCATGCAATTAGGAATGAAAAAGGTGAAGTCACAATAGACCCACTAGAAATCCAGAGGATCAACAATAACTACTTTGAAAACCTATACTCTAATCAAATGGAAAATACAGAAGAAATGGACAGATTCCTAGACACATATGAACTTCCAAAGCTGAACAAAGATACAAAAAGTCTAAACAACCCAATTACATTCAGTGAAATTGAAAATGCAATTAAAACATTACTAAGAAAGAAAAGCCCAGGTCCTGATGGCTTCCCTGCTGAATTCTACAAGACATTTAGAGAAGAACTATTGCCATTACTTTTTAAACTCTTCAGTGAAATTGAAAGGGAAGAAATATTCCCAAATTCATTCCTGGAAGCAAGTAGTATTTTGATTCCAATGCCAGGGAAAGACCCAACCAAAGAAGAGAACTACAGTCCAATCTCCCTAATGAATATAGATGCAAAAATCCTCAATATGATGCTGGCAAAGAGAATACAGAAGATCATCAAGAAGATCATACACCCCGACCAAGTCGTATTTATCCCAGGGATGCAAGGATGGTTCAACATATGTAAATAAATAAATGTAATACATTATATTAATAGAATTAAGGACAAAAACCATATGATCATTTCAATAGATGCATGAAAAGCATTTGATAAAATTCAATGCATATTTATGATAAAAACCCTACAGAAAATTGGAATAGATGGTCTTTATCTCAACCTGATAAAGGCTATCTATGAAAAACCAACAGCCAATATCATTCTAAATGGTCAAAAACTAAAAACCTTCATGCTAAAATCAAGAACAAGACAAGGATGTCCACTGTCACCACTCCTGTTAGTATAGAAACACTAGCCACAGCAATTAGACAAGAGAAAGAAATAAAAGGCATAAAGATAGGAAAGGAAGAACTTAAACTGTCACTGTTTCCTGATGATATGATACTGTTCAAACAAGATCCAAAAAACTCTGCCAAAAGACTGCTAGATTTAATTGACAGATTCAGTAGAGTAGCGGGATACAAAGTCAGCACTCAAAAAGCAATAGCCTTCTTGTACACAAATAACAAACTCACTGAGAGAGAAATTAGGGAAACAATTCCTTTCACAAAAAACATCCAAAAAAGTGAAATATCTAGGAATCAATCTAAGGAAGGAGACAAAAGGCCTCTACATTGAAAATTGCAGCACTCTGAAAAAAGAGATAGAGAGTATATAAGAAGACGTAAAGACATCCCTTGCTCTGTAGTGAAAATGGACATACTTCCAAAACTTCTATATAGATTAAATGCAATCCCTATTGAAATCCCAACAGTATATTTCAAAGAACGTGAGAAAACAATCCAAAAATTCATTTGGAAACAGAAGAGACCTAGAATAGCAAAAACCTTTCTAAACAACAGAGACATGGCAGAGGGTATCACAATTCCCAACTTGAAACTACACCACAAAGCCACTGTGTTGAAAACAACATGGAAACCCATGTTTATAGTGGCACAATTTGTAATAGCTAAAACTTGGAAACAACCCAAATGCCCATCAACTGGAGACTGGATAAAGAAGATGCAGTTTTTCTATAAAATGGAGTACTACTCAGCCATAAAGAACGAGAAACTAGAAATATTTATAGCTAAATGGATGCACACTGAGGCCATACTCAAGTGAGATAAACAGGATACATTTGAGTATATACCGGATAGTTTCTCTGGTGTGAAAAACGAAAAGTGTAAATAAGTTTCAAATAGTATAATTAAGAGTGTGAAATAGGAAGAAATGGTTAAAGGGGAAGTCGGAAGAGGAGGGAAAAGAAAATTGTGAAAAAATGAAAAAAAGGAAACAATGTCTTTTTAAATAGGGAAGGGTGAATGGGGTGAAGGGAGGGCAGAGGTATGGGGAAAAACAAGAACCAAGACATATCATGTAAAGGTAAAAGATCCCAATGATAAATGTAACTGTATTGCTTGCTTTAAATGTGCCAATAAACTTAATGGGAAAAAATATACATGGAATTGAACAGAATTGAATGGAAAGTATCAATGAACCTCACACAGGGTGAGGGTAAATTTTTGTGTGTGTTTTTTTTTTTGCATATATATATGAATGTGTATACTTTTCCTGGGAGGAAGGAGAGGGAGGAGCAAAGAAGGCAATGAAGCTTCAGAGAAATAGTTCAATGGAAAGTCTACCCTATCCTGTGACCCTTGAAAGGGTTCACTTTAGGGGCTACCTTCTATCTGGACACCACCCTGTCTATCGTCAGGGTACTTTGCTGTAGCACTGCAGTGCTAATACTTGTAATCATAATACCTTTCACTCACTGAACACTTACTCTGTGTCAGATTCTATACTCAGCATTCTGTGGTCTTTATCTTTTTTCACCCTCACAATGTAGACATTCTTACACACACTTTATTATATGAGAAAACAAAGACACAGGGAGAAGTAACTTGTCAACATCATTTAGTGGAATGTGAGCTGAAAACAGAACCTATTAGTCTATTTCCAAGGGAATTTGGAAGAAAGTGCTTCTGCCCACCCACAAGCCACAGGGAGGGTAGCCCATGGAGGTGACCACAGTCCCCCAGTAAGGGCCCCCACTCATGGGTAGCTGAGAAATAGAAGTCTCAGCCTTGCCGGGCCCTCAAGCGATAACAGAGGCACTGTCTCTGCAGCATGCCATTCCTCCCTCTGAGGCCTAATAGGTTTCTCCCTGGGCTGAGGCTGGGAGGCCTGAGGAACAAGCTGGCAACAGAATTTTGGCTTTCCTGACACCACCAGCATCAGAAGCCCTGCATATTTCTGAATAGAAACAGCCCACCCTTGTGCCCTCATTGCTGCAGGTCTGGGCCAGGAGTTGGCTCCTGGTTTCTAGTTCTGCCTTTGCCATTGGTAGCTGTGTGTCCTTGGGCCTTTACCTGTAAGGCGAAGAGGCTTACTTACATCATTGTTCCAGTTTGCTTGACTGCAGGATTCTTACAAATAGATTTGTCAGGGATGTTCAGGAAAAAAACAAACAACTTTTCAAAGCTAAGGAGCTGCTCTGGGTGGCATAGGGGGTGTGTTTCCCCCTCGGGCTTTCTCCTCCCCTCAACCATTTGCTCTGAAATACCTCCTTCACCTGACATGGGCTTTCAGACTGTATGTGGAAGCTGAAGGTCCCTACCAGCTCTGATGTGGCACTGTTGTGACATTCAGAGTGTTCTGCAGTGTCGCACCTCCTCCTGGGCCTATATGTTCAGACCATCCAGGAAGCCTCCTCCTGGTACACAGCTATTTCCTGTGTGCCTGCAGCAGGGCTCAGTCAATGCACAGCTCCTCCTGGTCTGTTCTCCCTGGTTCCATGTTATTAGGCAGCTTGACCAACAGCCTGGACCAGCAGCCACATCTAGCTTCTAGATGTTTTCTCTCTGGGGCAGCTGGGCACTGTTTCCTGCCATTCCTGGGGCCAAAGCTCCCTGGTTTCTTACAACTCCCTGGCTTTGAGCCCCTTGAGACTTTCTCCAGAATTAGTTTCTGAGCAGCAGAATCTCTCTGCTCCCACCTCCCTCCTGCTCTCTTGAGAGAGTTTAGACTACGTCTCAGATCTTCAGCCTGAAAATCAAGTCTTTCTTGAACAATTTCTTTCCCTCTTTCCCTCCCTCCTTCTCTTCCTTCTTTCCTTCCTCCTTCCTTCCTTTTTGTTTCTGGCAAATAATAGTCTAAGACAAGGGCCAAAAGGTTAGCTTTAATATCAGGCTAGACTTGAACACAGCCCTCTATCTTCTCGGATTCAATCAGCCACGTCTCAAAAATATTCCAAAAATTATGTCCTATTAATCATGTATAGACCTTTTTGTTATCATTTCCTAAACAGTATAGCAACAATTTATACAGCATGCATATTGTATTAGGCATTATAACCACCTAGAGATCATTTAAAGTATATAGGAAGATGTGTATAGCTTTTGTTATGCTGTTTCATAGAAGGAATTTGAGCACCTGAAGATTTTGTACTTACGGGGGTCCTGGAACCATTCCCCAGGGATACTGAGGGATAACTGCAGATTCAAAGTCAGGCCATACAAATTTAAACTTTTTTGTGGGGTACAGAGTAAGGCCTGTTTTAGGGCACAAAGGGAGACAGGTGCTTATTCCTGCCTTCCAGTATGCCACCCAATCCCACCACCAACCCTGTGTGCACTTGTCCATCCAGAGTCCATCCTGAGCTGGAGGTGGCTCCTGGGGGCAGGGACTTCACCCAGGGAACTATCACTTTAGTTCAGGCTTTGGACCAGAAAATATTTTGATGATCTGCTCATGTCTCCTTTAACTGTTTTAGGGGGAAATGTATCACTGATGTATGCTGTTTGTATATGAGCTACTCAGGAGAGATCTTTTAATACTGCTCATAATTTAGCTAGAAAAACATATTTGCTGGGTTCATATTTCAGCAAATTCAGACCAGTTTTACACTTTGGTTGATTTAAGTTTGATTCACATTTCCTAAAATGCATTTACATATTTAATACACATGCTTGAATGGCAACAGTGATGGACAAGTGTCCACAATTCACCAAATTATTTACCTTCCTCCTTTCCTTTATCCAGTAAAAGCAATTACAGTTACCATCTTTTTGAGTTTTCCCCTCACCCATCAGCAGAAAATCTGAGTGGGATTTCTTTGACACATTTATGCCTGGAGTAAAGATTGGTCACGCAGCTGATCATGATTCCTCAGTTAGACCTTTTTCTTTTTATACTGTACTGGAGACTGAATCCAAGGTTTTCACACTGAGCTACATCCTTAGCCCTTTTCAAAGTTTTTTGTTTTGAGAAAGGGTTGAGACTAAGTTGCCCAGGTTGAGCTTGAACTTGCAGTCCTCCTGCCTTAGCCCCCCAGAGTGCTAGGATTACAAGTGTGCACCATCACGCCCAGCTAGATCATTCTTGTTGGATGTTGCAACACACTGCATTATTATCTCTCTTTTGTAAATGAGGAAGCTGAACCCTAGAGAGGTAGGTGTCTACACGCTGTCACTAGTTAGGTTAAGGTGGAGTATGGAATAAATCCTATATTTTCTTTCCCTGGCTTCAGGGCTATGCCCACAGCTCCCTTCCACACCTGCCACCCCCAGCTCAGAAACTTTTGTGAGGGGATGAGTGGGCCCTGACTAGAGTTAACTCTGGATAAGGAACTGGGGTGGCAGGTGATAAAATTCCGGAGGAGGACCGGGCTTGTCATGCGAGGTTCCTACATGGTGTGTACCGCCTTGTCTGAAGCTCCGCGTGGAAGAGATCCCTGACGATGGTCCCATCGTCTTCATTCTTGGCCAGCCAGCGGCCACAAGGAAATGTCATGCACTTTCCAAGAGATGGGGCATCCACCTCTACCCAGTCTACGAACCAGCCTGGTCCCTTGCCTGGAGAGAGAGAGGAGACACAGAACCCATCACAGACTTGTTCAGAGATGGTTTCTTGTGGGAAACTTCAAGGACTCCTACTTGATGGCTAACGTTTAGAGCTCCATCATTCATGTGTCACCCTTCTGCTGACAGCATTACCAAGAGTATTCCTGTTGAAATGAGCACACAGCCAGAGGTGTGTTGCTGTCCAGGCTTTGCCAGTGAAATCAGCAACAATTAGGGAACACAGGGAGGCAATGAAGGAAGGAATGGGGAGTCTGGGGGGAGAGAAGTGAGGGTGCTGTCCAGGGTGCAAGGATTCCAAACAGGACACCAAAGACAGCTGGTGTCCAAAAGACTATTATTCCATCCGATGGCAGTGATGACACACTGTTTGTGGTGGATAAAGGGGGTAAATGAATGGGGGAGGGAGGATCCTCCCTGCAAAAGTAGAACTTAAGTTGAAAGAAAAAAATGGAAGCCAAACACGGAACCCTTTCCCTGCAGTCCTGACAGTCCTTTCTTAGGCTTAGCAGAGATGGTTTTAGGACTAAGAAAAAGAGTCCTACTTCATTTGGAGAGGACAGATATGGGTCCATCTTCTGTCTGGCTGCAGTGAGGGTGGGTTCCATGAAGGGCTGGCTAGATCAGTGGTTCTCAAAGTGGGATCCCTCGATCATTGGCTTCTGTATGACCCAGGGAACTGGGAGATATGTATATTCTTAGGCACCCAGACCTATTGCATCGAAGTCTCTAGGGGTGGGTCCCAGAAATCTGTTTTTATATCCCACCCACCTCCAGGTTATTCTGATGCACAGTCAAGTTATAGAGCCACTGAGTCAGGGATTTTCAAATTTGGCTGCACATTAAAATTACTGACTTTAAAAATCACCAATACTCAGACAATTACACCAGAATCTGTGTGTACAGCCAGACAAGAGGGACTGAGAAACTATGTTGTTAAGGAAGGCAGAGGGCATCCAATCCCAAACTTCTTTCCCAGAGGCCCCAAAGATCTGTTCATGGTCCTTATGGTTATAGCCCCACCCAAAAAAGGTAGGAGTGGGGAAGTAACCTGTGTTGTCATGGCCGATCCTGACTTTCCACAGGTCCCCCAGGTCCAGTGTCTCTACCGTGAAGATTTCAATGCTGTCCCTCTCAAATTTGTCACTGTTTGTCTTGGAGGACTTCATGAGGGTTATTCCTGTCAACCAGATGGTACCAACATGACTACCTGGCCCTGAGACCTTTTTAAACTAGTTTAACATACCCCTTTTCAAATCAAATTTAGACTATGGAGTTATCACCCACTGAGCACCTCTGCACATTGAGCTTTTGTGTGTGTGTCCTTTTATTGAGGTTTATAATAGTGTATGCATTTTTATTTTCTTTTCATACCTAAAGAGAGGCTTTATTCAAGACCACCCAGAAGAAGGTGGGAAGACTGTAGGTGAGTATGTGCTCCCCTTCGTGCCCCTCACAGCTCTCCACCAGGGAAGGGAGCAGGGGACAGAGCCACCCTCCCTCCTCATGTTCACTGAGCAAACAGGGCCCCTGTGGGGATGGGACACGTTGGAATTCGCAGGACATTCTTATCTGGATGCCAAAAGCAGAGATGCTTTAAGTGCATCCTACCAGCCATTTCACATATGGAATCCATACTGGAACTGCTGTGTGTAGTCTGAAATCTGAGGTGGCTTCAGAAAACACTACGGCTCCTTCCTGCCCCTCTGAACACTGTCTTCTTAGCCCTCCAGCTTCCACCTTTGGTGCGAACTCATGTAGAAAGTCTCCTGACATTTACAGACTGGTGTAAGATTGAAGACTGGCGTAAGAGTACAGAGAGACAAGACAGACTTTGCCTACCTGACTACCTGATTCTGCCTCTTACTGTCTGAATGGACTTGGGCCACTTACTTAATATCTTTGAGATCAGCTTCCTCAAATGTCAAGAAGAGGCAGTTTTGGTGCCTTCCTTGTAGAGCTGTTGAGAAAACTTACAAAGTTGATTGTTGAGTGCTTGAGAATGTGTCCAACACATAGAAAGCCGGAGACAAACACAGACTATGTTCAGGATCCATGGCCATATTACCGTGAATACACCTGATCTCATCTGACTATGGTTCAGGAACCATCATAATACAGTTCTATTTAGGTGTTATAGCCTAATTATTTCATTATATAGCCTTTACTTTATATAAACTATAAATAATGATTAATGTTTATTGAGTGCTCTTTGACCAAATATTATATTTTACATGTTCAATTTAGTTAAAGCTCTAAATCTGTGAGGCACATAAGAGTTTTATATCTACTTTACAAATGAGGAAAACTAAAGCACAGAAAGGTTAAGCAAGTTGCCCAAGGTCACACAAGAAATGGTGGAGTGGAAATGTGAACCAGTCAAGCTCTGGAGCTGTACTCTCTACTAGCACACCATAGTATTAGAATGTAACCACTCCAGGCCAGGGATCGTTAGGTCCATTCATTCTTCAGTTGTGCAGGGCTCTGGACCTGCAGGGTTTTGAGCTAATGTGTGCTGCCTACTTGAAGGACTGACTCCTTTACACTCAGATAGAATGCCTGGATGGGACATCAGTGGGTGTGACCCCATCACTAAATGCCACCTTCTCTGAGTTCCTATGCAGAGGCTCAAGAACAATCCTAAGAGTTCCTGAACATCTCCTCCTGGAGGATCATGGGGGCCCATGCGCTGAATGTCATTGGTGATTTGAGAAGCCATCCTTTACCAGGTTGTTATGGGGATGAAGTTAGGGCAAGGGCTAGCTCTTTCATCAGGACAGGAGGAGAAAGTGGGTACAGAGGTGAGAGGAACTTTCAGAACAAAAGAAGCTGCTTTTCTCTGGTGTGGCTAAGTGTCTGCAGTCTTCCAGGTGATGGAAGCTTGATCAAGATATCTTTAAACACTTCGCCTCAACGTGCCTGTTCCCTTAGGAGGAAAGTAGGTGAACCTTGGCCGTGCATCACTTTCTTACCAGTGTCATCTTGTGCTCCAAAGAGTGTGATGAAGACATTGGCATCCGTGCCTGCATTCTTCTTGTCCCCAGTCTTTATGGTCACTGAGAACGTGGTCAATTTATCTGCCAGGAGGAGATGGAGAAGGGAGCTGTAGATTGCTCCAGAATCCCATGAGGGGAGGAACGGGGAGGGAACATCTTCTGGAAGGGTTTCCTCTGTTCACTCACTCTGGATCTATCTCTTCTGTTCTTCCTCTGCTCTTTCTACACTGGAATCTCTGTGGTCAGTAATACGTACATTTCTGTGTTCACATTGGCCATTTGCATGGATTGCTTTACTGGAAGCATAGATTTTTCTGCAGTTTCTTTAATCTGGAAACTTCCAGAGAGTGTATATGGTGTCCTTTGACCCTGGCTCACATAGGAAGCTGTCCATCAGTAGAGGTGATAAAACAGTGAGAGAGTAAGTGGGGTGACTGTGAGAGTCAGAGGCTCACAGTCAGAAGCCCTGCTCTGACTCCTTAGGATAGGAGCTTTAGGGGTGCAACTTGCAGAGAATGCGCATAAGCATCATAGGACTCTTGAATCAGGAGTCTAGAGACAAAAGGTGTTCAGAACTGGCTGCCGTAGCTCCCTAAGCCTTATTCTAGACACACGGGAACATGCTGCCATGTAGAAGAATGACTTGCACATTCTTGCCATGGAGGAGAGAGACTATAAGAGGAGATACCCGAGTCCAGAGGGAAAAAAGGAAGATGGAGACGTAGAGTGGAGGGGAGGACTGCTGGGGAGAAAATATGCTTTAGTTATAGACACCTTTTTGCTCCAGGGCCAGCTTGTCAAGAGGGTTACTGTCACCATGTCCCCCACCCTCTTCATCCTCACTGGGAAATATATAGGACTCGTCCACTGGCAACAGCTCCCTGGACAGCTGGCCATCATCCTCTTCTACTGCCAGCCAGCGTTGGCATGGGAAGTAATACCTGTGAGGTAGAGAAGGAGAGTTTTGGAAATGCAGGAGCCATCACAGGACAGAAACGAGGGGCACTTCACAGAACCCAAACAGCACTCCACTGCATCATCCTCCTTTCTTACCAGCCTAGGGATTACTCAATCAGTTGCTTGCCAGGGGTAGAGAATAAACATAGAGACATTGTTTCCAGATGCCTCATTGGAGGTGGCTGTGTACATTCCTAAAGAATAGTAGACCCTCAGTCAGGGTCATTTTGGTGAGAGGATCTAGAAGGAGAGGAAGTCATGGTAATTATTCCCACTTTCTGGAACCAATCTATAAGCCACAGCTACTTTAGCAGAGTTGTATGTAGCAGGTGCCCCAGACATTTGTGCTGAGTTAGTGGATTTTGATGGAGAGAATCAATTGTGCTTTTGAAAGGCACAAAGAGCATGGCTAAGGAGCTGATCCGGGGACATTTGGGCCATCTAGGGAAGGGAGGTCCAGTTTGACATCTCCGTGGAGAGGCATGGCCAGTGTGATGGAAGGTCTGGACAGAAGGAAGATGGGGCCAGGACAAGAGATGCAATCGAGGGGACAACAAAGAATTTGGCCCTTCAGTCGGGCTGTCTTAGTCTAAATTCTGCTCTTCAATTAATTGTTGTGTGACTTTGAACAAATCCCTTTACCCTCTCTTTATGCCAGGGTTACCAGAATTAGCCCGTGACATGACAGGACTACCAGTTATCTTTGGGTTTTAGATATGCAATGAATCATGTTTTTGTATACATCCTACTTAGTTTGGGGGCATACTTGTGTCCCAAAGGCAGGTTGTCAGTAAGAATTTGCTAATGCTATTGTCATTATTTTTCTTTCTTTTCTTTCCTCTCAGCTTTGCCTCCAGAACAGCTCAGAGCACCTGAGAATGCAGGCCCATGTCTAAGATGGGGCCACTGCACCCTGCTTGTGCCCTTTTCCTCCCTTTGCACTGATGTATAAGGTCTATTCAGGGACTAGTCCAAGTGTGGGGGTGCTTGGATTCCGAGGGCCTTGCCTCTTCCTGGACCCCATTGTTCTCCTGTGGGCCTCAGCACCTCCAAATGTCACCATTTCAGAGGAGCAGAGTCAGTTCTTGAGCTTGGATGGTAGGGAAGGGGTAATTGTATGCTGATAGACAATGATTTGAAGGACAGGAGGATCTCAAACTGGGGTGATACAAGTTAAATGGCAATTAAAGCAGTGTTTTTATATAAAATGTTAAAATGCATACTGTTCCACTTCTCAGTCTTTAAATATATGAATGGGAAAGTTAACATTTTATTCAACTCAATACAATAACTTAGAAATAATAGGCTATGGTTCTAAACCACAAACTCTTAACAGGAGAGAAAGGATTACAGCAAAGGCAGAGACAATGAGAGTAGGAAGTCAGTAAGAACAAGGATAGAGGGAGAGGGATACACAAAGAAAGAAACCCACAGGTTACCCAGGGAGAGAGAGAACAAAGTCAGAAAGACAGAATGGCCTCTCACATGCTCCATGCATGAATGTATACAGAGAAGCCAAGCCTGGCTTCCGAGGGGCCTGAGCCTTGTAATCTCCTAGACATCCGCAGCAGGGCATTGAAGGCCCATAGCACACTCACAGCTGCAGCCCAAGCCAGCAGATTTCATCCTGGACTTGCTCCCTAGACTGAGCCACAGCTGGGCCAGGGCTGGGAGCTGGATGTTTAGTCTCCTTCCCCCAGGGCCAACCAGCACACTTGGAGGCAGGAGGAGTCTGGGCCCACTGATCTTTTCCTGTCCCACCCTTCCACAGGAGTAAGTCCCCTCAGACAGTTCTCTGGGTCCAGGGAGGGAGCAGGTAGGAGAGCTAAGGAACAAAGAAAAAGAGATATGTTCAGGTGTTTTGGACTAGAGTCCCACTGTGTTGCAGATAATGAAAGAACAGGGACCTGAGAAGCAAAAGCTTTCAATCAGATGTCAAAACCAAAGCTGGAGACCATTTAAAAAAAATCTCATTTTTAAGTGAGAGTTGAATGAGGTTACAAAGCTGGGTGTTGTGAAATGTAAATAGTTTCATAATACAATTTCTCACCTTTGTGTATAAGCTAAAGGCAGGACGATATAGTATAAATGAGCTGATGATGTTGGCAATGCCAAGAATAAGCATCTGGAACTCAAACACTTTGGGTCTGCATCTACTCTGCCAGGTTTTCTCCTAGGCCCCAAGGAGGACACAGCAGTGACGATAGAGAGGAAGTCGCTGCTTATACATTCTATTGTAGGGAGGGGAGTAAGGACTCAGTGCACCAGTTTACTGTAGGTCAGATGAAAAGTGATAAAAAGTAGAGGGAAGCATGGTAGGCCTCACTGAGAAGGTGACATGTGCAGAGATCCATCTGAAAAAGCACAAAAGTGAGTCCCTGGAGAAAAGAGTGCCAGGGAGAAGGGACAGCAAATGCTAAGGCCTACTAGTGGGACCATGTCTGTTGGGTTCAAGGAACAGCAGGAGATAAAGAAGGTGAATGGGCAGGGACCAGGAAGAAGAGACAAGAGAGGATGATTCCAGGTCAGAGAGGCCATTGGAAAGGCACTGGCTCTTCCTGGGGGTGACTGGGAGCCTCTTCAGGAGTTGGACCAGAGATGTGACATGATCCTGGTCATTGTGCTGCTGTAGACAACAGGAGAGTCTGAGGGAAGCAGAGGGAGCATTCAGGAGGATTTGGAAGGAAGATGGAGGGTGGAGATGTGGTTCAGTTCATGTTCTCCTGAGGCAAGAACCAACCTGCTCTGCGATAGGTTGGGGGAGGACTGTGAGGTGCAGGGAGGGATCAAGGATGTGCAGGGTACATGCAGGCTGGTGACTTGGTCCAGGGCAGTGTTGCTAAATTTCCTGAGCTACAAAGGCTGGGACAGCCTGGAGAGGCCTTGGGTACTTTCAGGAAAGGCGGTGTCTCCCTGAGAGAAAGACTCACTACTGTGATTCTGTTTCTTTGGAATGTCTGTAATTTCATATCCATCTCCCAAAGTGGGCTGTGCTCCGACTTAATCTTGGGGTGAAGGTTGTTGAAGCTGACTCATCATGAGTCCTTCATTGGAGAGGCCTTCTTGTTAGAGATGTGTAAACTAGTGACACAGGAAAGAATTGGAAAGAAGAGGAGGAGATGCAGAAGGGAGAGTAGAAGGTAGGAGAGAGTAAAGGTGGAGAGAGAAGGGGTAGAAGGCAGAGGCAGGAAGGAAGGAGGAAAAGACATGGCCCAAAGAAAGATTTCATTCACAGGAGTGAAAATAATTATATCTGGGCATAAACTTAACAAGAAAGTGTAGCAACTGTGCACAGAAAATGTAAAGCATTACTGAGAGTCATAAAAGAACAGTTGGATAAGTGGGAAAATGTACATGGAGGTGGCACTTAATATTCTAAATATGTCATTCTCCACTCACATATTTAGTGGTAGAGCAATCAAACTTCCAGCCAGATTTGATTTGAAAAGGGTAAAATTGTTAACGAATAATGAAAGAAGACAAATACTGACAGATATTAAACTAGATTACAAAGCTATAATAATTTTTAAATTGTTGAGCTGGAGCAGAAATGTCAAATCAATGAACAGAATAACCCTTTCAGAACCATTAGGGGAAGCCAGGATGTTCACAGTTTGTTTCAAGACTATGGTTTAGCAGCACTTTATCTTTTCCAAGTTTAAACACATTAGATTTTCAAAACTCTGTATGGGTGCCTGTGCATGTGCATGTGTGCATATGTGTATGTATGTTACTGGGGATTTAACTTAGAGCCTTCTCACTGAACTACATCCCCAGTTCTTTCTATTTTTTAATTTTGAGATAGGATCTCAATAAGTTGCTAAATTGGCTTGGCTGGGCTTGAATTTGTAATCCTCCTTCCTCACCCTTCCAGAGTGCTAGGATTACAGGTACCTAGCCAGAATATCTTGAAAAAGTAAGCTGGGCCAGCATCACTGAGCCCAATTAACAGAAGAGGAAATGACAGTCATAATTATGAAGCTACTTGTCCCTGGTGACCTAGAAGTTTCTGGCAGAGAAGAGACCCTAGGTTAAGGATCCAGTTCCCAGCTATGGGGTTATTCTGTGGCTCTTACATGCCACTACCATGACATCATGGTCATGATACTGGGTCATCTGTGAGCTGGAATTGTGTCCCCTTGGGATGGTGGGACAAGATGAGGTGGGAGGTGGGGTGAGTCCCACCATCCCTGTCCTACACAGAAAGGAAGGAGCCTGTGTGCTCCAAGGGACAGCAGCCTTCAGGGCAAGAAGTGATTTTACTTAACAAATATTTATTTATTGACTAAATATCCACTAAATTTCAGGTACTGGCAGGCTCCCAGAAGTCCCAACATGCACTCAGGAGCTTATATACTTTCTTCTGCTGTCCCCCAGCACCATTACATATGGAGGGGCCTTCTTTTACCTCGTTGTACCTGGATCCCCCTCACCCAAGAGGCAGTGTAGCTTAATGGCAGGAAACACAGCAAAGCCACACTGATAGTCTGCAGTTCAGGTCCACTAGCTCTGAGGTTGGGGCTTTACCTCCCTGGGGCAGGACTCCTTTACCTAGGAAGGACCTAACACCTGTTTCCTAGCTCAGGTGGTGGCTATGTCTCTAGCAGGGCCAAGTTTGGTCCACTATTTACTCATGTACATCCCCCAATCTGAGCATGGGTTTCAACTTTATGGTTAGAGGGGAAAAGGCTAAAAAAGGCTAATATTTTACAATGTGAAAATTATAAGAAATTCAAATTTCAGCATCAAGTTCTATTGAGACACAGCCGCACCCACCCACTTAGATATCATCTGTGCTGCTTTTGTTCTCAGTTAGCAGAAAGATTGCTGTCAAGACCAAATGGTCAGCAAAGCTGGAAATACTTGACTTCAGTTTCTTTGGAGCAGCTCCAGGCTTTGCCATTGCCTTGGGACATCTGACCTAGACTTCTAGCACATATCCTTTAGTCTTTCAACATAGACTCTTCAGCCTCTTAGCTTAGATTTTTCAGCCTTCCAACATCACTCCTTTGGCTTCCAATAGAAGTTTTCAGGGAACTCCAGGTCTTTTACCTTTGACTGGATTGTCCAGATCGCCAGCGTGCAAATAGCTTTTTTGCATTCTTCCATACCTGAATCTGCAGGCAGCCATTAAAATTTTGAGACTTCCAGGAAGACGCTGGAGTGTTGAGCAGTAGAAGAAGAGACTTTCCAAGATCTGGTGTTCTGACCCTAGAATATAGTGGCATGAGGAAGGGAAGAAGAAAAAAAGTGGGTCCTGCGGATCTAAAGTGAGAACTTTAGAAAGGATCTAAAGTGAGAACTGAAGTCCATGGGGAGAGCAAAGAGAGAGACTTCAGTGAAGAGGAGAGAGATAGCAAGTGGCACTTTCTCCCAGAGCCCGGACTCACTGCATGGGAATGCCAGACGCATGGTGACCACTGGTGATCCCAGAGGCCTCCATGGAGAAATGTACCAGTGTAATGGAGCAGTGGATACAGCAGACTGAAATGGCTGATGAGGTATTGGGGTTCAAATGTCACCCAGGAGAAACTGATTGGTTGGTAGCCATCTTGGAGAGGGGCCAACTGAGCTCAGAACTCAGAATGGTTTATAGGCTGACTCCATCTAATGACTCCTGGTATTTTGGTGAGTGTGCCAAGTTCATGTCAGCAGGAGGTCAGAGAGCAGAGTTCAAGCAAGCAGGAGGCACAGGAACTGTTGCAGCATCAACAAATCTAGTTCAAGCCTCAGAGCCAGAAACCAGCCAGAACTTCAGTGGAACTAAAGGTATAGGCTGGCTGAGATTATCCACTACCCACTGTAAAGCTACAGCTGATATGCTGGGGTTAATCAGTTTGGCTCCAGACTCTATCTGCCCATGTTGTCTACCAATGACAGCAGAGACGCACCTTGAATTGGACTTCTTTTTTCTTTTTCCTTTGCTTTTTTCTTTATTTTTTCCTATTTTCTGATTTTTGTTCTTGTTTTGTTTTGTTTTCTTGATTGTTTGAACATGGTTTCTAGTTTTTTGTTGTTGTTCTGTTCTGTTCTTGTTTTTGTTGTTGTTGCTGTTTGTTTGTTTTTGTACAAGGAATCAGACTCAGGACCTTGTGCTTGCCAAGCAGGCATGGCACAACTGAGCTACACCCCCTGCTCTCTGTTCTTGTTTTTTATTTCTTTCTTTCTCTTTCCTATCTTCTTCACCAGTTTTACAAAATTTGTACGATCTTCCTCTGACCCTCAGCCTTCTTCTAATTTCTTCCTCTTCTTCTATTTCTTTTTTTCCTGCCTGACCCCTTTTAAATCTTCTCCCCTAAGAGTAAAATCATGGTGTTAAGGGTTTACTTATTGCATACAATTTTCTGGTTCATTTTGGATTTTCTTACATAACCACAAATATAGTGCATATGGTTAAAGGCAAATTAATAGTTACCACAATTTGTCATTTTCTAGGCTGTGTTTGAAGCTATTGTTATTGCTGGTTGTACTACATTAGCTAAGGTGACATAATTGTTCTAATCAGTTGTTCTTCTTGGTATGCCAAGACTGTGATTGCCTCAGGGTCTTAGAAAAAAAAAACTATAACTCAGTGCCAAAAACCCCAGTAGCTAAGCAAAGTAGGAAGAAACTTCTTACCCCCAATAAATTGAAGAGATTGGATCTTGCAGCAAACTCAAAACCTAAAAGTCAGCTGCACCTGGAAGATACCTCTGAGAAGTAGTCATTTCCTAAGGGTTTTGAATACTGGCAATATAGCTACTCACCATAAGCAATTTACAAAGATGTACCCCCCAACTTTTATAAGATGTATCCCCCCAACTTTCAGCTCACCAAAGGCAAACCCAGGGGGCAATGAAGTGAAACAATCCAGAAGCCACCCACCTGGATTCTCTGAAATGATAACAGAGGAAGTAACAAAGCAAATTAATGAAGCTCTAGAAAAAAATCAAAGCAGAAATAATTTCTCAGATAATTACAGAGATGGCTACCAGAATGAAAGACGTGCTTAGTGACTCTAGAGCAGACACAGATAAAAAATAGAGGAGCTCAGGAAAATGATGGAGCTGTTAGAGAAAAGAAGTTAATCACTTATAAAGGAAATCCCATCGGAATCACAGAAGACTTACAAACCCTCAAGTCAAGGGGAGCGAGGAATGAAATATTTCATGCCCTAAAGGAAAACAACCTCCAACCCAAACTGAGGTACCCCACAAAAGTATCAAATTTATGGAGAAATAAGATACTTCCATGAAAAAGAATACCTGAAGAAATTCATGACCACCAAACCAGCCTCCAAAGTGTTCTGAAGGATATTCTAGAAAGAAATAACAAGGATTACAATTCCATGAACCCGAACAGAATGAATCCACCAGGCAAGGCAAGAAATTAAACAGAAGAGGAAAGAAGGCAGCCAACAACAGGAAAATAACATGACAGGGATAAATCAATATATATCAGTTATAACCATCAATGTTAATGGTCTCAATTCAACAATCAAAAGAAACAGAGCAAGGGCCTGGGATTTAGCTCAGTGGTTCTGCCACCTGCCTCGAAAGCACAAGGAGCCGAGGTCCAAAAAAAAAAAAAGCAAAAAGCAAAGAAAGAAAGAAAGAAACAGACCAGCAGAATGAATCAGGAAGCGAGATCCAACAATATGCTGCATACAAGAAAAACATTTAATTAAAAAAGAAATTCATAGACTGAACGTTAAAGGATAAAAAACAATATCTCATGTGATGGGTACTTGGAAAAAAGCTCAGTTATTCTATTTACAGACAAACTGTATTTCAAGCCCAGACTGATGAAGAGAGACAAAGAAGGTCACTGCTTCCTTGTAAAGGATACACACACCAAATAGCAGCGCCCCAACTATATAAAACAAATACTAATGGATATGAAAAATCAAATGAGCATTAATACAGTTTTAATGGGGGACCTCAATATTGCAGTTACAAATAGACAGATCAACTAGACAAAAAAATCAACAATGAAATATTAGAACTGAACCAAACTTTTGAACAAATGGACTTAGTAGATGTCTACAGAGTGTTCCACCCCACAACATTTTTCTCAGCTGTACATGGGACATTCTCCAAAATAGACCACATGCAGCTCATAGAACATGCTTTAAGTAAATGCAAAGGAATTGAAATTATCCCATGAATATTATCAGACTACAGTGAAATGATATCGGATATCAATGGCAAAAGATACCATAATAATTTCATAAACACACGGAAATTAAATAACACCCTCCTGAATAAACAATAGGCTAAAGATTAAATTAAAGAAGAAATCAGATAGTTTCTACAATTAAATGAATTGTAGAAAACAACAAGCTAGAATTTATGGGACATAACAAAAGCCATCCTACCAGGGAAATTTGTAGGGATGAAACCCATATCTAGAAAATAGAGTGGGCTCAAATAAACAACCTAACGTTGAACCTCAAACTTCTAGAAAAAGAAGACCAAGTCAACCCCAAGGCTCATATGAGGGAGAAAATTGTAAAAATCAGAGCAGAAATTAATTTGGAGACTGAAAAAAATTACAAAGAATCAATGAATCAAAGAGTTGATTCTTTCTGAGAGCACTGAATCCTAACCACTATACCACTAGGGAATGGTTCTTTGAAAGATTAAATGAAATTGACAAAACTTTAGCCAATTTTATTTAAAAAAAAAGAAAAGATTCAAATCCATAGAATTAGGAATGAAGAAAGGTGAAATCACAACCGCTCCCATAGATATCCAGAAGATAATTATTTGTGATGACATGACAAAAAAAAAAGAAAAGATTCAAATCCATAGAATTAGGAATGAAAAAAGGTGAAATCACAACCGCTCCCATAGATATCCAGAAGATAATTATTTGTGATGACATGACACTCTACAGAGAAGACACCAAACATTTCGCTAAAAGACTTCTAGATTTAATAACCAAATTTAGTAGTGCAGCTAGATACAAAGTCAACAAAAAAATCAATAGCTTTTCTGTACCCAAATAACAAACTCACTGAGAGGAAATTAGGGAAACCGCACCTTTCACAATAGCATCCTCACCAAATGATATACCTAAGAATCAATCTAATGAAGAAAGTAAAAGACTTCTACATTGAAAACTACATGGGGCCAGGGATGTTGCTCAAACTAAAAGACTTCTAGATTTAATAACCAAATTTAGTAGTGAAGCTAGATACAAAGTCAACAAAAAAAATCAATAGCTTTTCTGTACCCAAATAACAAACTCACTGAGAGGAAATTAGGGAAACGGCACCCTTCACAATAGCATCCTCACCAAATGAAATACCTAAGAATTAATCTAATGAAGAAAGTAAAAGACTTCTACATTGAAAACTACATGGGGCCAGGGATGTTGCTCAGCAGCACCACCCCTGCCTGGCAAGTGCAAGGTCCTGAATTTGATCTCTGGTACCAAAAACAAGCAAACAAACAAACACTACAAAACAAAACAGAAACCCACTCAGCCTACCACATGAACCAAACCCATCCTGTCACAGCCAACCTACCCTTTGCCTTCGGGCCTTGCTTCACCCACACTCGGTTCTCTCTCTAGGAAAATCTTAGTGGCAGGTAAGCAAGCACCTTCTTTCCCCACCCAGCCTCACTCACGTGGTCTCATTGTTCACATCAGTGATGTCTATTCTGTCCAGGAACCAGCCTGGTCTGTTGCCTGTGTTGTCATGGCGAATCCGTATCTTGGTCAGAGCCCCCAGGTTAATGGCGTAGATGGTGAAGGTGTCTGTCTAGGAAGGAGGAGAGCAGCACTCAGAGCGCGAAGACCAACCCTTCCTTCCCCTGCCATCAGCTTCATCTTCCAAGGGCTTGAGCACCCGGAGGTGGACAATAAGAACCAAAAGAACCAGGAGTGGAAGGGAATATGGACAATGTAGTTCATTGGTCTGATGTTTGTTCTGTGCTATTGTTTTTTTCAACCTATCCCTGCCAAGGGATCTTCTCACCCTCACTGGTTTGAGGAAGGTAGAGGGAGAGAGAGGCAGAAGATGGTCTGCCATTGTGTTTTGTGTGTGTGCGTGTGTGTGTGTGTGTGTGTATGTTGGGTATAGGGTGCACTGAGACCTTGGGCTTGTATGTGGACTTGTACATCAACTCCTTCTACCACAAGGTTTTATTAAGCACTTACTATGAGGCAGTCCTGTGCAAATTCAAAGTGATTGATAAAAACAGAAGACTTGGACTTGCTGCCCATGTAGGTAGGAAGGTGGGTGTGAACCACACACATGCATGTGAGCTGCCATTTGCACTGGAGGAAGCGGACTACACTGGGACCCCAGAAATTAATGGAGTTTTCTTGGCTATACATTTTTTGACTTTTTACTTAGAAAAAAATTCAGATCTTCAGGAAACTTGCAGAAATAGTGTGTACAAATAATACAAAGTTTCCATACCTTCATACATTTTTGCACTTATGCTCAATATTTGCTATGCTGCTTTCTTTTCTCTCCTCCCTCTCCTCACTTTTCTACTCCCCTCCCCTCTCCCTTCATTTTTTCCAAATCAACTGAAAATTAGTGCAGTTACCATGATGTTTCACCCCTAAATATTTCAGCACTGAATTGCAAAGAACAAGGACACTCATCTACTCACAAAGCAATGATCAAAGTCAGGAAAGTTAACATCCTGAACTCCAACACAGCACAGTCAACGTCAACACAACACAGGCATTTATCACATAATGACAGAGATATGTTCTGAGAAATATGTTGCTAGGTGATGTCTGTCATTATACAAACATCATACAGTCTAGTTACAAACCAAGATGGCTACAATGTCACTAGATGGCATAATCTTATGGGATTACTACAATATATGCCATTTGTTGTCTGAATTGTTGTTATGCAGCATGTGACTACTATTACCTATATACAGTCCATATTTAAATTTCACCAAGTGTAGCAGTTTTGCCCTTTACAACAATATTGTCCCAACCCAGGAATAAAGTGGCTCTTGTTTTTCATGGAGAGAAACGAAATGCAAACATAAACCCAGATCCTCAAGTCATGACAAAGAGTGCTGAAAGAAAATTTGAGTGGGGAGAACAAAACAAGTAATCTCCCTAAAGTATTTTAATGGATTTGGTTTATTGCTTTTCCTCCCCTAGGCTGAAAAGAGAACCTGGCTTCAGTATATGCAAAATCTTAAAGGAGAAAGGTGGCAGCTTTATTTCTCATGCTCTTCCCTATGCCTGTGGAGTGAGGTACATGTGTTTATTTCATATTGCCTCAGGATGTAGTTCAGGCTTCTCAGCTTGTACCACATCCATGCAATATTGGTCTTATCCAAATTTATCCACTGTGAGGCACCAGCCACTGCTCAGGGTTGTCCTGAAAATGGTCCTCCACATTTTCACCTCCATATCTTTGCTTCTGCAGTCCCATCTTCTGCAAATATCCTTTACTGTCATCATGCATTGCCCATCTAGTCTTCCCCATGGCACCATGTTAAACAGTGAGCCTGCTCAGCACCTGAGAACCTGATGCTGGATACTACTCTCTAGTTGTTCGCAAGGATCAGCTAGCCTATGGGCTCCAAGCACTGGAACCCTGTCAATGCTTTTCTTGCCCTGCCCCAAAGCATTAGTACTTACAGAAGAGGCACTGCCATCAAACCTAGTTGGACTGAAGGAAACACCCTTCTAGAAAGACAGCAGACACCATACTAGGTGGAGCTGTCATCAGGGGGCACCATGCTCCATATCTGAATCCACCCTCCAGACCCAGAGTCCAGAGAGCCCTCACTCTACCTGCCCCTGCTCAAACTTGTTGGACTTGTCCGACTTCTTCAGGGGCCGCTCTCCTGTGTCTCCATACTCCTCACCGTAGATCGTTAGATAGACGTTGGCATCAGTGCCAGCCTTGGGCACGTTCCCTGTGATCACCTGGACCTCATATGTATTGGCTAGAGGCAAAGAAAGATGCAGAATTGAGAACACAGGACTATGAGTTGGGCTGAAGCCCAGCCTCACAGATTCATGCAGATCCTCAGAGTAGGAAGGATCTACCATATATCTACACCACTAAACTGGCCTGAACTTGTCAACCCAAGACTTCCCTTGACCATGAGACCAACAGCAACATTTGGCCTCAGCAACCCTCCAACCTTATGCCCCCCCAACTCCATTTTGTTATATCCAGTGTATCAGAGCTCCTCTCATTGTCTCTGATTCCTCCTGAGATCCCTGGGATGAGGGCAATGCTTAACCCCAAACAGGACTGTCCGTGGTGGCTTTTCAGATGCCAATCAGGAGAGCTATTTGGGAAGCACCATGGTGCCCACCTACGTAGCCTTCATGTGAAGGAAATGGAGTTACCCTAACCCCCTCCCTGGTCCTTTAGCGGACATGTGGCCCCTAAGGCTTACACTCAGGACCAGGCCGGCCTGCTGGCACCAGCTCCACGACAAGCTCACTGTCCTCCTTGCCTCTGGCCAGCCAGCGATGGACTTCAAACTTGTATTGCTCAATCACCTCCTGCATCCCTGGCCCAGACTCCTCCTCTTCCTGCTCCTCCTCAGTCTCTTCCTCTTCCTCCTCTTCAGACGAGGACTCCTCTGAAGAGGACTCTTCTTCCTCACTGGCATCCTCCTCATCGCTGCCCTTCTTCTTCTTCTTCTTCTTCCTTTGCAGCTTGGCCTTCAGCCGCTCCTTCTTAAGCAGCTGCCGAAGCTTGTCCTTTTCCTTCTTCCTCCGAGCCTCTTCCTCTGGTGTCAGGTCCTCTTCCCGCCACACCAAGTGCCGCAGCCACACCATGTCCACAAACCAGCTGGGCCCAAAGCCCTCACCTGTGTGCCCCAGACGGATCTTGTAGATTTCACCTACATCCGCTGCCTCCAGCTGAGCAAAGCAGGGAAGTGGTTGAGATTGCCCCTGGTGTCCTCCCTGCCTCCCTAGCAGAGCCAGGCCCAGGGCCTGGTGCTTGGCTGCAGCCCAGACAGACTGAAGCCTTTGCCCTTAGAAACAACCCCCCTCTCTCCAACCACACTCAGCCTTGCTCCTCAGCCTGGCCTGGACCCCAAACTTATTTCCTTCTAACTGCTGTGGTGGTCACGCTGGTCTCCCTATTTTGGTCTTCCTTTTGATCATGTGTGCATGAGCCTATGTGCATGCAGGTGTGCGTGCGTGCAAACAGACACACAGACACACAGACACACACACACACACACACACACACACACACACAGACACACACAGGCCCTCCTACACAGAGCACTCATTCCTAGGATTCCTAGTTCCATGTCTTTTTTCCCACCTTACCTCTCAACAAAGCTATTCATTCAGTCCTCTACTTTATTATTAACTTTTATTTTAAAACTTTGTACTTTTCTGTGTTCTCCAAATTTTTTCAGTGTTAAACATATGTGACCTTTGTAACAAGCCAAAAAAAAAGTGCTCTTAAAAAAAAAAATCTTACCTATGACCTTAGAAGCCCCAGGCCCTTCCAAAGCACTTAGCCTGTTTGTCTGCTTGTCTCCTCCCTAACTGTTCAGTAGGGTCCCAGAATTTGCCTCTGGTCCTGGTCTAGCCTGGATGTCCTCTTTGTCCTCCTGAGCTGTGAGTTTCTTAAGACAAACCCCATTTTGTGTGTGTCTCTCTCTACTGGCCAGAGGGCAGTGTGGATGGGTCGTCAGCCTCAGATTGCATTGTTGGGCTGTCCTGAATGCCACAGTGTCAGGAAGTACCTGCACTCAGATGAGATCTGGTCCTTGCAAACCTCCGGGGTCAGGCTCTCATGAGGTCCTTGCTAGTGGAACTCCTCTTAAGCTCCCTGATGCTGATGAGCTGCTGTTCATGTATTTAACCCTTCTTAAAACCTGGTCTCACCAGTTATCCCCACTGAGTTCCAGGGAAACTGGAGCCTAAGACTGTTCCATAGTTGCTCAGTGTCCCATAATTCAGATCCAGACCTAGATGAGAATACAGGTCTCCTGACCCCAATGAATCCACAGTGTGATCAACCACTTTTGTGAGACAATTCCCAGTCAAGATAGAGCCCTGAGCCCAGAAAAAGAAGAATGTATCTTCAGCTACTTCAGGTATGGGCACTGGGCTTGGTAAGTCAATTCTTCAGCACATTAGCTCCCCTCTTCATGTTTCCTGGGTCATGGTACTCCTGGGTCATGACAACCTTCCTCAAAGAGGCTTACTTGTCATGCAGCATCTTTGCATCTGTTTGCCTAGCTGAGCCTGCATCCACCACACCCAGTGAGCTGACCTGTGAAAGGTGCACTGCTGGGTCACATCTCCATAACATTCCCTGACATTGGCTCTTTTGATCATTATAGGGATGGTGAAGCCAGCTGTGCACGTATTACAAAGTTAGGTTTTTAACTGAAGCTCAGAAAGTCAAATACACAGGCCTTAGCCTTCTCAGCAGTGTATGAGGGACTCAATGAGGCACCTCCACATTCAGACACCTGTGAGCCTGGCCTGGTCCCAGGTAAACCAAGACCATCTCTTCTGGCAATGGGATGAGGACTGTTTGCTGAAGGCCAATGTGCCTTCTAAACATAGAGCACCCAGCATGAACATGCTCCTTGCACACACATTTCTGCAGTCACACACACATGTGCTTACACACACACGTGCTATAGGTCCAACATAAAATATTCAAGTGTTATTCAAAGGCCACTCCCTTTACATTGTCTATAATGCCAACAACACACTCACATGCACATCTTTTTTCCTTTGATAAAGAGTTTTACAAGAGTAAAGGAAGAGGCCTGGGATACTCAGAACACAGCATGAAACTCCACCATCTCCCAGGTTCTGCCTGTAAAGTATGACCCTGGCTTTGGAGTCACAAACTGGGGAGCAGGTGAAGGGACCTCAGCTCTTATGAAATCATGGGTTAAATGAAAATCACCTACTCCAGAAATCTCAGAATTGGCAACATGTTAGTATCATTGGTAAACTTTAAATGAAAGATATGCCAGAAAGTGTGTCCCACCTCCAGAGACTCTGATTTAACTGGTCTAGGTGTGAGCTAAGCTGTACCTTTTCTTAAAGTTTGCAGATGGCTTGAACATGAGGTCAAGATTGAGAATCCCCGATGTAGCCCAATCCCCTCATTTCAAGCCAAAACTCAGGTACAGTGAGAGGGTATTACTCTCCAAGTTTACAAGGTAGAAATTGGCCAATAAAACCTGGTGTTCAATCCCAGTTAAAAGCTCTACATCCAGGCTAGCTGTGCCCAGGAACCCTTGGGAAGCCAAGAGAATCCTTGTCCAGCTAGTCCTCATTTGGCTCGAGGGGCAGTCCATTCTCCCATGGTGAGTAAATAACACCCAGGGAACTATCTCGGTGTCCTCTGGGCCCTCTGCTGCCACCCTGCTGTCTTACGCCCACACACCTGGAACACATCCTTGGATGCCCGATCAAACACTTTTGAGCGGCTGGAGAGGAAGAGCACTTCAGTCTTGCCTTCCTCACCATAGATCTGCACGTAGACTCTGGCAGTGGTGCCTGCACCACCCACATCCCCTGTCCAAATCTCAACCTCATAGTGGACCACTGGGTGGGCACATGTGGGAGAAATAGAACATTTAGTAATAGTAACAACAATGACAGTAATGAAACAAACATTGTCAGAGCCTCTTCCACATGCCTGGTGCTTCTTGATCATCCTTTTATATAATCTTCTCCCCAACACCTTACAGATAGACAAGGGAAACTTAGAGGAACTGTTCAGGTAATGGATATGGCAAACCTGCACCATCAATCTGGCCATCCACGTGTCCTTAGCTAGGAATAAGGAGGACTCAGTATAACACCTGACATTCCCTGTTTTCTATCTATCTGCTGTGGTTTAAATATTTGTCCCCTCCAAAACTCATTTTGAAATTTAACTGCTGTTGTAGAAGCTGGAGCGTTTAAGATTTGATTAGGTCATGAGAGTGGGATTGGTGCAATTATAAAAGGGTGAGTTTGGCTCCCTCTTTCTCATCCTCTCGCCTGTTTGAACTAATACTACTTATCAAGGTGTTGGAGGGTAGAAGTGAGTTATAGACACACACCAGTAGAGGGCATATCCTAATGGACTGCAATGTGTCTCCCAGGAGACACTTGCCTGTCAATATGACTGTGATAGGACTGGCCCTCTCAATAATGTTATTTGACAACATCATGATTTCTTGTCAAGTAAAGAGTGTTATTTTCAATAAGATTATCTTTCTTACCATGGCAATGGAAGACTTGGGAGCTGAAGAGGACTGGCTGAGAGCCTGAAGAGGCTGAACTAGAGATACTAGATTCCGCTAAAAGCAGCTGGGAGAGTGAGTGGACAATCCTCACTGTGAGGAGCTCTGACTTGGTTTCCTCCCTCAGTTCTTAACACCACAGACTATCACCATCATACAAAATGAGGAAGGAGATTCATGAGCATTTAGCAAATGATACTAAGTTGCTGGGAATCAAAATATGGCAGCCTGAAATAAAATTTTCAACAGCAAGGATAAAGTCAAGGACATTTTCTAAAAGCAGAAAGGAAATTCCTCAAGGACAAAAAAGACAAATGACAGAAGAAAAGTAAAAAGTCAGAGAAAATTTAATATCCAAACAAGAGTTCAGTACTACAAACAACAGAAGAAATAGAGTTGGAAATTGTTGGACACACAGCATGAAAACTAAAAAAGCAAAAATATTTCAAGACTGAGGATTCTGTGAGTTTCCAGAACAATGGATAGAAGTAAAATCACAAAAGACACTGACAATTTCAGAGTGTCTGAAATAAAGATGAGATTAGAGTGGACTTAGAGAGGTGAAAAATCAGAGTCAGATAGCAGACTGGCATCAGACTTCTCGCTGCAACCACAGAAGGGTTTTGTCTCTCTTGCTCACATAGCCCAGAGCACAGGGCACAGGGACATCAACATAGATGTTTATTGAATAAATGAATGAAAAGTTTTATCTTTCCAGCCAGTCTTTCCATCCCAAGACAGGGACTATACCTCAAAATCTTCTCCACAGGTTCAAATTATGCATTTCCTAATAATATCATTTTCTGCCTTTATTCCAGAAAAAAAGTTCCAGACAGTCTTCCCATCTGTAAAATGAGCTCTAATTGCCTCCTAGAACTATGGTACAAGAAGCACTTGAAGGCCCACAGGCCCCCCTCCCCAGACCACTTGGAGAAAGGCCCATTTATATCTTTCCACAGTCTTTCCATCCCAAGACAGGGACTATACCTCAAAATCTTCTCCACAGGTTCAAATTATGCATTTCCTAATAATATCATTTTCTGCCTTTATTCCAGAAAAAAAGTTCCAGACAGTCTTCCCATCTGTAAAATGAGCTCTAATTGCCTCCTAGAACTATGGTACAAGAAGCACTTGAAGGCCCACAGGCCCCCCTCCCCAGACCACTTGGAGAAAGGCCCATTTGCCCCGTAGTCCCCACCCCTACTCCATCACCCCCAGCTCCATTTGTACACTTTTCTACCCAGCCTCCTCCATACATTTCTGGATCTCCACGACTTTGCTGGGGTACAGCTCCACCTCCAGGCGCCCATCAGCCTGGTTCTTGTCCAGCCAGCGGTTTGCGGGGAAGGTGTACTGTTTGCCCTGGCGGGGCACTCGAATCTGGACACTGCCCAGGAACCAGCTTGCATGCAGGCCCGTGCTGTCATGCCCGATCACCAGCCGGTTGATCTGGAAGGGAATTCCAATGAAAGTGCCCAAGAAGCAGTGCTCAGAAACTTCCAAACCTCATCCCCCACCTCTCTAAGCACTGGAGCAAATAGCTCCCTGAAACTAGGGCTTCCAGTTCTTCAGAAGAGGAAGACTCACAGGAAAGGCTGAGTTCCAGGCCCGATCATCAGCCAGCCGAGGGATCATCACAGACAAGTGCATAGAGCGCTATCCCCCAAAAGCTTTGGATGGAAACTAAGAGCCCTTTGCATGCATGCCAAGAGACATAAGAGAGTTTCCTCGTTTTTCTGTGGTGCTGAGACTATGAAAGTCTCAAAGAGAGATAGGCTGAAACAGTAAAGACAGGGCAAGCATCTCCGTCTGATATGACTGGAAGTTCCCTAAGGCAGGGACTGTCATTTGGCTCCACGACACATGCCACCTAAATTAGAAGAACTGTTCAGTAGTGTAGACTGAGCACTTACTACATGCTTGCAAGTTTTATTAACATAATCAATGTTATTAATCCCACTAGGATCCCCTATTGTCTGACACAAATAAGAGTAAATAATGTGTCTGACAAGTAAATGGCAGTGTTGTACCCCAGAGCAGGCAGTTGTCAGTCAGTGTTCCCAGTGTGATCTGTTTCCCATGCTGCCGGTTGAGGGGATTTTCGCAGTACAAGTCCAACCTATCCTCTCTCCCACTGCCAAAGCCTCCCCTCAGATGTCTTCAATTCTTCAGCAAAGGGAACAGCATTTTTACTCTGCAATTATTGATTCAGCTTAAAATGTAAACACATTTCATCAAGGAAAATCTGGATTGAAGTTCATTAGCCCCAAGGGATAAGTGACTAACACAAGACTGTTGCCCGTTTTGGTGGGAGGAGAGAATTCCAGGGCACAAAGCACCTGAAATAGAATGGGGCTCCAGAGAGGGGAGGCGAGGTTGTAGACAGGGGATTCCGACCTCCTCAGTTCCCACCATGGAACACCCTCATCCCAGAACAGACATTTCTGAAGATGTCTCAGAGCTCAAGTCCTGGGTTTATACCTATGCTTCCCCGTTGAAGTCAAGAGTCTCACCTTGACCAAGCCCTAGCCAGGCTCTGGACAGCTTGCTTGACTAAGCTTCAGCCTTGGTCATAAAGACTTAAACAAAGAACCAGCATAATTCTAACAGCTCAAGGCCACACCCCTAAGATGATCCTAACCTCCTCTCAGTGCCTGTATGAGAAAATTCCAGGGTGTCAAAATAATACAGTATTGGTTCCAGCCAACACCAGAGCATGGCCCCTGTCTCCAGGCTCTGGAAGAGAAGGAACCTAACTGAGAAGTACAAGTTAGCAAACCAGATAGGTTTCCCAGGGCCCTGACTACCCCTTACCATTTCCTGTGACTTTCCTACTTTCCTGGATCTACTGAGGCCCTATTTTACCCTGATCCTGCCCCTTATTCTCCCTTTGACATACATGGAAATCTGTGTAAGTCAAAGTTGAGTTCAGTTTGTGGGGGCCTCTTTTCCCTGTCACAGAAATATACTATTGATCAAAGTCGGTCTCACCACTCTGATAGCCAGCTTTATCTGTGAAGAAGTGCGCGGACCATTTACAGCAGGGCCACCTGGGGCTTTGGAAGACACAGACACCTGGGTCCCATACCCTAAAGCAGCATTGTTGGAGGATGCCCCGTATGTGTACAGAACATAATTCTGATACACACTCAGGTATGGAGTAGGGGAGTATTTCTAGTCCCACTTTTTAGTCTTTCTTGTACCTGTTACCCCTTTCTTCAGTGTCTATGACCCAGGTACACTGGTCATGTAAGTACAAATTTGGGGATAAAGCTATTAAAAAATATACATCCCAGGGCCAGGGATTTAGCTCAGTGGTTCGGTGGCCTGCCTTATATACGTCCCATCCTCAAAGTGGTTCTGGGAGCTTAGCACTGTTCATGTTATCTCCACTAATGGCCCCCAAGTAGGCATTTTTTCCCTTCAAAAGGGGCTCACCCATGACTACTTGAATGTGTGCATGTCGATATGTATGTGGACACATATGTGGATGCATGTAGATGAATGCATAAGATCATTTCAGATGACTATGGGAAGGACACTCACAGTTCCAATGTTCAAGGTCTCAAGGGTGAACTCATCCACCCGGCCACGTTCAAAATAGTCCTTGAGGTTGTTGTCAGAGACGAGAAGAATTTGCTTGATGGTGTCAGATTTATCCCCATAGAGCTTAATGTAGACCCGAGAATCCGTGCTGGCCCCAGAAACATCCCCGGTCTTCACACTGATGTGATAGCGGAAATCTGAACAGTCCAAGGCAGAAGGAGAGGAAGGAGTTAGTGCAGGGCTAGAGGCAAGGAGCAGGTGCCTGGAGCAGGAGGGCAGTCTGCAGCCCGGGGAGACAGAGGCTGAAGTCAGGAACCCAGGTCCCATGACTTGGGGGAGGGTATCCCCTTAACTTTCTGAGGTCCTCTCACTCAAGCCAGAATTCTAACAGGTGCCCTGCCTGCTCCGGGTCACATATATAGATGTATGTAGAGAACGTGCCTGGAATGGGAAAGCAAATCGCAAGCTACAGGCAAGAATGCCAATATTTCAGAGACTGAAAGGACCTGCTGCATAAAGAAAAAAAAAACATGAGAAAATGAAAAAATTGAAATAAAGTCTTTGTAAATGGGGAGGGGAGGAGGGGGTGAAGGGAGGGCAGGGACAAGGGGAAAAATGAGAACCAAAACCTGTGATGTAGCGGTACAAGATCCTAGTGATGAATGTAACTGTACTGTATACCTAGAATGTACCAATGAACTCAATGAGAAAAAAAAAAAAAAGAAAGAAAGGGCCTGTAGCAATTACCCATCCAGGTTTTCCTCTGATGGATAAGGAAACTAAGGAAAAGGGCTCATCAGTCTGTACAGGCTGTGTTTAGCACACCATGTAGAGTGTTACTGCCAAAGATTTTGATCTTACAAGAAAGGAATTTGAGACTCAGAAGGTGGTATGTTTGGCACAATATGGTGACAGTTAAGGAGTCACCAGTCAGAAGTGAAACCCTGACATGGGTCTAAAGCCCTCTGCTCTTAACTGGCCACTATGTGGATGCCACTCTATTTTATTACTTCAGAAAATCTGCATTACCTGTATGCCAAGATAAAAACACCCAAGGAAAAGGCAAGCCAGAGATAACATAAGCCAAGATGCAAAGTCCTCCATATTTGTTCCAGGGCATGTCTTGGGGAAAAAAGAGGAAGCATTGAGGGGCAAATGATGCTAATTTCAAGGCCTGCCACTCACTGCTACTTTAGGGTCTTCTGTCTGCGGAAAATTTGGAGAAAGTGAGCTGAGTACACTTTTCCTGGGGCCAGCCCTGCAAACAACCCACACCTGTGTCAGATCAGCTCCACCAGGGATATCTGAGGGCACTTGTGAAAACGGCTCTGTCCTCATTGCTAAAAGATGGAGCAGGAACTAGAAACCTCTTTCTTATACCAGCTTCCATCTCAATCCTTTCAAAAGCTCTGTCTGGCGAAGGAAGGCCTCGAAGCTCCGTTCACTTGGCAAGTCAGGCGTGGGCAGCGTGTGAAGAGCAGTGACATAATACAGAGACATCCTGGGTCATGGTTCCAGCACTGCAGGAATGAGGTGCATAGGTGGGGTGTCCCTGACCATAGGCATGGGTCACTTCCTTTCCTGAGGCCCTTCCCAGCTCTTGACTTTGCTCATTCTGAGCCCAGACACTGAACACAAGTGTGACTCTGGGATCTGACCTTCAGAAAGGTCAGATGAAAATATCTAGCTCCTCCAGACCTCAGTGTCCCCATCAGATGAATGTACAATGTTAGTTTGGCTCACTTCTAGCCTATTACAGGGCTTAACTGAGATAGAAATTGTAAACATGAGGTGTTGATGTTGTTGGGATTCTGGAGACAAATTTCTATTAAATTTTGTCTAAAGCTCAATAATGGTCAATGGACTTGAAGAAATATTACTAGTAGAGTAAAACTATAAGGCCTCTGGAATACTATTGGAAATTTTTAAAGTTTTCTCATTTTACAGTCCCTGCAAAATGTGTTTCTTCTCACAAGGGAATGTAGGTCCCACCTATGCTTGGTACCATTAGCTGAAGCTATCGTTTTTGTTAGGCTGTTGACCATATGCATTCAGGGTCTCACCCTTGGCCACGCAGGATACAAAAGAAATATCCAGACCCTCCCTGAGGGCCTCCCATCTGTACCTCCCAGTGTCCTCTTCATGAAACGAAGTGAAGAGCACATGTTCTCTCAAAGGGCTTGCTTCAATTTAGGGAAAGGAAGGCACCCGTCCCACCAAGGTGTCCCACCACCCGGTTGTCAGGATGACTCACTCTTCAGTGTAGCATTGCTGTCACTGGGCAGAAGCTCTCGGACCAGCTGCCCATCATCCTTATCCTTGTCCAGCCACCTGGTGAGCAAACAGGAGGATGTTAAGTGTCTGAGTGGGGCAGCACACTCCAAACTCTCACACCATTAATAAGAGTTGGCGGGTGCCCACAGTTTTGACTTCAGCAAAGGAAAATAGGACTATGAGAGCTGCAAGCAAAGCACTCCAGCCCAGCTTGGGGAAGGACTTCCTGGAGCAGATGAGAGGTGGCTGAGGCTGGAAGGATGACAAGGAATCACCAAGAGAGAGGGGAGGAGCATTCCAGAGGGAAGAAATCCAGGAGCGAGGTTGAATGCAATGAGGGAGGGGCAAGGTATTGGTAGATAAGGCTGCGATGGGTACAGGCCACAGGATGTAGGGCCTTTGTGATCACAGTAAAAAGCCACAGTATTATCAGAAACCACTAACTTCTTTTCCAAAAAGCTTCCCTGTGCATGGTGGCAGCCAAGGGCTCTGGCCAGGGGAAGGCAGAGAAGATACTGAGACAAATAAGACACAGCCCAGGACACCTGGAGCCTACAGTCTAGCTAAGAAGACAGGATAGTCTGAGTGATGCACTGAAGACCAAGACAGGGATAGGGCTGGACCAGAGTAAGTGCTCAAGAGACTTAGGAAAAGAAGAAGGGCTCTCAGTGAAGAGGCCTGGACCTAAGTCCTCAAAGACGAGTAAGATTCATCTTGAATAAGCTGGCTTTGTATCCTGCACAGCTGGGTTTGTTAGCTGTGACATATCGATATGTTGCTGTGAGCTGCAGCTTGGCTCTCTGCTGGTCTTTCCCAGGGGAAAAACAGTGTACTCACAACCTGAAAAGCGCCTTTTCCACTGAGTGTAAGGGCCCAGTCTGAGAAATGAGACCATCATGCCAGCACACATATCTAAGCCCCATACTCGGGCTGGCTTATGATTGGGACAAATGGCAGCACAGCAAACAGTTTCAGTGTTCTCCAGGTGTGGCAGAAATAAAGACATTTACCTGTCGATCAGAGAATCTCTCTGCTTGATGTCTTAGTGCTTGCCTTTGCAGCCATCCATACTATATTGCTAGGAGGGAGGCAATCCCCCAGGTCACCCAGCCATGAAGGAATCCAAAGTGCTACTTTCTCCCTGACCCTCCTGACTTGCAGCTCAGGCCTCTGGGCTCACATACTCTTCTTTCCCAGGGCCCAAGGAGGCATCATGGCCCACCTCGCCCCATGGTCTTACATTCCCATAGACCTTGCTGTCAGTGGCTATTAGCTAACATTAACATGCTAGCCAACCACTCATCTGTGGCCCTTCTGTGGGTTTTGGTGCTATGAACCCAAAACACCAGAGAAATGTTGAGACTCTGAGACATGAAGACACATGGTGGAATCCTGAGCATCCATGACAGGGGATTTGGGAACAGAAGACTGCTAGCTAGAGTCCCTGAAAGCCACCCTGCTGAGGTCACCTTGGCACCTCCAAGTCACAGAGCCTGTGGAGGAGGAGACTGGGATGTAGCCACAGCCATGAATTGGGGGTGGAGAATTGAAGGGCTGCAGGCCCTCAGCCACCAGAAATCCTGCTTTCCCTTCTTTTCTCTCCACTCACCCAGCCCCAGCCCCTATCCAGCAGTAAGAGGAAACCATGTCTTGTCAGTTCATTTCCACCTAAATACTTGCAGGGTATTAATAGATATTGCCCAAAAAAAGCTTCAAATGCTCTAGCCTGGTTTCACAGTGAGATGTTGCTAAATGGATAAGTCAGTCTGCTGGTGACTTCATTACTCTTTCCCTGGGTGAACAAGAGTGTACACACACATACACACACACACACACACACACACACACACAACCTGCCATAGCCGAAATGCTTTCTGATCCTGGCAGAGAAAGTCTGCTTTGTCCATAGGGGAGTTAAGTAACAACTCAGATCCCAGTCAGTCATTGTGTCCATTTCCTGGGCACTGCCAAGGTAAGGGTAAGAGCCACTTTGACGGCCCAAAGACACTGAAAATCCTCCTGGTCTTAAAATGCCTCTGTCAGGGACTTCTAGAAGTCAGTGGAAGGCCAGGCTGGCTGAGTAACAAATCTAAATGCCTCATAGAAAAGAAACTTTACCTCACCCACAAGCTGGGGAAGAGAAATGCAAACAAAGTAAGATACTTCAAAAAGATGTATTAGAACGTCACTAAAATAAAACACCTTTAATCCAAAGTTTAATTCAGCATGTATCATCCTCTGAGATGGCTCTTGTTTTTGAAATTATCAAATTTTATCTGAGGAAATGTCAACATTTTAGTACTTAAATAGAGGAAACTACAAATACACCTAGGGGACCGAGAGGGAATTTGTGGCTCAGGTCTGGGTGCCGCCAGCAAAGACAACTTTTTCTTGCACCAAGTACAGCCTTAAGCCACTATTTTGCTCACTGGTCCTGCAAGTAGGAATGAATGGATTTTCCTCAAACTTGGGGACTAGGATCTAAGCTGGAGGAAGTGAAAGTAAGTGGAACTCATGTACCTGAGACACGGGAACTCCACGTTGTCACTCTCTGGCTGTCCCTCCTCTCTCACTAGCACCCGGTCCAGGTACCAGCCACTGCCTGAGCCTTTGCCATCGTGTCTGATCCTCACCCGTCGCACCTTCCGCAAGGTGACACACTCAATGGTGAACTCATCTGCCTTTAGGGAAGGAAAGACAACAAGGCCAGCTGGTGGCAGCTACCCCAGAACCCAAGACCAAGGGAAGACATACACTAGGAAAACAGAAAGGTCTGAGCTACTGGTCTTTCACAGGTGGGACAGGGCCACCAATAGGGAACAGATCTTAATCTGTTCCCAATTTCTCCTGCTGGAATGTCATTCGATATTGGGTTCCCAACAATTGCTATTTGTATGTTTTGGTTAAATGCTGCCATTATCTATGACCTGTTTAAAAGGCAGCTTCTCGTGGGAGTAAGAACATGTCAAACTGTTGTCACTAACTACTTACATGAAATAACTTCTTGGCTAACTTCTCTACTGCCTTGCTATATAGAGGAACACTGGTCCCCTTCTGAAGAGAGGAACCATTAGAATTGGTTGGGGGAACCTGGAGGTCTTGCTAAATCTTCAGTTTTGCCTACCATTGAGATAGCAAAAATGCAGTAGGGGCTGGAGAATTTCAAGTCCACATGAGTGTGATTGGCAGCTTCCATGAGTGGGAGCACTAGAGGTGGGAATGATGGGCAGAGATATCGGAGGATATAGCAGGAAGAGTGGGAAAGGGTGGATACAAAGGTGGATGGGCACGTGGGTGGGAAGGAAGGAGAAGAAATATACAAAGACATGTGGGGTAAAGGCAGCCTCACCTCCTCTCCCCACATGCACTGGCCCCTACAACAGCATCCTACTCGGATGATCTTTACCCTACAACTTTCAAATGCCCATGATCTAAGAACCAGGGCAGCTTAGACTGGCCTCAGAGAGAGGCCTCTATTGACATTCTGGGATCAAACCTGCCCTCACCAAGGAATGGGTGGTAGAGGAAAGAGACAGAGCAAAGACATCTGCAAATCTCTCTCATCTGGGAGCTCCCTTGAGTTTTACCCACAGGCACAGTGACCTTCTACTGTGTACTCTGAGCTGTACATCAGCCACCTCGAATTCCCACACTGGCCAGCTATCGGCAGGTGTCCTTTCCTCCATTTTAGACATGAGGAAAACTAGGCACAAGGGAATGGAGTGATTGTCCCAAGACTGGTTTGCCCCAGAGCCTGGCCATTCTTCCACAGGTTCTCCTCAGGAAATCCATTTATAGTTGGGGTAAGAGAAGGGAACACGTATGTGCCGTGAGGGTAGCAACAGAACTTTGTCCTCCCACCTCTGGGTTTAATGTCTTTCTTATTTTCGCTCTCAAAAAGGACAGCAACAAGAGGCACCGAGTGGTCATGTCTAGCAGAGAACACAGGGTTTCCATGACGGTCGCAGGTGCCCAGCTTTCTTCCAGCCCTAGTGCTCCTGTGTGTATTTAAAATGCCAGCAATCTTCTCCCTCCACCTGCCGTAAGCTTCCCCTCTTCTCAAAACTTGGAGTTGGGAGGGGACTGTGACCCCTTAGGATGGCTCCCACTCTTAGCTGCATGGTTCTAGGAGCTGTGGTAGGTACTACGCATATTGGTTTGCCAGAGTGGATGAAATGCTCAGAGACCAAATAAACAAGCCCTTCCAGTAGTTCCTGCCCCAAACCCTTACTCCCCTCACTCAGAAAGAGGTTATTCCCTGACTAAGGCTCCGTTACCAGCCATCAGCTATACTTCGTAAGAGCAAGGAAAAGAAAAAACCAAGGAAGGGGAGTTTGGGGAGTCGCACATTGTTGCAACTTACATTGCCCTTCTCAAACAGGTCAGTGTTATTCCTGCAGTTGTAGAGCAGCCGCTCCCCTGTGTCCCCCACATCACCATAAAGGCAGAGATAGACGTTGGCATCAGTTTCCGCACCTTCATGTTCCCCTGTGCACACAGTCACTCGGTACCTGGCCACTGGCAGGTGAAAGAAATCCCATTGGCTGACAATCCACTGGTCTCATTTCTAAACCCCATCTCCTCCTCTCTCCAACCTCTTACCTCGGCTTACTTTGTTTCCTAACCCCCAGCTATCCAAGTCTCACTGCAATGAGCCATTCAAGAGATGGTTCATGTCTAAGAGGCTGGACCTAAGCCTGTGATGGTGAACCTTTGGCCCTGGGCATGCTGCAGTGGGCACGAGCCAGGTCATCCCAGCATGGCCCCAGCAGCCAAGCAACATATATTCAGGTTTAATTGCAGTGTTGGTACTTTGTGATAAATAAGTGGGTTTGGGGTTGCAGTTTGGGCCCTCGGTCACTAAAATGTTCATCATCTCTGGCCTAGGCAAATCAGGGGTTCCCCGTCCTAGTGAATCATCAAAATCTCCTGGGAAACCTTTAAACTTCAAACTTCCCAACTCTCAATTTCCAGATACAAAATGCCACCCCCACCATACACACAACTGAATTATTTGTGAACTTGAGAGAGATACTTTTGTAGCCACTGTGGAAAAGACAATGGCTTCTTTCTGTGTTGAAAATGTGTCATGGGGATAAAACTGCATCTCATAAACCACAGCCTTCCTTAACTAAAATTATCTGGAAAGTAAAATTTATTTATTTAATCGCTCACTCCTTATTTTGCCCCACATCTGCTCAAGAAGGCTAAGGGGGTGTTGTGCACATTACAGATGTAGGAATTCAGCAGTGACCAAGACATGCCCTTGCTTCCACAGAGATTATGTTAGGGTTGAGAGTAAATGAACAGGTAACAGTAAAGTTACAAATAAATTATACAATTATAATGTATGCAATTATAAATAATTATACAATTATAAATTTTGCAAGTCTAACAATTATAACCAAATCATAACCAGAAAAATTTCCAAGTTATATCTGTACAAAAAGATAATATAATGGAGTAATGTCTCAGATTGGAGAGGAATGAAGCAAAGAGATGAAGGTAAGTTAGATGTGCCAAACAGATGGCTGCAAGTTGAAAATGCTTGAGCTACAAAGTTAATGATAGGAGCCACCCACAGGGGAAGTCCTGAGAGATGGTTTTGGTATGTGTGAAGATCTCATTGTAAGGATGACCAGTATATGTCCCCAGAGCAGAGAACACTAATATGGCTGGGGGGGCAGGGGGTGGAGTTTGAGATAAGGCCCAAGGTGGACTTGATGAAAGGGGTAGGGCGTGGCAAGGCTGGCTGGGGAAATGGGCAGGACTTGTCTACCACAAAATCCCAGGGCAGTGCCAGATGATTCTCAGGACTCCAAATGTAGAACTTCTCTCAGGGAGCCACAAAATGTGGACAGCATAAAGGAGACCAGACACTATGAGGAGCCACACAGAGGACACTTTTAGTTTTGCTTTTATCTTTTCTTTTGTTTGGCCCAAGTTTGCTCTACAGAGCTAATTTTTCTCTTATGCCTTCATCCCTCTGTTTTCAAATAAACTTTTGGCACTGTTTTTGGGTTGTCTCATCCAACTCTTTGTTTGAGGCCAGAAGGATCTGGAATACTTTTAATTGGTGAGCCCTTTTAAAAAGGAACTACCTGACAACAGACAGAGAACAGGCACATGAGGTGTGACAGATCAAGGTAAGAAGTGTGACTTCTTTTTGTAAGGCAGGAAGCCATTAGAAAGCCTTAAATAGGAAGCAATATGCTCTGAGTTATCTTTTAAACTGTAAGGAGCAGGGCCTGGTATTTAGCTCAATGACACTGTGCCTGCCTCGCAAGGGCAAGGTCCTGAGTTCAATCCCCAGTACTGCAAAAAAAAAAATTAAAAATATAAATAAATAAATTGTAAGGAGAACTCTAACTTCTATATGGAGAATTGACTATAAAGGAAGAAGGAGTGGAATCAGAGAAGTCAGTAAACAGAGTAAATACAATAACCTAGAAAAGAAAAGATGTTGCTTAGGACTGCAGGTGCAGTGATGATGGAGAAAATTTAATAGCAATATGTTTTGGAGGCAGTTCCTGGTAATGATCTTAGATGGGCAATTGAGGGAAAGACAGAGATTAAATAAACTCCTAATCTTAAGCATTGGTAATAGGTGCATAGAATTACCTGTAGGAGTAGGGGAGCCGGAGGTGGGGGAAAAGATGTGTTTGAAATGGAAATCAATGTGCATCATGTTGTTTCTGTTCTGCCATGCCTGTTTCTCATCCCAGCCTCAGAGCTGGTAGATTATGGACTGAAACCTCTACAAACTGAAAGCCAAGTGAACCTCTTCCCCTCTAACCCTTGATGCCGGGTATTTTGTCTCAGCAACAAGAGGAAAGCAGCTAACACACTTAGAAATGACAGTAACATGCAGCTAGCTGAGCTAAACAAGACAATATAAAACATGAATGACCATTTAGTAAAGAATTAATGTCCACCAAAAAGTACCAATGAGGAAAAAAAAAAAAACAGCTATTGAAAGTATGGCCAGAAGAAGAGACTAATGTAAAGATAGAGTGTCAGAACTAGAAGATAGGGTTCATTCAAGTGATACCTTAAAAATAAGAAAACATAAAAATGTATTCAACAGCTGCTTGATGACTCAAAGAAGACTAACCTAAGAGTAACTAGAATTAGAGAAAAATAAGATGAGAGCACAAGTGGCATGAAAACCCCATTTGCAGAGATAATAGCAGAAAATTTTCCAAATATAGGGAAAAAATTTAACATAGAGCTTAGTGAGGCACAGAGAACTCCAAACAGTTATGATCAGAAAAAAGAACTTCTCTACAACATAATTAAAATACCAGAAGTCTAACAAAAAGACAAGATCTTAAAAGTTGTTAGAAAAAAAAGCAACAAATCACTCACAAAGATAAACTCATTAAAATTACAGTGGGCTTCTCAACACAAGCCTTAAAAGCCAGGAAATCAAAGAGTGAAGTGTTTCACACTCTGAGAGGAAATAACTTTCAGCCTAGACTAATATATCCCGCAAAATCGTCTTTCAAAATTGATGGAGGAAAGTTGTTTCCATCAAAAACAGCAATTAAGAAATTCATGACTACCAAATCACACTGCAAAATATTTTCAAGAATACTCCAGAGAGGATTTGAACACAGGTGACCACAGGCTACACTAGGAGAAGAGGAGCACAACCCTAAATTATCACAGCTGCAGTTTTGTTATGCTTCTTTTAAATTCTAAGAGTTAAAAAGTTAAGTTAAAATAAATAGTAAATATATCTCTGAAAAAAAAAGACTTGGAAATCAATGGCTCCTCTGTTCCACTTATTACAAGTTAGAGATTCCTATCAGATTTTCACAGAGATCAAGCTGACAGCATGGTCTGCAAGGTCCTGGTGATAAGACTTTAGTTATCATAGGTATGCTTCTTTTAAATTCTAAGAGTTAAAAAGTTAAGTTAAAATAAATAGTAAATATATCTCTGAAAAAAAAAGACTTGGAAATCAATGGCTCCTCTGTTCCACTTATTACAAGTTAGAGATTCCTATCAGATTTTCACAGAGATCAAGCTGACAGCATGGTCTGCAAGGTCCTGGTGATAAGACTTTAGTTATCATAGGTATAGGGAATAAAGACTTGGAAATCAATGGCTCTGTTCCACTTATTACAAGTTAGAGATTCCTATCAGATTTTCACAAACAGAGATCAAGCTGACAGCATGGTCTGCAAGGTCCTGGTGATAAGACTTTAGTTATCATAGGTATAGGGAATGTATTTAAAGCATGAAATCAAGTGAGATTTGCTATAGTGAAGAGGTAGAAAAGAACTGAAAGATTATTTGAAGAAAATGGTCAAAAATTCCCCAGATCTGATATAAAACGTTAATATGCACATCCAATATGCTCACTGAACTCCAAGCAGAATAAGTTTGAAAAGATCTATACTTAAACACATAAGAGTCAAACTATTGAGAGTGAAAAACAAAGAAAAATTCTTAAGGAGCAACAGAAAAGTTTAACATGTTCGTCACATACAAGGGATCCCCAATAAAAGTAATAGCTGACTTATCACTGGAAACTATGGAAGCCAGAGGGCAGTGGGATGTTATATTCAATGTTCTGAGAGAAAAACCGTTAATCAAGATTTATAATCCATGAAAATTACCTTTAAGAATAGAGAATAAGTTAGGACAGTCCCAGACAAACAAACACTTCAAGAATTCATGACAAATTATCAGCCTTCCAGGAAATATTACTAGGAGATCTTTACTTTAGATATTAGATAGTAATTAGAATCCACCTATAGGAATAAAGATCAGCAGAAAATATAATATGATTAAACAGAATTTATATTTATTTTTTTGTTTGTAACTGCTTTCTTCTCATATTTTACACAAAAGACAACTGCATAAAATAATAAATATAAAACTGCACTGGTAAGTTTATAATGTGTACAGATATAATTTATATGACAATAGTACAAAGCAGAAAAAGAACAAACCAATAATGGAGCAGTTTGTGTATGCTACTGAAATTAAGTTGATATTAATCTAAACTTCATTGTTGGGACTTAAAATGTTCTCTGTAATTTCCTGGGCAACCACTAAAAAAACAACTCAAAGAATGCATAATAGAAGAAACCACAAAAAGAAAAATAGTATTCTATAAAATATCTATTTAATACTAACAGCAGTATTATGGGAATTAAGAGACAAAAAAAGATGTAAGACATATAGAAAACAGCAAGATGCAGTTGTAAGTTCTAACATATAGGTAATTATATTAAAATGTAGCAGTAAAAATAAATGGGCTTCATACTTCAATCAAAAGACAGACCCATACTTTTCTTATCCAGAAAGAGGTTATTCAACACCAGGTTCCAATACCAGTCTTTAGCACTACTTTTCAGATCAAGGAAAGGGCATTCTGGGGGTAGCATACTGTGATAACTTACACTGTTCTTTTCAAACAGGTCAGTATTGTTCCTGCAGCCACTGCCCTGTGTCCCCAGAGTCACCATAAAGGCAGAGATAGATGCTGGCATCAGTTAGGGCACCTTCAAATTCCCCTGTGCACACAGTTATGCATACTGGTCCCACAGAGATGACACAGATCTTCCCCTCCCCAAATCTGCTCAGACAACAAGGCTGATAAAGCCAGACACCAGCAACCAAAGGAAAACATAACATGTATTATTCACATAATGTGCAGTTCTTGAGAGAGCTTGACAGGCCCTCATGAAGGACCAAATATAGCTTGAAGCAGTAGAGAGGTCTAGATTTTATTATAATTAGGTGGTAAGATTGAAATGAATAGGTAAGGGCTTGTGTGATTTGAACTTTCCACCACCTCGAAGGGACAGGGGATCCAGCTTCTCATCAGCTTGCCTAGAAAAAAGGCAGAAAATAAGAGACGAATGATGTAGTTTGAAAGGTGTCAGTAGACAAACATCAAAAAAGAAATCAGACTTTTTATTATACAGAGATTGGCAGAATGGATAATAGATCTAACTCTTCTATCAATAAGAGACACACTTTAGACTTAAAAACATAAGTAGGTGGAAAGTTAAAGGATAGCTACCAAAACTTGCTCAAGGGGGAAAAAAAAGGACAATCTGAGTAGACCAATAACAAATGAAAAGACTGAATCAGTAATTCAAAAACTACCCACAAAGAAAATTCTGTGCACAGATGTGTTCAATTCTGAATTCCATCACACACTAAAAGAAAAAATAATACCAATTCTTCTCAAATTCTTGCTGAAATAGACTAAGTAACACTTCCCAACTCACTTTATTTATTTTATTTATTTGTTTGTTTGTTTGTTTATTTATTTATTTATTTATTGGTACCAAGGATTGAACTCAGGTTCTTGTGCTTGCAAGGTAAGTGGCGGAACTGCTGAGCTAAATCCCCAGCCTTC